>NC_137665.1:6159459-6465548 GCF_963422515.1 Blennius ocellaris
TGCTGCTGCCTGCATGTGATCTCATTTTGTTGACTGAGAGATGCACATAAATACCTTGATGAGTCACATAATAAAAGGCTGCTTTCAATCCTTCGATCACCATTTCCCCCTCTCCCCATCCATTGTTTTTCTCTCATTGCTGTTTAAAAGAAGTCCGCCGACATATGCATGTTCCATCGCACACTGCACCTCTGTCTCTGAGAGACTGGCCGTGATTGTGCATATTTTGAAAACAAGCTAATTACACATTGAGCTGTAAACATTTCATGCAGCAAATTCGAACACCACAAAATAAACATGTCATACAATGATCTATTTTGTTTATTCAGATCATAGTCATTGTGTGCATTTCCCCAAATTATTTGTCAGAACATGAATATGCACAGAGGAGACTGTGTTGTTCCCTGCGACTCATTTGGACACTTGAAGCATAAATTGGGAAGCATATATTGCCCCTATGAGACAGCCTCTACCTGCCCGAAGGTCATAATTGTTTCCTGTCCTTTGCGTCCTCTTTAATATCCTCACAGCTTGTCATTATACCTCTGCATTTGTGCTCTTTCAACCTAGAGGCTATTGCTTCTCCAACACTCCCGAGTCAAACCAAGCACTAAGATACACCTTGAGTTGTCAAATCACAAGTACACCGCTCCTTTATACAGGTGTCGACTGACCCACTGGTACCAAATTCCCACGGTTACATTTGGAGAGTGAGATAGAGAGAGAGAGAGAGAGAGCAAGAGAGAGAGAGAGAGAGAGAGAGAGAGAGAGAGAGAGAGACAGAGAGAGAGCATTTGTGTTGTTGCATTCAGCTGCAGGGTGACAGAGTTTGTATTTGAGGTGATCCAGTGCATATATGAGCAGAAAGATAATCTCCACTCATGTGAACACTCAAGATACTTTTGAGGCAATGTGAAATAACTCAAATATCTCAAAAGAAAATCCACATCCATGTAACATGATGCCGTGACATCATTACCCTGGTGAGCAGTTGGTGGTTAAATATCAAGGGTGGGGGGGGGTCACACAGAAATTATAAAATGTGTGTACATTTGTGTCACAGCTATAATATGAAGCCATTCAAACAACCATGACAAATGATGGAAAAGTGGTGTGGTGAATCAAATAACCTTCAAGTTCATTGGTTTCCATGGTGACAAATGTAGCACTGGCGAAGGTATGCGCTCTACCAAGTGCACGTTCCAGTTATATAAATGTTTTGTATCTTCAGAGCACACACATGCACAGAGTCACACATCTGTTAACTGGCCAGGCCTGACATTCATTGAATGCTTAATTATAACCTTCTGCATGTTCATTTCAGACATGTGATGATTCTTGAATCTACTTTAGATGAAACTGTGCTTTGACAGCCTTTGAAAAGACTTATTTCATCTCAACATTTTCTGGCTATTTTCACAATATTATTCAACTTGTACTCTCGCCCCACAGTGAGAATCAATGCAGTTTGAGTTCAGCCTTGTGCTTGATGCATTGGGCTAAAGTGGCCTTTCAGTCGATCCGTGGGGTTCATCTGTACTTGTAGCTCACCACTGTTCAGATTCATTAATGTCATCCGTGTCAGAGGAACATGAAGTTCACTCCAAGGCAAAGACAGTGAAGTGTGTGCAAACGTGCCTTCACTTTCATGTGATTCCACAGATACTTTGATGATCTTCAACACTGAATTATTCACCAGTCCAATCAAAGACTTTTCCAAGAATAACACAACTTCCCAGTGCATACAGATTGCATCTTAACAAGCCGCTTTATTCTTTTGTCTATCGCTAAAACAAGTTGGAAAAAATGCTATTAATAAGTGATTATGAAACATTTGCATCTTTATAACCTTGTCTTTGGACAAGAGGGCTACACAGCAAGCAAATGTACAAAAGAAAGCAGGAGGGACATAATTCATTTTTTGTGAGATGTGGCATATATCTGATTAAGAATTTATTCAGGGACCCAATTAACTTGCATCAAGCCTAAATTATGAATTTGTGAATGTAATTCTTGTCCACAAAGATAAAAATTGTTCTGCTCAGTCATATTCCAAGAGCCACACTTGCATCATTCACACAATGACCGATGGCCAGACCCTGATTTCCTTGTTCTTTTGGCTCCAGGCCTGGACCACAATTACATATAGCCTGAGAGAGGGAGAGATAAGACCGAGAACAGCCGGCTTCTGCTTTACCCTCAAGTCAACTGAAGCACTTGCCCCAAACTTTGAGACGACACAACAGCTTATGACAACTCTGCTCAATATACAGATATGTGAGGGGGTTTTTTGTTTTTGTTTTTGTTTTTTTTACTTTTATTCATTCTAAATTGATCGATGCGTGAAAAAACAGTATTTCATATTTCCTGTTACTGATGTTTTGAAGCAAAAGCTCACATCCACCCATGCAGTATGTCATATTTAAATTAAGTTTAAAATTTTATATTCATAGCTAAACACAATATTAAACTTATGACGTTTATTTTCCGGAAGGACTATACTTGGAAAGAAAATTGTGCATTAGCGCCGGGTGTTTGACTCTTTACACAAGTCTTTATCTCAGGCTGGGGACTTGGAAATACTTTGCCCTTTGGTGCATCTGGTTGGACAAGACATAATGTACCACTTTACACCACTTCAGCTCTTCTGGTCCACGACACTGTTTCCAGGCGTGTCTCGTCTCTCAAGCGCAGCACAAAGGGAGTCTATGTATGAGTTGTGTGTGAGGTGACGGGTCCCTCCAGATCTCTCGCTGCCTTATCGATGCGTCACACACGGACATAGTAACACAAACACACACACACACACACACACACACACACACACACACACACACACACACACACACACACACACACACACACACACACACACACACACACACACACACACACACACACACACACACACTGGCAGTGCGTGACTCCCAACAGCTACCTGTTTTGGAAACAGATATGGTATCATGGAGTGGCTGATGCATACTTAAAACGAGTACAGGACATTAACCTTTCCTTTATTTAGCTTCTGTCCTGTGGAGTCAACGAGGTGAACAACTATCAGATGGCAAACAGGCTGGTCATGAATGCAAATCAGGATGCGGGCCGAAAAGATAGATTGTAATAGACAACAGCTCAGAAAAATCACAGAGAACGTGTATTTGTGTGTGGCATGTGTTGACTTTTGAAGTGGATTCCTATTGTTTCTACTTGTGAAAAGGTTTTTTTTAAACAACAACTTGAGCGTTTATTTGAAAGAAGTTTTTTTTTTTGAGGCGATTGTTTTTCCTCACCTATTGTTCCTCACGTGGGATTTTCTCTGTAAAAGTGCCATCTGATGGCATTCCTGAAACAGGAATTCGGGCTATTTCCTTTTAAGTCTTTGCCAGCTTTTTTTTTTTACCGACATTGAAAGCATGGAGCAAATCTTCGTTTTCCTATGAGGTGTAGCCACAGAGGATTCTATTCTTCCAATAGCTTCTGTCTCCAGTAACTTCCTCCCTCACTGCATCCACGAACCTCCTGATTGGTCTCAACTTCATCTCTCACTTTCCCATCAAACTGTTCACCAAGCTGTTCTTTCTAATGCTGTGTGTCTTAACCTTGTACATTCTGTCCACACTCACAACATCCTCCAGCTCCACCACTTTCTGTCCAGTGTGCAACGCCACTGCTTGAAATTAAGACGACAGAGCTGGTCTCGCTGCCATCCCACAGACTTTCTCCTTCAACTTCTTGCTGAGACTCTTCACATCTCTTTCACTTGAGCCAATTATGCAAAAACGGGCAAAAGGCTGCAAGCAACATGTTCCAATAAATTACCATTCTAAGTGGATATTAGGTAATGATACCAGAATATTCTTATTTGATCTTAAGTGTCTTTATTTTCATTTATTCATTAAAAATTCACCCGGTTATTCAGTTTCATTCATTTGATTCTTTCATCTCCTGCATTTCAATATAAATATGTGCATTTCTTATTATTTTTTGTAATTTCCAAAGAGGTTTGTTGCTTCCAAGCATTTAGGTTGGGACTAAAATGGATGACAAGGCTTGTATTATGTAAAAAAAAAAAAAAAAATCCATTAATTTTTGCATTCGTTATTGCATTTATCATATACCACCTAAAGTAAATAGAAATAGACACTTGAAGATGAAGGGACGATGAATATTGAATGTAATGGGGAGAACTAATTCAGAGCTTTTTCACACTGTGGCTCCATTTTGGAAAAAAATAAATGATTGAAACACTGAACAGTAGAAACCAATAGGGACAAATGTCCTTCAAGTGGGTCTGTCTGGCCTACTATACTATGTACCTTTCAACCGTTCACTCATATCATATTTGTACTTTGGTGTAAGGGGATGATGTGTTTTTTGTCATCTGTAATCGTAACATTGAATATAATATATATAATATATTTGAATTCAGCTACTAAAGAAATGGGCCTTGCTTTACTCCAGGTAGTGTTGTGGGAGGTCGGGGTGTGTCTCAGTTGACATTGGGTAAAAGAAGTGTACAGCCTGGACTGGCTGCTTATCCATAACAGACAATGACTCCAGCACACACTTATGCCTATTAATATCATTAACATAGACACAGATAGAACATGCGAACATGAATTAATACTGCACAAAAGCCAAAGTAAAACATACTCGTGTACAAATGTGTAATCGGCGCTACTCTCTTACTGTTCAGACACCTCTCAAAATACCGTCTCGGTTCACAAATGGCATGAAAAGTGGATGTTGGGTGAAGTGGGCAGCTGTAAGAACAGAGTGCACCGAGAAGCATTGAGGACACTGAGATCCAATCACTCAAGCCACACTCGCAGGTCGCCTGAGCTTTCATCACATTCTTTGTTCGCCTTGCAGTAGTCTTACCCCCAACCAAAAAAACCAAAGTGCTGACACCAAACAACTCCCTCCCGCTCCACAGCACCCTGTCCTCTCTCTGTCTTTTTTTTTTTTCAGCTCCTAAAAGGAAACACCCAGCTGCTGCCCTTCACACTCTGAAATCTGCATCCGTCATCTGAAATGTACTTCAGAGATCAGAGGTGGTGCATGACTCACTGAATCAGTTACAAATTCCCTTTGATCCTGAGTGAAATGCAAAAGATGCATTTGGTTCCTCCGCCTTCCCTTCCAAGTGTCAACCATGTCAGTGGGACAGCCGCGTGTGTGTCGCTTGTCCTGACCTTTGGCCTTACACGCATATGAACACACAAATCTTGCTTGACATAATGGTGGCAGAGATGATATCTTTGGACAGCGACTGACGGCTTCTTTGGGTAAAGTGGGAGGAGTCTACCAGCACGTGACAGAGGGAAAGTCATACGAAGTTAATTTGAGGGACATTGCTGCCAAACTGTTGAAAAGTCATTGACTAATCTGAGTATCCGGGTACTGTTTTTTTCTTTCTTTCTCTAAACTGTTGAATCCATCAGAAAATACAGAAGACTGAGGGCGGAGAAGTGCTCTCGACAGATCATCCGTCCCTTTCACGTCGAACAACGACATCTTTCCCATCTCCGGCACTTTAAACTGCCACTGCCTTTCATCACAAGTGTCTGTCAGGCGGTTGGATAACTTCGGCTTCAACCTCTGGCTCTAGATTTTTCCGCTTGTTATGTAATTTCTGGCACTTTTCATTTGAGCAACAGAGGACACTTTCAGGACACACATAAACACTTCTTATTTTTCAAATAGGTTAGACCGAACACATTACAAACTGGCTCAATTTAAGCTCGGTCCACACGTAGAGCCTCCTCAACAGCAACGTGTCTTTGAAACGTGAGTAAACTTCAGAGGCTTCAGAATGTCCCCGGGAAGCTCGAAGCTGCAAATGATAGTAGTAGGCTTAAACTGTAGCAGGGGTCATCAACCTTTTAGAACATGTGTGTCACACTTATTTTAGTTCGGGGGCCACATAACGTCCAAGTTTCTCTTGAAAGGGGAGGAGCTTTAAAAATGATGCAATCATTATTATTAAAATAACCTATTAAAAAGGCTCACAAAATCTTGTGAGTGCAATCTAAAAACTGACCTGAAAGCTTTAATTTCATGCTAATCTCATTGTTCTAGTTTTTATTGCTGTATTAGTACAAAGATTTGTGCCATTCACAGTTCAGTTCAGGCTCTCAGTGTTGTTATATTCTTTCTTCTGGATGTTTGACACCCCTTTTTTTACACACTTAGGATTTCTTCAAGGGTCGTATAAAGGGCTACTTTTAACACTTTCTGAATAGTTAGAGTTGCATGCTTCACCCTAAATGACACTAAATGCACATAGAGTATACTGTATGTGACTAATCTCAGATAGTCATTAACGATGATTCCCCATAGGAAACATGTGCGCACTAATATGGTCGTCTCAACAAGTTTTTGTAATTTAAAAGTCAGTAAACACATCTCTGATCATTTACGTAAATATATGTAATTGAATGACAGTTTTCGGTAAGCAAATACTCATATAATTCTAACTATTGTTTGCCCTGATCATTATGTTTTGGTCACTCTCAAGGCCAGTGCAGGCGACAAGGTTGTAAAGTTGTTGTTGTTTTTCCTTTTAACATCAGGCCCTTAAAAACAAAACAAAGCCATCCATCCATCCATCCATTGGCTACCGCTTTATCCGGGGCCGGGTCGCGGAGGCAGCAGTCCAAGCAGAGTTGCCCAGACTTCCCTCGCCCCAGACACTTCCTCCAGCTCCTCCGGTGGCACCCCAAGGCGTTCCCAGGCCAGCCGAGAGACATAGTCTCTCCAGCGTGTCCTGGGTCTGCCCCGAGGCCTCCTACCGGAGGGACATGCCCGGAACACCTCCCTAGGGAGGCGTCCGGGGGGCATCCGAAATAGATGCCCGAGCCACCTCAGCTGGCTCCTCTCGATGTGGAGGAGCAGCGGCTCTACTCCGAGCTCCTCCCTGGTGACTGAGCTCCTCACCCTATCTCTAAGGGTGCACCCAGCCACCCTACGGAGGAAGCTCATTTCAGCCGCTTGTATCCGGGATCTCGTTCTTTCGGTCATGACCCATAGTTCATGACCATAGGTGAGGGTAGGAACGAAGATCGACCGGTAAATCGAGAGCTTCGCTTTTTGGCTCAGCTCCTTCTTCACCACGACGGACCGGTACAACGTCCGCATAACTGCAGACGCTGCACCGATCCGCCTGTCGATCTCACGCTCCATCTTTCCCCCACTCGTGAACAAGACCCCAAGATACTTAAACTCCTCCACTTGGGACAAGGGCACTCCACCGACCTGGAGGGGGCAAGCCACCTTTTTCCGGTCGAGAACCATGGCCTCGGATTTAGAGGTGCTGATCTTCATCCCAGCTGCTTCACACTCGGCTGCGAACCGTGTCAGTGCACGCTGAAGGTCCAGGCTTGATGGGGCCAACAGAACCACATCATCCGCAAATAGCAGAGATGAGATTCTGTGGTCCCCAAACCGGACCCCCTCCGGCCCCCGGCTGTGCCTAGAAATTCTGTCCATATATATGATGAACAGAACCGGTGATAAAGGACACCCTTTATCACCGGTTATCGCACGCGAGCGCCTGGTGGCCGCGTTCTTGCCCGCGGGACTCGGCCGGGCTCAGCCCGAAGGGACGACGCGGGCCCCTCCTCCTCACCCTCCTGTGGACCCACCACCCACAGAGGCTGCCGTAGGGGTCGGGTGCAGTGTGGATTGGGTGGCAGTCGACGGCAGGGGCCTCGACGACCCGATCCCCGGACACGGACTCTGGCTTTTGGGACAAAACAAAGCAACAAAAACAAATCCAATGCCTCTCTTTAAGGTCTGTCATTCAAAGTGCCAGGCCATATCAACGCCACACCTCAAGGTTAAATATGTGAAAGCAACTCTAAGCATCGTCCAGCCTGTAAACAGGAGCTGAAGAGTACCGACTAAACAGCTGCAATTACAGGCTGAAAGACTACAGGAATACAAACAAAAAAGTAATCAAGGTGGAACGTCGTCACAGTGGTTTTGTGTGGAAACCCCCTCTTGTTTCATGTTTAAAAATGGCATGTGTGTTCTCATTAATGACTCTGATAAAGTGTGTTTGGCAAATGACAATCATTTAGTCATCTGCACTTGAAGAAACAGACCACAGCAATTTTAGATTTCAAATAAAGGGATGTCCTGTAATACCACTTGTTCATCCTTGAAGGTTTTCTGTGTTGAAATGATTTCAAAAACAATTTAGGGGCTTGTGGGATAAGTGGAAATCCAACACAAAGTAGAGGAAAAGAAATAATTCTCCCCTTGATAATCGCTGCAAACACAATTACTGATTGACATAATGCAGTGTATCCGGTACTGCCTCTATCCTGTCTCCCACATGATAACTCATTTAAAATTGACTAAGCAGACTGAAACCTACAATTCACCTCCACACAACCACCGTGTTATTAGTGTGTTGACGTAATTCAGATCTGTTACACCAGCCGCCCACGACACAGAGATGAGCATGGCGATGGAGAGGAACACAGAGCAGCAACCAAAAAAACCCCAGAAAACGTCATTTTCAAAATTGTGTTCAATATCCCAGAGGTTTAGAGCCATAATTATGTCACTTAGATTTCACAAAGGGCCTCCTACTGTCATCTTGATAGCGTTGTTTAATATAATAATAATATAATAATCTTTATTTCTATAGCACTTTTTATACATTAAGCAACACAAAGTGCTTCCACAAAAATTAAAAACAGTGCAAAGATAAAATAGATGAATAAAAAGCAGGTGAACACACACGCATACATGCAGACACACATCATAGGTGAAGACATGCCGAGTGATATGGAGACATGGCAGGACACTGAGGACTAAGGTGAGGAAAGGGACATATTTGGGCCGTCCACACTGGGGGCGGCACAACTTCCGACCACAGGGGGCGCCGCCCCACAGATCCCCCCCCAACCGGGCAGACAAGCCAATCCCACCGCATACGGTGGCCTTCACCTCCACACAAACAAAACTCCCATTGAGGCACAAGCCCGGAGTGATGTCACGGTCGCTATGGTAACTATTCTCACGGCCCCCCACCCTCCCCTCCCCTCCCCCCTCCCCTCCCTTACCCTCCCCTTCCTTTCACCCTCTTTGATCCTTCAAATCTCATCAGAGTGAGAGCGCCACTCCATCTGTCTGTCGCTCTAATACGTCCTCCTGAAAACACACAGGTTACATTATTGAGCTCCGCTGACGCAAAAGCGTCCAGACCAAAGACGCAATGGTGGTTTTACTCCCAACGCGTCTCTCACCCTGCACTGAAATCCTCTCACAGGTGGTCATGCTGAAAACTGACATCTCCTCATTTGAGATTAATTTCAGCGTCGTGTTTAAGAGAAACTAGGCGGCGATCAGAGGACGTAAGAGGAGGGGGAGAAAAAAAGACAGCTGCTGTCTATAATGCGTTTGTCTGCTGATTTATGAGGGAGGGATGAGGAAGGGGACACAGGCCTCTGAGATGGATGAGATAGATGGGAAGCAGTGATTGATTGGAGACTCAGCAATGGTGAACGCAACGGCAATGAAGGAGGCAGAGGGAGAGGGAGAGGGAGAGGGGTGAGTGGAGGAACATGTATAAAGATGTGGCTTAAAAAGAATAAATAAATAAGGGCAGATTATTTTCTGATGCAGAAATTTGATCCGGATCAGTGTGATCATCTGACACAAAGATACAAGCTGGAGGCAGATATACAGTAAACAGAAAGATGTTCAAGAGCTGCTCTGAGTCATGTGTCACATGGAAATCGTTTCCTTAATCTATGCCCTGCCCTCACAGATTGGACCCTTTTGGTGTCGATGAGAAATTATTGATGGAACAACAACAACAACAACAACAACAAAAACATACTTTTTGTTTCTGGACACAGGGTCCATGCAGAGCAGGTACACAGACTTGCAGGGAGAATGAATAATGTTGTTTCAACAGGATTTACGGTGTGCATTCAGAAAATTAATGCCGGTGGTACTTTTGAGGCTGCGAGGGCTCCAGGAGGTCTATTAGGAAATCCACTTTTGTTTTAGGTAAAGAGTTAGAGGAGAAAATAGATACCACTTGCACATACAGTATGTCAAAAAGTTCCGAACAGCTTTTGGTTTTTATGTAGACACTAAACAGGTGGAAATAGAAAGCTCTATTCCTTATCTTTATCTTTAGGTAAGAAAAAAAAAAAGCCTTTCACCCATA
This sequence comes from Blennius ocellaris, assembly GCF_963422515.1. Lineage (NCBI taxonomy): Eukaryota > Metazoa > Chordata > Actinopteri > Blenniiformes > Blenniidae > Blennius > Blennius ocellaris. The sequence goes on from NC_137665.1 coordinate 6,169,652, forward strand.
TGAAATTATTATTTTCAAACTTCCAAGGTTTGATTTATGTAAAATGTCAGCTGCAGTTGCTCAGTCAGGGATTATAAAGCTGCTTGTGCATGTCATGTTCAACGGTGGCTGATAGTGGCCAGGACCTGCTGGCATTGATCACTCTTGCTCTCACACCGACTTGGCAATTATGTAAGGGCACGGGTTTATTTTTAGAGAGCGCCATCAGCGGAAACACCCACTCGCCCCTAAATCCAAGATTGTGCCACTGCCATCATGAGAACATATGGATTACATGCCGTGTTGGCTTAAGCATTTGGGAGGTGTACTTATGAGAAAAACATTTTTTTTTTACCATATCATATATCTATACATATCTAAAGAGGATATAATGGAATTAGTTTAAGCTGTAACACGTGTTAACACTGTAGCAGCATCTAACTAGAGTGTTTGACTGTTTATGATGAAATTACACATATAAACCAACTTAATTCCACAAAATGTCAAATACATGGGAACAAAAAAAGCAAGTGCTCATCCTTTGTGCTTGCATGGTTGTTTGGATGCCTGTAGGGGGTGTTTATTATTGATGACCAGGTCATAGTGACAGGTCACTCAGAGGTCAGGTCTCAGTGACAAGGGTTACCATGTACTCGTGGGTTATACAACGGGGACAAACACTGACCTACTTAAAATACCAGAAGCCATTTGTGGAACTGTGACAAAGTGATCAAATACAGAGAGAATAAAGATCTGATGAAAGGAATTGTCTGGGATTCCAACGCAATGACAGCAGGGAAAAGAAAAACAGAAGCAGAATAGCAGATGTCGAGAGCGATATATAAAAATTGGAAATGAATGAGAAATAAAGCATGATGAGGAAATCTGAACATGCACAGCGGCAGCAAATTAAGACAGCCGTCAAGTTTACATTCTTAAGCATAAGTATATTGGTTAAAAAGAACAGATTTTATTGAAACAATTTGGTACTGGAGAGTTCAGTTCTGCTTTTTATGAATGACATATTTTAGACTGGTGAAATGCACAATGATCTGCAGAGAAAGAAGTACATGCATGCTACTAATTATTCTAAAGAGACGGCTGCAAATGTTGGCTTGGGGATTAAAAGTGTAAAAATACCAACAGTAAGCTTAATGTGGATCAAACCGAAGACACACAATAGTTACACAGTCCGGTTATACAATTGCGACCATGTTAGAAAACTAGCGATGAAAACATTCTTGTTCTGCCCTCAAAACAATTCTGATATTACTCATGGCCTGTTGGGTTCTGTCATGCTTATCTCCCATTAGCCCCTCGTCCTGCTGCCTGTGCCTCAGTCTTTGATCAGTCTCCGTCCAACGCCAGGCCGAATGCCAGAACTGCCCAAGTGCCCCTCCTCTTACCTCACCGCTCAATGGTCCCCTTGTTCATAGCTAGTGCCCTAGAAGTGCTGCTTCGTGGAAGCAGCGTTTAAAACTTGCTTCTTTGTGCGTAAACACGGATGGATGGATGTGTGTGTGTGTGTGTTTTTGTGTGTGAGGGGTGGATGGGTGAAAAAGTGATGAAAAGTAACAAGCAAGTAAGCCAGGTCACTGGTGGACGGACGCTTGTGGATAATCAGCATGCATACAAACACATTGCAGAGCAGAGGCAGTGGCAGCGGCAGCCGCTGGCGATGGGACGAGGAAGATGAGGGGGGGAGCAAGTGGAAAAATCATTATCTGAGCTCTGAGGGCTGTTTCAGGTCAGATTGCTGGCAATAAAAAGCGAAAAGGCTGCATGAAGAAGGAAGGTGGTGAAACCACACAGAGAAATAGTCTTTTTTGTTGGGGGGGGGGCTTGTCTCGGGGTGTGTCATGCTTCTGTATGGCCATTTAAGTTAGTATTTCATGAGTCGAGGTAATCTTTAGATGAAGTATGTATATGAGCAGAGAGAGGGAAGGGGTGGGGAGGAGTGCATTATGCTTTACCTTCCATGGAAGTTTGAGTTGAACATCAGACTGTAACAAAAGGGAGAAAGAAGATAGGAGGGGGAGAATTGTTTTAGTATCTGTGATGCTGATGATGTCAGATATCACTGCGCCTTTGGGAATGAGAGAGAACATGATGCTGTTTCTATTCTTGCATATCTGCATCCTGTGTACAAGCTGCTAGATCCTATTATCATCCTGTGTGCATGTGCATGTGTGTAACAGTTCAGAATCAATTTGCTTACATCTCTCAGACCGGCAATAATTTATTGCAGAATTATGCATATTTGCATGTATAACCAACACAAACGATCACAGAATGAAGCAAAACATACAAGTTTATGCACCACAAAGAGATAAAAATCCACATCTTTTCTTTGCTTTTACTATAAAATGTCAGATATGACGCTCACTTCAGGGAGGATTGAAGACTTTTGGTTTTTCTTATAGCTTGGGGCTGGAATATAAGGTGCACGTAATGACATGTGCTGTCAAGGATAACAGAGGGCTGGAGGAATGTGGCTTTCCTGCAGGTTTACACACACACACACACACACACACACACACACACACACACACACACACACACACACACACACACACACACACACACACACACACACACACACACACACACACACACACACACACACACACACACACACACACACACACACACACACACACACACACAATACAGAATAAAGCTTAAAACTGAAGATATGATATTCCACTGAAACAAGAAACCAGAAACTTCTTCTACTGCTACATCAGATAAATGAATAAAGAGCCTGTTAATGAGAGCCTTCTGTAAAATACATAATGCTTAGAAAGTATTTGAAATATTAGTCTATTTTTCTGACAGGACAAAATGTACCTCGAGCAAAAATAATCAGAGTACCAGTTTGAAAAACTGCATTAAAATCTATCTAGGATGTAATTGGAACAGTGAATCCATCTCAGTTTTTAATAAAAATTTGCTCCTTCATTTGTGTGGAAGCATATCTCGCATCTCGTGTGCCGCAGACGAACACACATTTATTACTGAAATGATCTCAGTCACCCCTCGCTGCTGATGAAGAAAGTATTACATTAGGCAGATTGAGTTTCAATTTTATTGCATTTTCTCTCATATACAGAATATTAATGGAAAACAGTGTACAATCAACTAAAAATTCACACATGTTAGCAATACCTTATGTAACCCAAGTCGCTGGTGTGCAAAAGTATTTGTTTACAAGGACGAGATTGTTACATCATTCAACAGATGCATGCTACTTACCTATATTTTCAACTTGAGTTTATGGTGGTGAAAACAAAAATGGCTGTAAGTGTCTTTACATGCAAATATCATAAACAAATATACTTTTTTTTAATCTAAAATGTGGTCGTGTTCAAATCAATTGGAATGTAGTGATAAAAACTGTGATATTAAGAGCAGAACAAACATAATGACACATACCTTCCTCTTTACCAACATTTACCAGTAAACGCTTGTGAAAAGTGAACATTTGTGAAAGAAAATAACTAAGAAAACATTATTTTCTCAATATTTATATATTTTTTTTCATTTTTCAATCAAAATAAATCATGGATTTTACCGTCACACTGAATAAGAGTAACCGACAAAACATAACATTGAGACATCAGGTGATGGATCAGTAATACTGTTTCTAGTAATTGCGTAAGCTTCAAACTTTGTGTGGTTGAGTTTGTGAAAACATGCCCGCTGAACGTTGCAGAAGTCATGTGCTAGCATTATCCTGAAAAGAATCACTGTGGTCAATCAGATTTCTGATCTTTCTGCAGATTTGCTGAAAGAAGCACAAAGTTCAGCCTATTCATTTAAGTCAGAATGCGAGCCGCAAGTAGAGAACATGATTTGGAGATACTTTCCTTAATTTTGCATGAGAAGGCATATAAAAAATTGCACATCCTTAAATTGCACTTATCTTTGTTTTTTTTTACATGTCACCATCACTCCACTGTATGTTGTGCATCAATTAATTAAGTTTGACACCATTGTTTCATAGTGGGAGCAAATATACAGTATATTGTTATGTATTTTACAGATTTAACAGACAACTTTCACATGATGTTATACGGTAGTTTCCAATAATGTATTTTGGTATAACTTATACCAAAATACATTACTGGAAATTAGATCCAACAGGTCTACAGGTTTACAACAGATGATTGTGTGTACGGACTCCATTATATCCATCTACCTCAGTGAACTGCATTCAGCACCCACAGCTCACCCACAACACTGTGGCCAGTGTTGCGGAATTGAATGTTTCTTCTTGTTGTTTTCTTATTCTAGATTTTCAAGTCCATCCATAGTCTACTGCAACACTGGAGGCTGCGCCCATATAAACTCATTACTCATTGTCTCTGGCCTCTGACCTGGCCTGGTGGCTTTCCGTACTGCACAATATTGAGCAATTTCTTTGCAATACAGTAAAGATGACAAAATGCTGTCGGGATACTTTGTTCATATTCTCACCTGAATCTCTCCAAATAAACAACCTTGAGGCTCTCTTGTTTCTCACACCGACCAGCCATGACAGAGTCGGAATATTCAGCAACGATTTTTACCAATTAACTTGCACCACAGATGTGTCATCCCCTTTTTGATTGTCTCACTTTGCGTACGTGATGCTTAAAAGAGCTTTTAATAAACAAATGGCTGACGGTTGCACACAGACACTTCACGGCTCAGTGAAGGATATTCCACTGAAAGGAAGAGACGGACCATAACACTTAAGGTAACCTTGGTTACGGTGACATGGTCACATCCAACAAATATTTTTCCATTAGACCAACATGTTCAGCATATGAACGGTGGTGATGAATGTCTGGCTCGACAAAAGAAAACCTTCACCCTTGTAGGAGCAGACTCAAAGAGAGACAATTCATGAAGACAAAAAAATTTACATTCCCTGTCCATTTCTTTTGGTTCCTTTCAGTTTATGAGTGTTGGCATGAGAAAACAGAATAAAATAATTCCACCTCAGTTCACCTTTTGCTGTCAGAAAAACATGCTGGTCGAGGGAATGATCACATAAAACCTCTGAAGATATTGGAAGATACTTTGGTATCTGGTACCAAGATGTTAGCAGCAGGATCCTTTACGACCTGTCAATTCTCATGTGAAGTCATGGGTTAGATTTAGATCAGAGGAATCTGGAGGCAAATTCAACACCTCAGATTTCATTTTATGATTTTCATGGATTGAAGTCAAATCCGCTTTAAAGGCAATCTGAATGGTCTGTGTCGCTCCATATGAAACAAACTGTGATGTGCTGTTTTATCTGACCGTTTTCCATCAGAAGCAGCATTTAGAGCTGCAGTTGCCTTTTCATTGGAACAGACCATAATGAGACGGCCTTTACTTGATTTATGCATCAGAAATCTTAAACGCTCTATTCCCTTTCTATGCTCGGGCCATTTTTTGAGGGATACTGACCACCGCAGACCAGAAAAGGCTCACAATATCTGCTGTCATCGAGCCGTCATCATTTTTCTATTGTTAAACTGACTAAGATTGTTACGTTTGTCTATTTCTCCGTTTAACGTATCAACTTTGAGACAAGCCCATTCCCTGTTTATCCTACTCAGTAACTGGTGCCGTGATGAAGGGATAATCTGCGTCATTCATTTACTCTGTTACAATATGGGTGGACATTTTGAAATATATTTCATGGCTACCCCATGCAAGTGACTTGAGAGAGCTACAAGAGCTGGATAGCACAATCCACCCAGCAAACACCTATTTCCAACCACCCAGCAGATGACAGAACTAATAAAGGTTCATTACATTAAATACCAACTGTGACCTAGGAGGAAGGTTACTGGGAGTCCACATAATCTGCCCTGTGGTGGAGCATCACGGGTTCACAATGCCATTCATCCTGGAGATTATTTCATTTATTGCCTCTGCCCAGCCGGATCACTTATTGCATCACAGTCCACCTTGTCTCCAAGGACACACTAACAACCTCATTAAATGGGGATGAGAAATCTCGGCGCGTGTTGCTGGCAGGTCCTGCGTCTTATTATCCACGCACATGGGCACCTGCATGAGTCCCAGAGCAACACCGAAATAATTAAGGACATCATATGTATATGATCCAAAAGAGAATCTCTGGTTTACTTTGTGCCTACGGTGAACAGTGGCTATGATGAGCTCCTGCTGTGCCTCAGTGTGCCGTGACGCGGTCAGTGTCATCACTATTGCAGTGTGTTGGAGGGGCACAGTAAGTGTATGAGCAACATCGGTAAAGTGTTAAACTCAGCGCTTACATGTCTAGTGAGCCTTCGTTAAATGACAATTCAACACATCAAGATGAGTTATTCACTATTTGGTGCGGTTCCCTTCAAACAGTGTAAAGATTATGTGACAGGACAGCATGGGCACAGAGGCAGAGAAGGGAGATGGCCCAACATGGTGGATGCGAGTAAAACGCTGAGTCACTGTTGTCCTTCAGGAATACTGAACATATAATCAATACCTCGGGCCACTTGAGACATCAGACAGCACACTGCAATTTGAGACCATTTTCTTACTTTGCTGAAGTGCCAACAAGGCGCCTGATGAGTGGCCCCACGCCTGACCCGGCAACGCCACGCTTCCTCGAGCAGCCTCTGCAGTGCACTTCTCGTTTTAGTCACTGTGAAAGAGGAAAGAGGCAAGCTGGAGGAACTGGGTTGCTGCAGTCTTTTGGCTTTCCCTCGTTGGATGAAATCATTCTTTGTTGCACAATTAATTTAATGTTGCTGAATTGCTTTTTTTTTTTTTTTTTGGTTTGCAGGTCATTCAGAAAAAAAATACATCGTTTGACTGTTATGCCTTTATAGTAAACTGCATCTAAGAGATAAAATGCACTAAGAGAGGAGATTTAATAAAGGCGTCCAGTTACGTAAACCATGCAAATGCACTGAAGAGTGAATGAGAATGCGCTTTCACCAGTACCAAGAAATACTTTATTCCCTGAAGTTAAAATGCTGATATGTCAGAAATAGTTTATAATGCATGTATTGTTTTATTGTCTAACCTTTCAACCAAATACATATATACATTTACCAAAGGGATGCTCTAATTTCATCAATCAATCTTTACAAAGGACTTTAAAAATAATTAAATATTACCAAAAGAAGTTAGTTAGTTAATTAGTTATTAGTGTTTTTGTGTTTTATATTGTTCTTTTACCTTATGTTGTTGTTTTAGCACTTTGAGACTTATGAATGTAAAGTGCAATACAAATAACATTTATAATAATCATCATCATCATCATCAAAGGATCCAACTTAATATGTTCAGTGATTTCTTGCCTACTGATTCAAAATCAGAAAACTTACGATCAATTCTCTGTCTTAACTTCTAGGTTGCCCCTGTTCTCAAATTTAAATAAAAATCGATGAATGGTAAATAGATAATCACTAAGGTTTTGCTCTTAGTGAATTTGTGTGAACTGAATGAAAGGAACATCTGTGTGTGCACGAGAAGGCGATTTAGGAAGCGAAAATCTGCCACACATCCTGTGCACTAAAATATTCTCTGTTTGGATCACGGCTTCGCAGTGTTTGGATAAGGAGGAAGAAAAAACGCCGGCCTCCACGTTCACATTCTGATTCTTTGGTCTCGTGTGACACCTTTAGACTGTGTGGAACCTGTTTTTATTACTGCACTCATGTAGCTTCAGTTTACATCCTCATACTAACTTGATTAGGAGTGCTACAAACCACAGGGCTTATATTTAGCCAGCATCTGACAGAGTCACACTTACTTTTCTTGTCCTGAATAAATAATTGAATCACACATGTTCTCATTTCCATAAATTAAGACATGGAGTTCTACAAGTTTGGCAAAGGCTCCCCTCAGCCAAGCCAACATTTCAAGAAACATTGTCGTGCAATTAATGTTGGCCCGCACACAATACTGCCACTGTTAGTTTTCTTACTCATACGCAGTCTGTGGGTGCTCTTTTTTGACCAGCCAGACTGCATCCGGCAACTGCTCCACTCTCCTACATCTACAGTCTGTGAGGTTTCGTAACACTTGTTCACTGAGAATTAACTGAAGATACAGTTACGAACTGGAACGTGTCAGGAAATTCTTGCAACTATGAGTCTCCTCTGAAAGTATTTCTCCCTCAGTCCATCATGTGTTTTTTCAGCATTAACATTGAGTTGCCAGATTATGGTTTGAATTGCCAGCAGCTGTTAGTACTGGCAGTTGCAACCCATTGGCCTATTATGTAAAGCACAATCAGACTCCATCTTTACAGTGTACCTTGTGTTTTACTCTGACAGGAAAATTGCCGGAGAGTTAATTTTGATGTTTTAAAATTGAAAATTTAAAGAAAAAACATTGAGGCGGATATAAGATGGAACAAATGAATGCCGAAAAGATGAGAATTACTCGAGGGAACACTATTTTAACTCAAATCAAATTATAAAATGCTGTACTCAAAGACTATTGAAAGTTTTATTCACTTTCCAACCACATCAACTGCTTTCTCAACAGCAGGAAGTAAATTACATGTAAATGATCTATGTTCAAAACACGTGTCTTTGGCAATTTGTCTCGTAAACAAACGTTAAATACAATACATAAAGAATACAGATCCGGAGCTCTGATCGTTTATTCATATTGAGTACATGATCAATGATGATTTTTTTAGCAAATGTTGAATTACATAATGTAAAATGTTTTGTTATTTCTTAAAATAGCACTCATCATCTAATAACATTTTTCTTTTAACCATTATGACTAATGTGGCCTAAATCATATACATCCATTATTTTTCTATGTCCTGACAGCTATTAGCATTAGTTATTTTGCTATATTGGGGTTGTCTTTGAGCAATCGCAATCATCACATTAAAGATGCTCTCACCTTAGATACATTAATTTACATTCACAGCACAGCCGTCATCTCAGTTGTTTTGATGCAGTTTCCTCTTGTTTGTATCACTGTAGAAATCTTTTCCAGAACTGTAACTGTACATTTCAGTAACTTGCACACCACTGATAATGATCTGCAGAATTACATGTGAGAATCATGAGAGAATCACACATTCTTTTTCATGCAATCCTACAAGCATAGATTAAAATGTGTCATGTCTTCATGTATTAACCATTTTCATTGAAATGTGATGCAAACAGTTGTTTTGACACCATAATGTAGCTCATCATTTTAATATCACAAACCGGGCTTATTTTCTTCAATGACTTTCAAATGTTTGGCAGAAAGAAAACTGTCATTGTACTGACTTCCGGATCCAAAAGTAAATATGTTTCTGGGTAGAATGATGTTCTCTGTCACATTTCATATAATAAATACACTGTTAAAAACAATCCAGTCAAAAAAAAGCTGAATGGAACTTTCCATAAATTCATCCTATACCTGTCTTGGAAGCATACATTATCCTCCAAATATTGTATTTCTTGGCAGAGTCAGTCATATTTCTATTCCAAGGCTTCTGCTGCACCCTCCCATATGAGTATTTATTTCTGTATCTGCTTCAATTGAGTGTATCTAAGTATCACAAAATGATTGTAGTGAAGGGAGTGACATTTCTGCTGGAACAGCAATGTAGAAAGCGTTAATTTTGTGGCTGCATTAAAACAGGTCTGAGTATTGCCTTGCTGCAATATGCAAAGTTTCTATTCAGACTAATGACACAGTGACAAAAAAAAACAAAAAAAACTCAGTGTTGACTAAGTGTGATTGCATTGTTAAGAATTATGCAATAGTGTGAAAGGTTGGGGAAAAAAACATCACAATTTGCAAACTAAATTTGCAAATGTGTCGATTGTATATTCCCAGTGTGAGCTCAGCAATCTCTGTTATTGCACGGATTGGTAATGTCACAGCTGTCACCCTCACTCAGTGATTTACAGTTTCAGCATTAAGAGGGGTGTCAACACCAAAAACAAATGGTCTGGGAGTTAATGCGCTGGCGTGCACAACATGCGAGACCTATTTTCAAGGACAAAGTCTTCTGCATGCATTAAAAACAGTTTAATGTGAGAAAATCACTCAAAAAGTTCACCCCCTCCAAGAATATAGAGTTGTTCTGAAGTAAGAGGTGGAATCCAACCACAGGTTAGTTTGATGTGCCTCCTGATAAGAGGTGCAAGAAGACAGGGCGAGTTGGTGGTGAGAGCAAAAGGAAACGGGATTATTTGTCCACCTCAGCACCTTTGAGTGTGTGTATACAGTACATAGGGAGCAGCCTGAAGGTGCAAACACACACACACACACGCCCACATTCTAAACACACTGACGTTTTGCGAGCTCGCCTTGTCTTAAATCCAGCAGCAGCTCCTCTGGCAGTAACAAAGGTTGAGGAGTGTTAATGTTTCACTCACTGCCAGTCTATCTGCCAAGTTCCTAAAAATGCATGGGGCCTCCTGAAGAGGGGGAGAGAGAGAGACAGAGAGAAAGAGAGCGAGTGAAAACTGCTTGTGCAAACACAACCTCCTTCTCCCCCTCTCTTCCCCTCCTGACATTCTCAGTTACCAACATTGTTGTCAACATGACAAACACTTGTGTGAGGTTTCCTTGAGGAACTTGTGTGAGGCCATTCGACTGCATTAAAACAACTCAAAACAAAAAGTCTAAAGCATTTTTTTTTTTCTTTTTCAAACTGATTTACAGGCGAACACATCTGCTAATGCGCCACATTTGTCCCCAACGGGCTGCAGTGGAGTCGGCGAGATAGGACCTGAGTGAGCTACTCTGCAGCCGGAGGTTGAACCATCGGTCCACCTGAGTCTGACTGGATCTGTTGCTGGGTAGAAGCACGTCTCCACCCCTCCGGGCGATTGGTCGACTCTGTGGTGATGGCCCCACCTCTTGGAACAGTGGCGTCTTCTTTGAGCACAGCCATCTGTCACACACAGGCAGTGGAAAGTGGCCCTAACAACTGCTTCGGGGGCCAGGTATTTGTGATGCGTTGGCTGCTAAAGTTGGAGAATACGGAGTTTGGTAATAGGATCCAGCATCTGTCAGTGTGCAACTCTACTGGAGACACATGAGCCAAAAATGAATTTACCACAAGAGGAATGTGGGATTAATTCACTTTCCTTTATCGCTTCAGTACACACTTTTTTTCATGTTCTTTCCATTAGGATGTCCCAGCCAAACAGACAATATGACCATCACTGGACGGAGCACTGACCGACAAGCACAAATTAAAATGTGACACCAGCGGTTGGACGGGTGGAGGAGGAAGTCATGCAGAGATTATTTTGTCCATTTAAGTCATTCCTTCACCTCATAGCCACATTGACGAACTGCCTTCAGCAAAACAAACCCAGATCGGTCGATGTAACAACGCTACAGAGTAAATCTGTTAATAGCCGATTCATAGAGACACATTGACAGAGCCAAAAGCTCTCACTGGGTCTTTGGCATGGTCGAAAAACAGATCATGTTCTGTTACTGTGTTCACAGCCTCTTCTGCTCCTTCCTTGTGCTAAAAAATGATCAAAGATTATTTTATCACTTCTCAGGGTTATAATAACTATAAAATAACCAAGCGATGCATCTTAATGACAGAAAAATGTTCATGTTGTGAATCAATGTGAGTCCAAAGAAGAAGAAGAAAAGAAAAACCTTCAGCACCAGTTTGTGTTACTTTTGCTAAAACTGAGGGGACACAGTGAACCATTAACTAAATCTCTTTTACGAGAGACATTATGTCCTGGAGAGAGAGTAAAAAAAACCCAAGTGTAACTAAAAGTACACATGCTGGTTATATTTAATTCCGTGTGTGACCTGACATGTACCACAGCACTCTGGCACAGCTAATTAAAGCAGTGCAGTCATCACTAATGGTGCCAGTCACACCAGCTCAAAATGTATACTATTGCGACAAAAAAAAAAAAGGATGTGGCTGCTGATTCAGGGGGTCTGGGGCCTCTGATGTTAAATATCAGCACAGCTCAGACTATGTGAGACCGCATATTGAAGCCCTCCCTCAAACTGCATGTACTCAACTTTGTTTCTGTGAGAAGCAGTGATGCAATTGACTGTGTCCTTTTTTGTCTTCATGCAATCTGCCCCTCCGTCATAACATGCAACCATCCATTTAATATCACACTCCTCCTTTCATCCATGAGCCTAATTAGAGGGTATGAATATCCAACAAATGTATGTGTTGTTTGATAGATGAGAACATGGAGCGTCTACGTCATCCTGAATTCTAATCTCTTCGAAGCAGAGCGGTGTGGACTGAAATGTGTGATTATCATGTTACATCATGCTTAATTGGATGTAATTCATCTGTTCCCTTCTACCTAAACCCCTTCGCAGAAATAGAAATTAAATCATCATGAGGCGAAACTCTTAATCAAGGTTGTTTTCCATATTTTCTTCTAATAAGATGTAAGTAACCACGCTGGTGGTATTGTTGTGGCGATGGTACATTTTAAACCTGCTGGATCAGGTGGGGCCTACATATAGTAGTTAGCATGTTTGACACACAGCATGAAAGCTCATTTGTAATTTGTAAATTTGTATATTGTCCCTGTGTGCGGAGGTTTTCTCATGGTCCTCCGGCTTCCTGCCACAATCCAAAACAGTTCTTGTGATGTAAAGGTAAGTAGTGACTTTAGATGATTGAATGTCTGTTTGAAGGTCTCTGGTTGTTAGGCTGATAGTGAAAAGTGACAGGATTGCTTACTATTTATTTGTATGCCTGTGGCTCAATTGGTAGAGCAGGTTGTGGGTTCAAAAACCATCTTGCCAAGTCCATAATTTTGCCTTGCAGTACAGTAATATGGCAACTTATTATTGGTAAACTGTTATTTTAAGATTAGATCAAAAATTGTATTACACCATTGGCTATATTTCATTTGTGTATGGCCAAAAGTATTACATTATTGGTTGCTACAGGGATTGCTGAAGCTGTGAAAGAGTGCAATAACTTTTAAAATAGTTTGTATTCACTGTTTTATTTTGTTCAAGAGACTCTACACAGATACAGTCAGGGATTAAAATGACGGGACATCTCTGGTTTTCTTTCTGATATGGCTGTGTTTGTATCCTGCAATGTGTTACAAAGTACTGAAATCACAACACCATTGTGCACACAGTCCATCCTCTGTCAAGCAACAGCTCTGCAAATACTGAATTTGCAAGTCAAACATTTGAAAGAACATGCTGGAAGGGATGGCTGACCCATTAAACACAGACAGAGACTGTTTGGAATAAAAATTCCACCAAAGATAATTAAAAGTACAAAACCTCTCCTTTATAGCTGGCACAGTGGTATATACACGGAGTATGTACATGTTTTGTCGCTTTTATATTAATAGTAAGAATGTAAGAATAAACTCACTATTTGAATCAAATTTTTTTCACTGATAAAATCAAACTCAATGGGCCTGGCACTGCTAAGGTCTTCCCTGAAACTTATTTACGTGGTTCATATGGCTGAAAATGAATATTTATGGTCAACAAAACAAGGCCACAGATACGAACAGCTGGGTTTTTACAAAAACCGATATTTCCCCCTCTACGATTTCAAAGCATTGTTCACAGCAGACACACACAATCCTCTATAAAAACCTCATTAAGAGCTACTATGAGCATTCCAAACCTATAGGTGGCAGTGTAACGAGAAGCAAATAGCCTCTGCTCCTTGACACAAAAGAGCATTTGTGATTGTAAATGCAATCAAGCCAAAATTATTGACACAAACAGCACACATACAGTATAATGCTGATGACGTTTCCGTAACATACCATGATGTTAAACTCAACTTATCTCACGCTGTCTGACGTTTTTGATGACTTGTAGCTTTGTTTACATGTAAACGAAAGGCCCGAAAGCATTGAAATATCGTCGTTTTTGTAACGTGTGAATGGGGCCTGAGAGCTGCCTCGTCAGGTTGTGGACAATCATTAGCCTCAACGAACCAAGTAATCCACCATTTTATCTCTTCTGGGGAGTAACATGACCTTGTTGGCTGGTCAGTGTGATCAGAGCGGCCCGTCAACGGGGTTAAAGTGTTCATGGGACGCACTGACCAAAGCACCATACCCCAAATACGTGTGTGTGTGTGTGTGTGTGTGTGTGTGTGTGTGTGTGTGTGTGTGTGTGTGTGTGTGTGTGTGTGTGTGTGTGTGTGTGTGTGTTCGAGCTGTCAGTTTGGCTATCTGATGTCCTTCCAGAGATTATAGCTGAGCGCTAATGAAAGGAGGGGAATCACTAAGGAAGTATCTTTTTTTTTTTTATGTATTAATTTTAACATTGCCAGTGAGGAATCTGCACAAGACACCACATTTTATGAAAACGTAGCCTCATATGAAATAAAGCATATGATCTTTCGACAGGAGCGAGATAAAGACATCAGTCAGAATAGGCTGTGACGTCCATCTTGTGTTTTACAATTGTAGGACAACTCGTCCACAAAACTGCAATCCTGGACAACTCGTCCATGGATGAGATTTCAGAATGTTTCTTGCAAAAATAAATCCTGTACAACGTACTTTTGCATATTATTTCTACTATATACAGGGTTAAAAACTCACCTTTTTAATCAGGCTTTTAACTGATTTTATATATGTGTATGTTTTTATTTATTTATGTATATATGTTTATGTAATTTATCAATGTATTTATCTACTTTTATCCATTTTAGATAATTATCTAATTTTCTACTTTCATTAAGTTATTAACTGAATTTTTATCACCAGTGGTTCCTCTAGGGGTCGCTACACTGGTGGTGGCCGGTTTTGCCGCTGGTGGTGCCGTCCCATGGGTTTCCCCGACCCAGGCACCTGGCTGCTCCTCCACGTATATGGTGGGATTGGCTGGTCTGCCGGGCTGGGGGGTGGGGGGAACTGTGGGGTGGTGCCCCCTGTGGTTAAAAGTTGTGCCACCCCCAGCGTGGAAGGCCCAAAATGCGGCCCTTTCCTCCCCTTAGTCCTCGGTGCCCTGCCATGTCTTAATATCACTAGGCATGTCTTCACTTATGGTGTGTGTCTGCATGTGTCGGTGTGTGTTCATTTGCTTTTTATTCATCTATTTTATCTTTGCATTCTGTTTTTAATTCTTGTTAAAGCACTCTGTGTTACTTCACTGTATAAAAAAGTGCTATATAAATAAAGATTGATTTGATATCTACTATATGCCCATATATATATTTAGTATAGTATATGGCTTAATAATCCTTCCAAGTGTGTCAAATATACTTTGCTATTCAATCCTTTAAATTAACAATGTTGAAAAAAATCCTTGTGTACGAGTTGTGCGGAATCATGTGGAGGAGTTGTCCGGGGTTTCAGTTTTGTGGACGAGTGGTCCATTCACCGTGTTTTACTCATCACAGTGCATGATTTCACTTTATAAAATGATACACAGAACCATTATAAAAGTGCCCTCTAATCATGTGGAAAGAAACAAAAGGTTTGAGCATAAATAGAAAATGATGATTTTTTTAGGGATCATTTTTTGCAATTGAGGCGAGGGATTCTCTATAAATCGCAATTTTCAATCCCGATCACAGGTCAGACCGGACTCCTCTGTTTTTTTCCATGAGCCCTGTTCACCCTCCCTCCAATCTGCACTCCCTCCACCGCCTCGACCACCTGGCGTAAAGCAACATGCTCCCTTTCCATCTGCTCTCATTCTCAAGCTGAGGAAACACAAGAGGGACAGATGGAAGGATGAAGGGGCTGGAAAAAGAGGAGTAGGAAAAGTAAACAGTCAGGTGAGCAATGAAAGCAGCGGAGTGTGGTTTATCTGCTTTAGATTAACAGAAAGTCCAAACACTGCACTCCGGCGCGCATGATAAAAATCGCCAATTATTAACTCTTGTTTTGGAGTTGGCAAATGGAAAAACAATCCAGGTTCCATGAACCAAGCATTGCTTTTTTAATGTATAAACTAGACTGACCTGGACACCATTCAATCATATTATCATCTCCTGCATACATGAGAAATGTGAGAGGAACATGTTGAGGCGTGCTCCGGGAAACCTGTCAGTGTTTTGATGGACTGTGACTTCTCTTATTGATTAAGATTAAAGCACCTTTCCCATCTGACACCGATCCATCTCTTTTTTTTTTTTTTTTTTTTATGATTCAATCTCAGGAAGTAGCTTCTCACTTTAAAACGTTGGGATGCTTGTATTGCGTGGCTTAACGAAGCAGCGTCGACGGAGCGGGTCGACCGAGCATCATTGCTTTAATTGGATATCACGTCTATGAAGTGAGCATAAGAAATGCGATCAATGTGTGTTTGGTGTGTTGACTTACATGTGGGGCGTAATTGATATTCGCTGCGTGGATGAGTAATGGGTTATGCAGTGCACGGAGCTGAAGTGAGGCCACTTTGAAGGGGACATCATGTACTGATGGTTGTTTACGCTAAACTCTGCGTACAGCAGGTTGGCTGTGTGTGCATGTGTTTGCATCACCAGCAGGCAGAATGAGAATCACAGGGTTTGCCGCAGACCCAACGTTGCACTTTAATGTATCAATTAATATGTGCGATTTAAGTGATCAGCACAGGAGCAACTCACTGTGCTGGTTTTCGGCTCCATTCTTTTATATTTCCCAAGCTGCCATAGAAACATCAATCAATTTAGGTGTAAATACAAACACACGCCAGGGATTTTAAGCATTCTGTATTAAAATGGAGGTTCAATTTGTCTTGTTTGTGATGATTAAAAACAATGTCAGAATTGAAAATGATTCTCCCCTTGCACTAAAAATGTACTTAATTCTGCCAGGATTGAAGTGAACAAATATGTGTGGAAGGATTTTACGCTAAATTGGGGGGAAAAAAATGTCGGAACATACGTTTAACGCCACAAGTGGAAGGTTCACTTGAAACTAACAAATCAATCATATACTGACAATTTGATCACATGAATTACTGCTGTGGTTTCCCATCCAGTATATGGAAAAACATAATGTTACATCCGTTCCGTGATTCCTGGATGTGAAGTGAAGGTATAATCGAAGGGGTCATGAAGGGGTTGCTCCGCTCTTGTCAAGGAAAATGAATAGAAAACAAAAATGTGACTCAAATGACGGTGAAATCAAATTTAAATCGGGTGACTCACAAAACCCACCGGATGCACTGGGAGCATCGAAAAGGAAAACAAAAAGACAAAACGAATTATCCGGGTGGTGAATGTGGACGTTTCGGGACTTGAGGGGAAGCAGTTTTTCGGCTCTGTGCTTTGTGAACATGGCTGTCAAAGCAATCACAGACATGTGGTGAGAAATTGTTTTGCACTTTGACCTCCCTGTTACATAAAATCGATTATTTATTGTGACTGTGACATAACATATTGTAGTCGCCTGCTGTGAAACATCCCCTAATATTAGATTCTTTTCATTGGTTTCCTGCTAAATCTAGAACTTAATTAAAAAATTAATAAATATATATATATATATATATATATATATATATATATATATATATATATATATTCTAGCCTATAAAGCTCTTAAAAACCAGGCTCCACCATATCTAAGAGAGCTGTTGGTGCCATGTTACCCCAGCAGAACCCTTGGTTCTGAGTGCTGGCTTACTGGAGGTTCCTTGGTTTTCTAAAAGTAGAATGGGAGGTAGAGCTTTCAGCTATCAGGCTTCTCTCATATGGAACCTGCTCTCAGTTTCAGTTAAGGAGGCTGACAGTTTCACCTTTGAAGGTTAGGACTTTTCTATTCAATAAAGCTTACAGTTAGAGCTGGTTCATGCCACCCTGGACCATTTTATAGTGAAGTTGCCATAGGTTAAGACTGCTGCTGTGCCTACGCTGACTTTATTTCCTTTTTCACTCATCATGTGTCATTATTACATGTCATCTCCTGTAGTCTGTGCTCTCTCTTTCTCTCTATACCCGTCTCTACCTCCCTGCAGGATCTCTGACAGTAGAACTGGGATTTTGTGGTCTGAGCCTCTTGTCCCTTCATTCGTCTGCAGCGAGTGGATCTCTGGAAAATAACCATCATTGTATTTGTTAATTTCCTGTGGCCATTATGTCATATAATAACATGTTAACAGTTGCTTTGTAGTCATTGTTCAAAGTGGTATTTGCAGTATTACTCAATCACATACACAGTCTTACTTTACCATTTACACTGAAATCCAGCAGAGGCATAGCGATGGGCCGATATCTGGAGGTAGATGGCTGAACGTATATTATGCTCCCTATGCTCTCTGCACTTCAACACTGATTCATATTAGTGTCATAAAGCACAGGGCCAGGGGCACTTTTAGACAGGGGTAGCATAAATCCCACAACACATAGCTGATGAACATAAAAAAAAAAAAAACTGCTGTTCTTTCAAATACAATCCATTTCTATCTACCCTGTTTTTTTTCTTTTTTTGTTGTTGTGTGTGCCGTTTCTCTCTCTCTCTCTGCAGTAGTGGCAAAAAGTTGCAAGCACTATTCAGTTTGTGTGGCGAGTTTTGTTTTTGTTTTTATAGTGGCAGGAGAATGGGTTTAGACTGTGATGCATGCTCCATAACAACACAAAGCCGGCCCAGTGACCTTCAAGGTATTAAGGCATGTCCATCCAATCTTTCGGTGTCCCCTGGGGCCATCATAAAGCACACGCCGTGCTGACACCTGAGGGTGCGATGGGTAGAGGAGAGAGTTATGATGCACTGTAAAAAAAAAAGAAAAAAAGAAAGAAAAAAGGGGAGCCAACCTGGACTGAGCAGAGAGACTGTGTTTATGTTCATGTAGGCAGCCATGATAACTGTGCTCTGTGGTGTTTAGATACTAACCTCCATTTACGTGGTTCATGAATATTAACACTGCATTGAATGGACCCAGGTTTAATTTAGAGATACTAACCTACAGCCTGTGAGAAAATAATTTAGATGTAATTTCATATTGCCAAATATGAATACAGGAGTTTATCTCCCAATGTGGAAAATAAGGGTCTTGGCACATTTCGGTTTTTATTCTTTTATATCTTAGCACAATTGCTTGTGCATTTTCTGATAGGACAGAAGAAAGAATTGGATGTTCTCCCTTTTAGTCTCCCAGCTCTGAATGCTGGATCATAAGATTGGACCCATTTTATCTCGTCAGGAATGTTTATTCGCTGAACGCAGTCAAATGTTAATCCATTCAGCTACTGTTGGCTCTATCACAGTCGGAAAACATAACATGATCCATGTTTCAACGGGTTAAAATTGGGTAATTCTTTAGTACAATAACACATTCATTAAAGGCATACATTTGGTTTGTGTTGATAAATGCCTTTGCCTCACATATTTCCAATGCTTCACAAAATTGGAATAGAGAATGCAAATTAAAGTGTCTTTTTGGCTGCTTTCTCCATGCAGGGGTCGACACAGGATCATTTTTACACTGAATGTCCTTCCTGCTGCAATCAGGACCCCCACACTCAAGTTCAAGACCTCACCTGATGCACCACCAGCAGTGGAATAAATAATGCAGATATGAAAACTGGTTTTTCGCTCACCATATTTTCACAGGTTCATGAATCAGCCAATATACATACGAGGTACGTATATTTCTGCGTTCGGTCGCACCATTACATTTCCTATTTGCTATTTTGAGCATGAAGTTACACGCCAACAGGTTTTGGGCTTATTTTGGATCAATGCCGCCCTTCTTAAACACTTATAAAAACAAGCATAAACGGAGCTAATATGGACAAAGTTAGATGTGCAACCTGTTTATGGCATTCACTAATGCAGTGGGCCAGCTTCGGCCTCATGTTGACTCTGTAAACAGCACACAACTGTGCACTGTCTGCAGCAAGGAAAACAAGCGAGCTCGGCCGAAGAGCCAAAAGTTCTCCTGGATGATTAATCAACAGGAGTTTCTGTGAAAAGGCCACATGTGTAAAGTATTTCTCAGATGGATGGCTGTGACTTTGCTGCATTGGGTTTGCAACATTTGTCTTTCATGCTCCTATGAGGTTTCATAAATGTGTTCATTGCTGATCAAAATAATTCTCACATTTTCACATATGTTCTTGTCAGTGATCATAACTGCTGCTTATGTTCCAGAAAAAAAATGCACTCACAGTAAGAATAGCTGTGAGAAAGTAGGGGAAAAAAGAATGTGAAAAGAGAGTACGTCTCAGTCAAATTCTCCTCTGCATGAGAAATATTTCCAACAAGGCAACCAGTACAAGCTTTTATATATTAGATTTATAGTGTCTGAAAAAGGAAATGGAGGTGACCAAAGAGGGGATAAAGTGCAGAAATGGATACAAAAGTTGAGAAAAATAATAGAAAATATGGGAAAATGGAGGGGGGAAAAAAGAGAAATGGCCTCCGTGACAAAAGAGAAATCAGTGAGGTATGGTGTACCCGAGCGAGGAGGGAGTGAAAGAAGATTAGGGGAAGTGAAAAAGGAAGATGGGAGCTAAGAGAAGATAAAAAAGAGAGAAATAAATATGATGCAGCTGTCAGAGAGAAAGCTCCCTCTCTTTCTGTGGTATATTATTTCTCAAGCACCTGGCACACGGCTAATCTGAGGAAGGATGGAGCTTATTTATTCGTTAATGGCTCTGCTGAAGCCTTTCAGTGTGTCATGACCTGGCACATTCACAACTTATAACTACTGGCTAACAAGCGCACCGCAGCAGCATCACTGTCTTTACTTATCAGCCATTAGCGGTCATTATGTGTGCGATTCTTTTTAGTGTTCCGCAAACATGACCGTCCTGCAGTCCTCCTGCTGCAGCAAACTGGACATTTTGATCACAACCTTGTTTCCATCACTTGTCCATCAATCTAATCAGCTTGTTCATCCAGAAATCTGCTAGTTTCTTCCTTAACTATTATCAGTGAAAGAGACCCTCCTGGAGGATCTCTCCTTGTTTAGTCCGGGTGTCTCTTGAATGTTTCCAGCATCATTCACACACGTACTTTCCTTCTTGATCATCTCCATTCCTACATTTCACAAAATTCACCGCAGATAAGCCGCTAAACTACAGATCCCTGATGTTGTGGTGAAGGTGAAATATACAAGGGGGGAAAAAAAGGGAATTTTTGAAGCACTTTTCCAGACTTGGTGTGAGTGGTGCCTTTTAAAGTGCATGACCTACACACCCTTCATGAATTTTAACATCCCCTTTACGTATTAGAAATATCGACAGGGAGAATCAATATGGAATGAAAAATGTATGGACAGTGACTGGATAGATGGGCTGAGGCGCAGATGTCCTCATATCCGTCGCGGACTGACAGGATTCAATTAGAGCTGACATGTTTCTCAAGTTGGGAGATAATCATTGAAGGTCAGGTGCTGTTAGGATTCCTTCGATCCTCGAGGAACTGAGCACGGCTGTCTAATGATTTTGCTACTGAGGGTATTGATATTCAGTAGCAGTTCATTAAGAGAGATGATTCACTTTTTTTTTTCCCAGAGATCAGACTTTGTTTTCAGGGCGACGGCAACTTATACAATGCAAGACAGTAACAAATTAAAAACAGTGAAATGCAATGAGATAGGATGCTTTGTCTCTATGCTCATTGTTTTATTATTCTTACAGTGAGTATTACCATATAATTACGTGGCAGAAGACAAAATAACAACCAAATGATCTAAAATCTAAATTGCCATGGTGTCCTTTGGGAAAGCAGGCTGCAGTAATGTTAATGAGAGTTGTAGCAAATTAGCTGAAATGAACAGAAACTCATGTTTCCCTTTGGAGAAGTGTTTGCTTGCAAAATTTGACAAACAAGCTGTGAAAGGCACCCTGACCTCACTGAGCAGAAAGGACTGGTATTAATAATTGCCACCTCCTTTTTTTTTTTTTAAAGCACTGCATGTTTGTGAGTGCCTGTATGTGCGTATGTGTCCACGTGTATGTGAATGCGTGTCAAAGTATTAGGGCACAAATTTGGCACTGCAAAGTGAACAGTTCTAATCTGGTCCAGTAGAGTACAGTGGAGCCAAATGCTGGCAAACAACCTGATTTAGCCAATGTTAAAGCTGTCTGTCAGTACAGGACGTAGCCCAATATATCCTCTGTTCAGTTCAGAAGGTGAACGTAAACACTAACACACTAAAATAACCCCCAGTACTTCTTATTAGCCTTGTGTAAGCTTGAGCTCGCTTTGGTAGCAGAAAGCTTCAAGCTGACCTCAATCCCCTCCCACTGCGGGTCACCATCCTGTCCGGGCCAAGCAGCTCTTTGGCTGCCACACGAATAAACGGTCCAGCGCGTACTTCGCCCTCCAGGTTCCCATGGCCCGCGGAGATTAGCCCTGCTATTCATACACCACCAAATCTACGCCGTCTCAAGCCCTCTGCCTTCTCAGCCGCTGTCCTCAAAGATGTGACTGGACAAATACGCCGGACTGCAAATCTGCTTAGCACACTTGTGGCAGACGGGTCTGTGTGTGAGTAGGTGTGTGTGCCTTCGTCCAGCAGTCAAGGTAGACACTGCCTACCTGTGGCAATCAACACAAGAAGGTTTAGAAAACGTATGTTGGTTTTTTTCTGTGAGCGGCAAAGAATCCCAAGCAAAAAGGGATGCAGAAGCCATCTGAAAACAACCGCTGCAAAGATCTACAATAATAGCTCTACATGGCAATTCTTAACTTTTACAGGCCTCATAACTGCTCTTACTACTTTCGTAATAAACAAAAATCTTTTAATTATTTGAAAGACCTTGATTCATCATGCTTCAAGGTTTGTAATTGCACAATAAGGATTGTGCAATCTTAGCCAATGAAATAGCTCAAATGGATCTTAATGTATGTCGCATTGGCGTTGCAAAGTTGCATGATCGTGTGTTTGTCACTATTGACACTATTGACAAGCAGTTGTCACAGTACGCTGAGCCACCATCATGACTTTACCTGATCAAGAAACTAAACAATCTAGATTATTTTCATTTTAAATAATGAAAGTACCCTATGTGTTCATAAAAAACAGTTTTTATTACTTTTTCCTAAAGAAAGGCAGCAACTTCAGTGAGAAAGCACATCACCAAAACAAAAATGAGCCATGTGGGTGTCGTAAGAAAAGTTGTTGCCTCGGTTTATTTAATGTTACTGGCAAGTTTATGCAAAGTAGCTTGGCTTCTTACTCATTTAGCATTTATTTATTTATCCTAACTTTTTGAGACTTTGTTTTCCTGCTTTGTTTTTGTATATTGACTCCATGCGAGCAGCATGTTCAGTGTGATATTGTAACTGATTGCTTTGTTAATGCTCAAGTCAAGTCCAATTAAATTTCAACTTGCCTGCTCACAATAGACGGTGTTGACTGCGTGGATGGCAAGAATTATGAGGATGTGTTGAAAAAATGTTTTATATGCAGGCGCTTGTGGGTTACATTAGAAACCTATTTGCTGTCAAGTTGTGGCTCTCTTTTTTCTCATCCTGTCATTCTCCATCTGTTTATCTCTCTAAACAATCCGCCACGCTGACTACATCTATCGGATTGCTGGGAAAACAGGAGCTGTATGAACGCAGACTGTTATGTCGTAATTGGATTGCTTTTCCACATTTGAATTAAACAGATTTTTACCCATTGACATGTTAAATCGCCTTGAAGTTTGTGTTTGTTTGCTGGTGTGTGGTTGTCTACCGCTCTTTAGATTGTACAGAACGCTCCTGCAGTGTACATTCGCCCACATACAAAACAGGTACAGATGCAAATCAGGAGTCAGGGACCTCCCAGCATTCACGCAAAGAGTAAATAAAGCCTGCCAGTGTGACACCTCCACCCACCTTCACAGTGAGGACGGTGTTTCTCAGCAGCATCTGCCGCCCACAGATGCAGCATTTCGAATGTCTCTCTGCTTCTCCTGATACTTTACAACAGCAACATCCCAAGTCTGAAAAACAGTCTCCCAGCATGAGAATTAATTAGGATGGTCGAAATCTAGACTGGGGTCCTTTTGAACGTGCACTAGCAGAGTGAGAATTGCTCCAAGAGATGCGGATGAGAATGAGGAAATATGTCAGTATTTATAGAAAGGCATGAAAACTGTGAGGAATATGGATAGAGAAACAGACAACCATATTTCTGACTCATCCGCAGATGATGAAGACCCAGCACACAACATCAGGTGACATGGTTAAAATGTCTGTCTTAAGATACATTTTTCTTTTCTTTTTTTTAATCCCCTTTGCTATATACACATATACACATTGTAATGAGGATTCCTCCAAGCTGAACACACTCAGATGTTATAATGAAAAACAAAATGTTATTAGTGTCATAGGACTCCCAAGCTGCCCTGAAAGATGAACACAAGCCAACTCGGGGGTTTCTGAAGAGGATGTCAAACTGCCAACTCTGTGATCATTGGAAGAATCACTGTATCACCTGACTCACAGCCAACAATCTTTAAGGTTGAAGGACACGGGGTCAATTCCAGCTGAGTGTAGGTGAAGGCAGGGTGCATCATGTGCAGGACAAAGATGAAGGGACAATCACGCACATTCACATGTATGGTCATTTCGTCGCCAAATTACCTCAAACTAATGTTTTGGACTCTGAGAAGAAAACGAATACATGTGTTTAACAATTTGGGACACTTGTAATGTAGTGCTTTATTTGTTACCACTCGAGTGAAGAATTTGAGTTCTTCTGCAACTGTTGGACACAATGTTGATCGCGGGGATTTTGTGAAGAGAGACGCCAACCACTTGGATCAGGATCCAAAGAAGTACTCTGTCATCACACAGTTTCCTTGTAGCCGGATTCAAAAGATTTGCTCCCTCACGAAACAAGTTTACACAACCAGAGAGTGAGAAGACTTGCAGCTGTGAGAGGATAAGTATTGTGACATGATGAGCTTGCGGCAATTGCCTGGAAACAGACTGAGGCGCACGCACACGCACACGCACACACACACACACACACACACACACACACACACACACACACACGACTGTGTAAAAAGGTCACACCTCATCTCTTGATGGATAATGCAACTCTGGCTTTGATCGTGCCCTGTTACTCAATCCAAATGCCATCCGTAACCATGCAGTTTACTGTACAATCCAAGCCTTAGATATTCTCAGGAACAACTCAGATAATAACTGAATTCTGGATACAGTAAAACCTCCACCTACACAGGTTAAGAAAGGTCAAACAAATCATACCCATGCTCCAAGAATAATAAAAAAAAAAAGCATCCCCTCCAGAGGTTGACATATTTCCGACACCTCAGTGCACAAGAAGTTTCTCTGATACTGGCATTTTCACACCCAAATGAACTCTCCTTTACTGAAAGGACCTTGTGCAACATGCCGGCAGGATACAGAGGGAATGGGCACATGTGCAATAGGCCCATTTATAAACACAACAAAACATGACAATGATCCCATTGAAAGACAAAACAGGAGTCGGTCAACGTTGGAAATATCCTCACATGGGGCCATGGGTAACTGGAAAGATTGAATTAAATGTCATTCTTTTATTAACAGTTCATAGAATGAGTGCCCAACAAGTGGCCATATGTTGTCACCTCAGCATTTATTCTTATTGCCAATCCAAACAAAGAATTTTAATAAAATTCAGGATTAAATACAAAAATGGGCTCCCTTGCTTTGGCTAAGTAGCCCTATAAACGGCCAAAGCGTTTGTTCAAATAATAGCTTAAAAACCAAATCTCACTTTTCTCTGTTTTAAGCTTCCAAAAACCAACAGTCTGCCATTCTGTATTGATTCGCCCTCTATCATCAATCTATTTCTCACTAACCTATTAGGTGCACCCGGCGCCCTCGTAAATATCAAGGCACCGTGCCACATAAAAAAAAAAAATGCTCAGAAATGCAGCTCTTCCCTTCAGCTAAGATGTACTAGTTGTTCACCTCAGCCTGTCATGAGAGAGACAGATGTTCCTGCAAGGAGTCCCAGAGGTCAGGCACTCGTGTTCCACCGCCACAGCTCAGCCTTGGCAGAAACATTAGTAAATTTAATCCACCTCTGCCCTGCTGTGTGTGCGTGTGTGTGTGCGTTCGCAGCGACCAGTAAAAGCCGTGATTCCTCCAGCTGTATCTCACACGTGTCTGAGTCAGACAGAGATGGACATGGGCGAGGAAAGAGAGAGCAGAAATTCATTTAGCTTGACACGTATAAAGTATGAGTTCACATCCCTGAAGGGAAGGTTTATGTCATGGAGTTTGGGCGTGATTGTATCTCAAAGTTGCAGCTTTGAAGACAGGCTTGGTCTTGTATGAGTTGCATGGTAAAAAGTAATGGAATTGACGCTTTTGGCTGTTTTTGTGGAATATTTAAGCAAAACTGAATCTATCTTGTGTACACACACACAACTTTGAAAACCTACACACAAAGACATCTCACGAGCCCAAATATCCAGAATAGAACCGGGGTCTTCTCGCTGTGATACAGAAGGGCTTACCACTACTCAACTGTGGGATACTCAACAGTTCACATTTCCTTGTAACTCATAAACTAACACAATAAGGAATGAAGGAGTGGCAAGTTTGGAGGGCAAACAGTTGAGGTGGCGGTTACAATTCAGAGCAACACCCACTATGAGAAAGAAATTAAAAGAGAGAGAGAGAGAGAGAGAGAAGTGGGTGCAGTCTCAGGCAATCGGTGCTGGAGACCTCTTCAGGCCATAAGTTGACAGACACTAGAAACATGTCACAACACAAATCTTTCTGCAGGAAAGAAGAAGCATAAGCATTCATTATGACCTACTTTGCGGTTGTTTCCATAACTATGTGAGCCAAGGTAATAATTGCGATGAGGCAAATGCTTATGTGAGTAGTAATTTACCACTGGGCAGTAAATTATATCCACTGTTTTCAAAAGAAATGAAGAAGAAGAAAAAAAGCTGGTGGCACAGCAACACCGATGGAAGTCCTTCACCACAGAGTTGGACGTGATGTAAATAACAACTCAGACGCACCTTTGCGTGATGTGACTTCATTTTGTGCTTGCACTCTATTTTGATGACAGTGTGCAGGAAGTTTTATGCATCCACGTTTCCTCCCATGATAAAACACCTATTTTCCCTCTCGGGATGTCTAGAAAGATGAGTAAGAATAATCCACGAGTGGAGTAGGTGATGCACACGTCAACACGTGTGTGACCGTGATCATACATGACTGGAGACGCTGCGGAGTCTGCCGCTCCGCCCGTGCTCACAGACATTTTGCTCGGTATTTATATCCAACCTTTTCCGATGCTTCCCCTCGAATTGCTTCCACCCACATCATGTGTCTTTTTGTTTCTCCTCGTTTCTCACAGGTTTGGATTCTCCCTGACACTTCAAGTTACTAATGCTGGATGCAGGTTGTCATGGTAATACATCTTTGACAGACTCCTCACTTGCTGCGAAGACACAGAAACTCTTTCTGGAGGTGAGGATGTGGAGGCATTACAAGGAAGAAACGGCGGTGGAGTCAACTTATCAAATAATTCCATTGATTGAAAATTGTAAAAAATTTATATTTGTCCAAGTTGTCATTACATATTAGACTTTTGTCAAAAAACAAGACTGCATAATAGGTTATTTTCATAATCAGGCTTCAAAACTTCCTGACACACGTGTCTCCAAGTCACCTTGCCCCCAGAGTAGCAGCTAACCGCAACATCAGCCTTCGAATGTGCTTTTATCTCGACAGCCTGTCAGGGACGTGGATGCACTCCTTTCACCCATTTGCACACAAATAAACTGCCTGTTCCTTTCTAAAAATTCACGCATGGACAAGCGGTGTTGGAACAAACACATTTCGGAGTGGAGAAAAGCCGAGGACAGAGAGAGTAACCAGTCAGGATAGACTTCTGCACCCACAAGCCATCTCACGCTACTTTATTCAACAGAGCAGCAATTTAGAGAGAAAAGCCAGTCACAGATGCATGTTTTAATCTTTGGGAGGAAACTGCATTACCCTCACATATTGACACACAGCTAATTTTGTTCAGGTTTAGGTATTAAAATAGTTTAAGGATGTGACTTTTGGCTTGAACTATTTTAATAAATCATGTTGTATTGCAAGATGTGTGTACATTAACATCTCAAATTCCTATTCACCGCAGTGCTACAAATTAAAGGTCACTTACTTCATCCAAATATTTCTGGATTATTTCTCTTAATTTTAGTGTATCCACTACAACGAGAGTGCTTATTTCCCCGCATGATGTCATCAAGAGAAAATCTATGAATTGTCTATATGGGCACACGTTCAGTGAAAGGAGGAGCAAATAAGTTTTCTTCTCTTCTGGTTCTTCATACAAAGGCTTTGAAGACATATGTTATGGTTTGAAAACGTTCTAAATTGAATTTGAGTTAATGTGGGACCTGAAGTGTCACTGTGACCACTACAAATCTGATCTTCATGCTTTAGTTGTTTCATATCTATGTTGAGCCACTAAAAACTCAGTGAATGGATGCAACACTACTCAGATGTGCTACAATGGTGTTGTAGTCAGAAGCCAGTTAACCTAACTTTGCACTTCCTCTGCAGCTGATCTATTTTACTCTCCTGTGAATATATAGCCACGCTGTCTCGCTAAGTGAAAATGACAAATCATTCCACCACCAAAGACATGTGGCGCTCTTACAGTAAATGAATTGCAGACTCAGTCTCTCTGCTCCCATCTGTCTGCTTGTCTCTGTCTCCCCGTCAGAGATTTATGGCTCCGTCTCACCACGCCACCGCACCCAGAGATGCTCAGTAATCATATCATGCAACACCACAACAAAGCATTTGCTCGTGTAGGAGCAGTTTTCATTCGTTTGCGTCCATACGTACGCACGTCCCAATATGGATTTCATCAGCGAAGGTACACGTCAAACCCAGTGACCGATCCCATCGCACATAATCGGCATTATTCAGCGTTTGAATATGTTTTGTGTGTGTAGCACTGAGGTAAATTCAGTAGATTTAAAAGATATTTCATAAAGTTTCTTCTCTTTTTTTTAAATCATCTATTCACAAGATACCACACAAAGCACAGTCGACTATAGTGTGAATACAGAGTTCATGCTGAGTAGCAGATGTTGCCACAGGGCTTTGTCTGCCTATAGCCTTTACTTAAAAATAAACCATAATGTAGAGTGCAGAGACAGTCGGAGAGACAAGGCTTCTGCTACTCAGCTGCATAAAGTGAAGACCGGAGACATGTGGCTGCATAGTGTGATATAATTCCAACTAAACCACCAGTAAATCATCTTTGGTGGACAGAGTTTGATATCGGATAATGTTTGTTGTGGCCTTCCCGCTCTTAAACCAACACAAATAATGACAGTAGGATAAATCTCTCGATGCACTTGGACATGTCACCAGTGATAGTAGTAGAATAATGAATGATATTCCTTGACAATAACCACCATGGCTCCACCGTATTGCTGTTACACTAAACAGGACCAGTTACCAGGCAACCAGTAGAGATTACAGGAAGTTTAAAACTGGGAAGTGAGACCTTTAAAACTTCCTAGTGGGAAAAATATACAGCAGAAACATTGGTTGTGTTCTGAGAAGCTCCATGAAGTGAATGGGATGTTAATTAATGATATATCTTTACAAGAATTGGTAGTTTTGTTGCCTCGGGCCCATGAGCAATATTTTAACATTTATTCCATTCATTAGCATAATGTTGGAAACAATTTCTCATCAAAATACACCATGTTGTGCATCTTGTCTTAAACTTCCTAAAATATGCTTTTTGAAGCTTTACACAAACTTCAGTATCGATACAGGTGTAAAATCATAAATCAAATATCTCATGTTGCATTTTATTTCTCATAAACCCAGTTGAAACTTTATATGCTTTTAAGCGGTGAATTTTGAAAAAACAACAAAATTGAACTATTTTTTTTTTTTTACATTTTCTGTCTTGATGAATCATCAAATTATAACACTGCATGACCCTGTAGGTTGTAGGAGCCGTTTGTCAGCATCAAGCATGGTGATGTCCACATGATGAAGAGATGTTATTGACGCCATCCAAACTACAAGGATGCATTTTATATCTAAAAGTGAAAAAAGAGTCATGAAATCAGTCATTCTGTCCTCTCATGGCCTCTCTGCAGATGAATCCTCTCAAGTTGAGAGGTGTATGTCCCAGGATGATCACACCTCACTCAGATCGAGACGAATCAGAATTAGTCAGCTGTGCATGAATTAAAAAGAATGGACTTCTCTGGCTGTAAATTTTGCAACACACTTGAACTGACTTCTTGGAGATAACGGAATTGAGAGTGCTCCAATAAAAGAGAAAACGAGTGAATTACAATGATTCCACATTTATAAGAATGACAGACACACACTCACGCACAGATACGTATATGTCCGCTTGTTGTTGCTTTTGATGGTGGGAGGTGTCAATATTCCCACTGGTCACGTCCCCGGGGGTCTTCAGATGAACGTGACTCAGGAGCACCGCTGGAAAAGGTCGACATGAGAGTGGGATCAAAAGATTGGTGATAGTTCACCAGAGAGACCTTATAGAGGGATATGAAGGGATTAGTCCCCCTGGAAAGGTGGAGAGTGAGGAGGGAGTGATAAAAGAAACCGGACTGGGAGGATGTGAAAAATGTTTTTTTTGCAGCGTGATCTCGATGTGGAGGGAATATGATTGACATTGTGAGTGACCAGTTCGCTCCTTGACATTTCTACTCTGCAAGCTGCTTCAAAGGTTATTTGAGCTGAGAGAGAGAAAAAAACCAAAGGCCAGCCAGAATCAGAGGGTCATCAGCATAATGCATGGTGGTTATACCAGCATATGCTGTGTTTTTGGTACTGGTATGTGAGAGCTGACTACTATTGGGAACATGCTGGTGGACCAGCTTCGTTAGCTGAAAATACAGTACGTGCCAGCTCTCACGTTGCACGTCTTTCCTCGAAGGAAGCTTCAGTTTTTAGCTCAATGTGGAACTTTCTGCTTTATAATTAAAAGACGATTCGATCAATTGAAAATCCCAAAGCAAAAATGGTGACCAACTCTGTACAATATTTGGTAAATAGTAGCCATTCTAATTTTTTATTGACTATAACTCATTCTCATCACAGTCATATTGAATATTATAACCTGCTTTAAAGCTTTTAAGCAGTTGTTGCATTTGTTCTATAACTTTTACGACAGAACTGTTCCAAAAAGTCTTTTCTTACAATGCAATTTTAAAATAGACTAACAAGGAGGAATTAATCTGCACTTCAAACACATCAAATCACCTTCATTCTCTGGCACATGCTGTAAATGCATGGATCTTAAACTGTCCTCTATTTCAGCGAGATGTTTTCATCTTTAAATGCAAAACTTGACGGTGATCTGGATAAATATCAATAGAAGTCTCACTCCAAGCTGAAGGTAAAAGTGTGCAACCATTAGTAAAAATCAAAATGAAGGAAGTAGTATTGACTTGTTTTCACATAATGCCTATTTAACATTTGACAGCAGAAAGCAGATCCTTTCAAAGTACACGCAACTGTTTATATTTTGAGCAAATTTGGGGTACAATAGGAATTGTGAAATCTACCATCGAGTCCATGTTTATTTGCTCAATTTAATGACTTTGTGGCAATTAGCAATGTGCTTTAAAAGCCCTTCAGCCTGTGTGCCGCACAAAGCGTCACCTGACAGGATTTTAATTCTCACTGGTGAGATTTGTTTATGTTTACATGTGTGCATGATTACAGACGATATAAGACAGAATCCCAGAAGAAGATTCACTTGTCAGAAGGAGTACAGATTGCCTTCAAGCCAAAAGTGTCTCTCTCTCTCTAGAGTAAGAAAAAAAAACAACAAAAAAACACTGCCAGCCCCATGAATCATGCAATTCAAAAGTTGAAAAAAAAAAAAAAGAGAGTGACTCACAAGACTAAAATCTAGTTGTTGCCTGCATGCAGAGGCACAATGTTGCAAATAATAAAGAAAGAGGAAAGAGCAGGAGGAGGGCAGGCGAGTGATAACACCAGTACATCTACGTCACTGATGAAAGAGTAACCAGACCCTTGGGGTGGAGGGATAAATAAAGGAGCGAGGAGAGAGGATAATATTATCCACATAACCCTGCTGCTTGTGGCTTCGCCGCCTGTCATGCTCTGCCGGGCAGTGATGTCACTCAGACTACTGAGACCATTTGCTGGCCCTGCTCCTCACGGACATCCACCAACAGCCCCAACAGGACATAAAGAGCCACACACACACGCACGCACGCACACACACACACACACACAGCACTGCAGCTGCTGAATAATTAAACATGCAGCTTGCACACAAACACACGTGCACATGATTCCTCGGTGATGTCAATAATTCAGACTTACACTGTCAATGCAACCACGGGCAGCAACCACCTTATAACTTCTTATATCAATTATTCACTTTTTTTATATTTGTGTTGTGCCTACACCGTTGTCCACTGAGCAGTTCAACACCTACAAAAACATTGAAAACTGCTGAGAGGGTGGATTAATACCGAGTCTGACTTGACAACAGGGTTAAACCCGTGTACTTGTGTGCTCTCCTCCCAAAATAGGAGGAGGAGAGCAAGAAAGGAAGGCAAGCAGCCAACTGGTTTGCACCCATATATAACCTCTGCCTCACCGTTGGTGTCACACTAAACTGTGTCCCCACTTTCAACCCCACTTCAGTCCCCTCAGCATTTTAATCATGTGCTATTAATAGGCGCACACGCACACATACAGTCACACCCAGTACAGCCACCAGCACACGCCGTCGTCTTCGTTTATGTTTTAACTTCACGTGCAGACGTGTTCCTGGTGTGCACGGTGAGCTTTGACAATGCTGTGATGCTCAGATCAGAAAAATGCTTAACCCAGACTATCAACAAGAAAAATACTGCGCACTTCCACAAGAGGCCAAGGGCGCTCCTGCTCCTGAGGAGGCTTTTTAAATCCCCCCCCCCCAGCAGGTGCAAACACACCTGTCCACACACACACACACACCAGTCAGATGAGGACAAAGAATAGATCGTACTGAGCTCCTCTTGCAAGAAACGTCACAGAAACATTGCCACAGTGATGCATATTTCACCTTTGTTCTGCATCATCTGTTGTATTTCTATTGCCTGAGATATTGAGATGGGCTTTTACTAAAGGAGAAGAATTGAGGCCAGTATATTTGCGATCGTACCCGAATCAACAAGCGCAGCTGCATGGTGGACAGTTTACATGTTCTTCCTGTGTGTGCATGAGTTTTTTTTCCCCTGGTATTCCAGTTTACTCCCACAGTCCTAAAGCATGCATTTGAAGATTATTGGTGACTTTATCCCTTATGTATGAATGTGAGAGTTTGGCTAAAGCGGGCATAACAGATGGACGAAAACTAATAAAATATTACCGTTCATTCTATTTAAAAGAAGTTGATTTGGACCTGAGCCATGCTGAAGTGCTGGATTTGTACTATTAACTAGTTTATGGGGTCAGTTTTCTTTTGCAAACTACAAACGATTTATTTGATGTTTCTCACAGGGCTTAGAAGAAGCAGGTGATCTTGTATCTAAAAGTCCGACATCGATAAATATTTAAGTAGGACAGAAAAGGATCAAATAATGTGGATACTTTGAACAACCCTATATAGTACATTCATGCAATCCGTTGAGCTCTTAACCAGCACAGCAGGCAGCAAAGCTTTCAACGATTTCTACATGTCGAAGGGTTGACTGTGACAAACAAGCAGTATTAACTCAAATGAGAAGTGATTTCTTTCAAATGATGAAGTAGATGGGTGAGAGCAGTGGAACACCTCTCAGGTGCCACTGTCGGCTAATTCAGCTGCTAATGGGAAACATTAGCCACAATGTGCATCTCAAGCTAACGTTTTCTGGTGGCATAAAGATCCAACAGTCTAAAACCAATTACTCTAATATAATAGTTTTGACATCTCAAGACCACATTCTCATGATCTTGGTCTTGACTAGAAAATATGACAAATATTTCCATAGGTGGATAAACTTATTGGTAAACCTAGTGGTTGTTGAGTTTACAAGCTCTTTCTCAACACATGATATCCAGCAGTCTTCATTTCCCCCCAGAGCCACATTTATTCACTCCAATTTCACACCAGCAGTGCCTCCTCTTTTCTCTCTGTTGACATTCTCCCCATGCAACCTGTACACTCCTCTGTTTTTATAGACTTCCTGAATATCTTACTTTCTTTACTTTGCTTTCAATCCAAGCTTCCTTTGAGTGCAAGCGCGGAGCATCTCTAATTTTAAACCGTCGGATAAATAAATGAACAGAGAGCTCCGCCGTCATGTTGACGTAGCTCAGCCATCGTTGAAAGTATTGCAACAATCCGTGTAATGCACCTCTCCCAACCTGCACACAGAGTTCAGCATGATATGAATCTGTTCCGCTGAAAAGAAAATGTTGTTACGAGGCAGGTGACGTTTGCAGAAGAGAGGAGAAAGATATTCTTTTCTCTTGTTTTGCACTGGAAGGGTTTGGTCCTCTCTGGACTTAATCTCATCACATGATCACACTATTGATTTGTGTTGTGTACCAGACTCATACGTCACACCACACAAGGAAACAAACAGAGGAAGGGGGACACACACACACACACACACACACAAACATAAGGACCTTCTGGTTTATAGTGAGGGATGGATTTGCTGATAACTAACCCGAGCACAAAGGAAGGCATCAGGATTCGACCTTGACTTTCATGAGGCGCAGAAAAACAGTGGACCCCTGTCTTTGCATACAAGAGCACTCTAAGTGTATTTAACTCTGATCAGCATGTGCCAAATGAGCAGCATAATGAACAATGAGCCCAGTGAGCACAACTAAATGCTCCTCTGTCTCATTCCATCCAGTCTGTTCCTGTAAAGGTAAATCACAGAGCAGAGCTGAAATTCGGCCTCAGATTTGTGGCAGTGCTTATACGCCGGTATTATCACCCCGCCGGTCCGTCTCAGAGGATTACAGTTCATGTGAGCTGAATTTCCTGTTGGTGTCATGAGTGTCACGACTCCAATATGTACGTTAATCCACAGGCCATTACTCAACATATACATTCTATCGGTATTCATCCAGTGTGGAATAGTTTGTTTTTTTTTCCTCCCACGAAGTTGAGATTATTACATATCTCTCAGCGCCTCAGCTGTAATGCAGTCCAGCTCTGGCATGCCACAGTCCCAGAATCCCCCTGTCTGGGCTGCAACGCACACTGTGACGTCAGAAGCCTCTTTGTATGTGTGTGCAGGCCTGCTGTCAGCCCCCGCATGGCTCAGGCGGAGGTCGATGAGGTGGGATGGATGGAGAGAGAGAGAGAGTGAGGGACCGAGGTGGGAGGTGGGCTTTACTCTGTGATGTAATTTCATGGAAGTTGTTATGTGTGGTGATGCTGTATCTCTAACAGGCCGCGAGCAGCGTCGCCTTCTACTGGCTGAGGAGAAACGTCTCAGTATAATAAACTTTTTACTGAGCAGGGTTTTTAACAATAACTGGATTTGGATTTATAGTCAATCTTGTTCTGGCTTTAATACTCGTTTGTTCACGATAGATGATCCATAGGTCTTCACACTTCAAGAGCTGGTTAACCAGCGTGTGTTGTCAGACACGCACACACACCAAAATATCATGCAAAACTGACTAACAAGCTTCAAAACCTGAAAATCCTGAATATTTTTCGGATCAGTAAATGTTTGAGTATGGATCTTGTGAAGCTGAAAACACTAAAAATTTAACATATAGCGCCATCTGGTGGTAAGAGGAGTTTAATATTTTGGAGAGACTGCAGCTGCTGGACTTGCACGTAATTTAGCTGTGAGGTGAAATTTAATCGTTGAGCATTGAAATATTCTGCAGATGTAGAGTCAGTCTGCAAAAGTGAATGGCAAATCATGACTCTAATGAAAATTAGTGCAATTGATGCAGGAAATGCTTTTTCACGATGTACTTAGTTCATGCTTTCAAATACAATGAGTCATCAGGAAAAAAAACAAGCAAAGAAATACAATAACAACTGATGCAAGGCTAGAAAATTTGGCAAAACCATGCAACATACTGACTTTTAATTATAAATACACGACTCACCAAAAGTTGATGTTTAGCTTTCAGGTGAAATTCCACATTCCTCAAATACACTCCAACGTCTATCAGTGATCTAAATGTGACCTTCTCTAGACTTTTCAGTGCACGTGTCCAACACCTCAGTACTTTTTGTCCAACTTGAAGCTTAATGGCAGAACTCACCGCAGGTGTTGGATCCATGAATCAACCAATCAAACTCTTGGTTCAATTGTCGTCATGATGTCCACATTTTGACACCATGAGACCAAGACGACACCAAATAATTGATCAACAGAACCTCAACATTGGAGGCTTCAAACAGGATGGAAATAGCTATTGAGCTTAAAGGGTCAGAGAATGTCATCAGCAGATGAAAGTCGACACACGTCGAGTAGAAACATGTCAGAGAGCGCTATGCAGTGGTGGCGTTAGTGTAGACAGGTTTGTCTGGTCAATACAGAACTGCCCTACACTTTGTGAATGGTACAGTGACTCATCCATACTACCTAAAGAGTCCAGTCATTGTGCCCCTGCATGAACAACATGCCAAAGGCCTACTTTCATCTTCGTGGATGAAAATGGTCAAGCTTATGGAGGTGACATCATTGGAGAACAGCAGCTGGAGACTGGGGGACAAGGACTGACCTGCACTTTCTCCATAACCGATTCCCATAGAAAACCTCTGGGATCAGATGAGTTGTTGTGGTGTACCTTTCACTGTTGGGTTTTGTTTCAATTGATTCTGTGAGATGAGGAAATCAACATTGCATGCTTCTACTTATAAACTTTCATGATATATTATCACTCGAGCAGGAACTCTTTACCTTTTCCATAAGATTCCCAGGAAAGAGAAAAATCCAGAACTTTGAGTATTAATGTGGAGGATAATAGGTAAAACGTGTTGCCCACTCTAGATCGAGGCTTCCAAATTATTAGAAAGAAACACTTAAAACAGCAAATTTAGAATTAAAAATCACCTATTCCGAACTTGAAGAAAGGAAACACTATATTTCTAAGTACCAGAATAGTTCCAACATGGTTGAAAGGCTGATGAACTGAAGCCATCACACTGCAGGAACAATC
This sequence comes from Blennius ocellaris, assembly GCF_963422515.1. Lineage (NCBI taxonomy): Eukaryota > Metazoa > Chordata > Actinopteri > Blenniiformes > Blenniidae > Blennius > Blennius ocellaris. Next base: position 6,206,641 of record NC_137665.1, read on the forward strand.
CTAAACACATTTCGTCAAGAAAGAAACACAAAAGCACCGACTTCTCCATGAAACTGAGTTTAATAGATTGTTAAAAATAAGGCTATGATACTGTTTTAGCAAACATTGACCAGGAGGGACTATCGTCACGGCGTCCAGAGAAGGCCGGTGCAGATATCGGAGCACGGCCTCTGGGGTTTTACAGATGGACGTACAGTAAACAGACATGTGGCGCGCTCATGCGCACCTGGGAAATGGGAACATTCCAATTCAGGAGTGGCTGCTCGTTTCGTGTCACTTTGTCTCAAACATGGGAAATCTTTTTTTTTTTTTTAACTCAGCTAAGGGGAGTTTTATATGAAAATAGATATACTTAATTAGCCTAGTGCCATAACTGGGAACAAAATCAAAATGCGTAGAACAGGGGTGTTAAACTTGTAGCCTGCAGGCTCAAATAAGCCCACAAGAGGGTTGAATCTGACAAACGTGCACTTAAGTAAGTTGCAGAAATCACATTTACTTTATAAGCATAATTTCATTTTTGTGTCGGTTTTAAGAGTTGATGACACCTTTGTGGTTGTTAAACAGATTTCATAATGAGGGAGTTTGTTTGGCTCCTTCATGTTCGTATCGCCTCTCCGAACTCGAAAGTGAAACCGTTGTCCAAGCTGCATGAACGCACCAGTACACCACACACTGGGGGGGGAATCAAACACACGCTGGCGAGTGCGTCCAAACTCCTACACATACACACATGTACTCTACACACAGACAAGCACACGCACGTCGACATCCACCCCACCCAAAACGGTGGCAATAAACCGAGATTGAGCTGACAACGTAGCAGTGTTCTCTTAAAAAAACATGCATAGCTTAGTACATGAACGTGTTTTTGTTTTTTTTTACATTTTATCTTTGAAAACCACCGAGTTTATGTTTGCACTCTTTGATCATATGGTTTGTCGAAAAAATTTCCAACATGATTAATTTATGTGTATTTGACCATTATTAACAATCATGTAAACTCATAGGACTATTTTGTTCACAATAGCCTCCTATGATATTTTGATCATGTAAAAAGTTACATTCTGAACCAAGATCAGCTCCATAAAGGAAATAAATACTGGAATGTCAAAATTTTTTTAAAGTTACTGTTTTTGAAATGGAATGAAGACCGATCTTGGCCCAACATTTTAGATATATAAAAAAAAAAAAAAAACAACAAATTAAAACATCTGTTTAACATCGGCATACTGCGATCAAGTTAGAGTCGATCATCAACTTAACATCATACTTAACGAAAGTGACTAACACATTATTAAAAAAAACACACACAACGCCCCAAAATAATGAAAAACAAGGACAACAGCAGCGTTCCAGAACTTCTAATGTAACAGCAAAACAAGGAATGATGAAGCAAACCGGAGAGGCTGTTTTTAGTGCCACGTGCACTTCTGTCACACAAAAACTGTTATTTTCAGTTAATTTCCCATATTCAAGCACATTTTCCCCCGATGGCATCCTTAAAATATAAATACACATACACCCTCCAATTATTCATCTCACTAGTAAAATAGTAGGATGATACTTCTTTTTTTTTTTTCATCCTTTGGTTACTGGGACCACCTCAACTTTATTTTTTCTTTCCTTCAGTGTGCACACAGTCATTGTTTCCACACATTTCTGTGCATCTTCATAATCTACCCCCTTTTTTTTTTTTTCATAATAAAGTGCCGATAAGCTGAAGCAAACAGGAAGCACTGAGCTGGTGGAACAGGAGGATTTTCTCCACGTGAGGGACGATGGCTGAGCAGCCACACACACACACACACACACGAATGAGGATATAATGATATTCTAACTTAAAGTTGGTTCTATTCACAGGTACCCACAGTGCCGAGATGAATCGGAATGAACACAAAAGAAAGCCCGTGGTAAACCAGGGTGTTCAAACTGTGTGTGTGTGTTTGTGGTGTTTTGACACTTTACTGATGATGAACATGTAGGAAAGCCCTCAGTGACGGTTCACAAACTTAGTCCTCGATATTTAAAAGTCAACTCAAAATGGCCTGCTTCATTTTAATGACTGCAAAAAAAAAAAAAAAAAAAAATATTCCCTTCATTTGTTTCTAAAAGTAACTCCATGGCAGCATGTGGGACGAAGTATACCCGCTCGGACTTTGCATACCTAACAATGTGCTAGCGCGGCCGTCTTCCCCGTGTGCAGCAGCCGTACCGACATGCAGCCCAGCAGAGGGGGAAACGCCTGGACGATTTCTCAAACATAAACTCCATCGTATCTATTTCAGTTTCATCGAGAATAAAACGTAGAAAACACTGACTAAAAATAATGACTTTTTTTTTTTTTTTTTTCTCTCCCCTGCGTTTCTTTTTCTTATAAAGTAGTCAGCTACTCAGGCATTAAGAACAATCAGTAATATGAAATTAAAAACTAGAAGGAGGGCATGCGGGGGTGGGTTGGTGGACGGCGCCGGCAGCGACACGACAGTCCGCGACGCGTTGCTTCACTCGTGAGAAGCCGTGACCTGCCACACGATCAGGTGGCTCCGCTCGGCTTTGGCGGGCGCCGACTGCTGGTTGGCCGCCGGCTCGGAGAACTCGTCCAAGTCGCCGCCTTCATCACCTGCGGAGGAGGAAGACGAGTCGAGCGAACAGGTGCATCAAAGCTTTGACCTTCTCACTAAATCTTTGGAACATAAACTGAGAGTGACAATAACCCCAGAATTCAAATCAATTCCTTTAATATCTTGATATTGCAAGAATAGCAATGTGCCATCGATCCATCAACTATCGAGTTTTGCATTAGTTCCATTAGTTCATACGATAAAAATGCAATGTGGTGGGCGTACGCACCGATCCTGAAGTCGATGTAGCCTTCTCCTCCACTCATCACCAGGTACGTTTTCGGCTCGGACGCTGCAGTGTCGGAGGATTCAGACGGCGGGTCGTCGGAGCCTGAATCGGCGCTACCTGGAGGCGGCATCGCTTGACCTGCATCAAGAAATCAGACGATTCAAAGTCAAGTTCCTAATAAAGAGTCAGAATAGACAATAAATAGACCGAACGGTCACAAACCAGAACAGGGATTTAAATGGTAGAGCTGTAGGTAAGTCCCAGACCACGACACGTTTACATCAGCAGAAGTTGAAAGATGTTTAAAATGTCTTTTTAATTAAAATGTATGTAACTACTTACTTAATTCATAAAATCATGCAAATCAATAAGTGGTGAAAAAAAATGATGGTATTCTTATAATGATACTGAGAAAAAAATGCTTGAAGGTCCAGTGACTTTTTCTCGGATGAAATCAAGTTTTTGGAACGTTGACTGTAACAATCTAAATAATAATTTGATACAAACCATATTTGCTAACTTTATGATCACATGAGCGTTACAAAGTGATTAAATATTTCATCAGTGAAATGTATAATCTTTTAATCAAAACTGTGGTTCCACAACGGAAGGTGACATTTTACAGCAAACGGTCAGATTTATAAAAAAAAAAAAAAAAAAAAAAAACATTTCATGATCTAAATGTACATAAACATGATGAGACAATAGTTGCCTGTGGTTCATACCCACCAATTATGAACTCGATTAATCATTACAGCTGCAGAACTAAAAAAAGCTCGTCCCCCTACCTGGCACGGTCACGAAAAACTTGACAGCATCTCGATGCCCATGGAAGCACAGCTGGGCGTGAGCCATGGAGCAGAATGGCACGACGCTGCCGGTGGCGGTGCCGTCTGAAGCCTCGTCTCCGTAGACCCGCACAGCGCCGCCAGGCCGGTTTGGCACTACTCCCGTTGACTTGTTAGCTGAAGAGTACAGAACAAAAACAAATGGACATGAGTTCATTAAATATCGCAAACATTATTGGAAGTCGTCACAGACGATCTAACTCTATTTTGATGCGCAACACAGTTAAATCGTTCTTCTTATCTTTTGGATGATAATGATCCGGACAGTTTGATCGGAGCTGAATGCCGACTTTGGCTGAAAAGCTTGCAACTTTAACCTCTATTTTTCAATTAATTAAATTACCTAAAATCCATACTATGTAATTAGATTGCTTGTAAAACAAGGGAAAAAAAGGAATTGACTGATCTTCGCCCACAGAAACAGTTAAAAGTGGGGTAATGAAGATGGAAACAACAGTCCCTGACGTATTGGTAGTTATGTTCCACCTCCAGTGCAAGCACCCTCTCAGATTATCAGCCAATAGAAGAAAAAAAAAACCAGGAAAGATTGCAGTAAAGACATGGAGAAGGAAAGAAAAATGTTCAATATTTAACAACAGCTGCTCTCTGAATCTGTCAAACGTCTTATGAAACAAGGCGGTGACTGAGGATCCTGTAACCATGGCAACTCAACCATCTTTTATCCAACAAGCATCGTCTGATACATGACAACAGCTGCTGTCGCTGGCCAGGTTTTAGGAGGAAAGACAGTGAGAAGAGGCAGGGAACAAAGACGTATAAAAAAAAATGGAGATTTGTGTTGCGTCGTTTTTCCTGAGGCGCCTCTCAAGTGGCTCCAACAATGAAAACATAAACAGGAGTTGGGTAAAGATTGCAGCAGCGAACATGAGATTAAGATCACGCTGTGTATTTTCACTCTGACAATTAGAACGTTTCGGCGTGTGTGATGGGAGTAACCGGATGTGGTTGGTTTCACATCCCAGCCAGAGGGTACGTAATACCTTCAGATAGTGGGATGGAGATGATGACACCATTTCCTGTTCCCACCCAGAGTCGGTTGCAGGACACCACCAGAGCTGTGATTCTCACAAATGAGAAACCCAGTTTACCCGTACCTGAAGGACACACACACACACACACACACACACACAGGATTAAATCTGCACTTTTAGGGAATGCTTATTTGAATCATAGAAAAGGTAGAATCAGTGGAGGTGATGGAAGTGGCAGGCTGGTCTGTATGAATACCCAGCATCTTGCTGACGTAGGGCTCGATGTCCACATCCTGGAGGTGCTGGTAGGTGTGTGCGTGAAACAAGCGTAAAGTTGAATCCAGTCGAATGGACACCCAGATGCCGTCTCCGACCCAGGCCAGCTGCCGGACCTGACTCTCCTTACGAGGATGAGCGTCAAATGACTTCTGCTCGGCAAAGAGGACAAAATTACACTTTGTGTCTTTATCAAGAATATATATATATATATATATATATATATATATATATATATATATATTGGAATTGGGCGGTTGGCAGCTGTACCTCTATCCTCATGGCCTTGGGCTGGATGACATAGATCTTGTTTCTGTAGCCGCACCACACCTTGTCATGAACCACCGTCATACAGCGGATGGAGTGGTGGGGCCGGCCCAGATCCAACAGGTGGTAGTTGGTTAGATCCCACTGACCATCTGAATGGCGGAAACAAGAGTGTGTTGCAAAGAGCGAGTTTGAGGAAACGGCTCCAACAAAGTGAAATCATAAAGTAGATCAAACCCTTAATACAACCTAATAAAACTAATACTGTAATTTATGAATGCAAATCAAAATGACATGTTGAGGTAAAAACTTACCGATGCCTCTGTGGAAAATTGCTAATGTCCCATCAGCCAAAGCTATTAAGACTCTGCCTTTAACATGCCTGAAACAAGCAGCAAGACGCCTTTTACAAACCACATTTAAAACACACTTTCAAAGTTTAGTTCCGTTTGAGTGAGTTATTTATCAAATGCACTGCCGACTTTGTACTTACACTATGCCAAGGATGGATTCTTTTAACTTGATGGCATGAAGACACTTCCTCCACCGCGCCACAGAGGAGTGGACATACAAACTTGAAAATGAAGGAAGAGAGAAAAAAACGAGACCGCTTAAAATACAGGATTTTAAAGTTTGAGTCAATATTTTTGAACTGAAATATAAAATATTATGATAGATGGGCAAATGCTTTATTCCAGGAATTCTGTCAGACACAAATTAAAGAGTAAGTCTTAAAAAGGGTATCAATAAATTAAACCCAGATATAACTTTTTGGCTATAAAAGTGCCATTCAGCCATGTTTGCTACAGTCGAAGCGCCCTCTATTGGCTGTTGTGTAACTCACCATCCGTTCTGAGCTCCCAGCCACATGGTGGGGAGAGCGCTGCTCATCCGCATGACTTCACCTTCTGACGGGTCGGAGCTTTCTGGCAGAGAGGTCGTACAATCCTGCCCAGAGACTCTGAGGGCAGAAAAGTGATCAGTCTTTCAAATGCACCCTTAATAAAACACTTTAACACTGGTAACAACTTAAAATGTTTGAAAGAAATTGTCAGGTTGCTCCTGTCATTTGTTCTGGAGATTATAAAACAGCTAAACTTGAGAAATTTTTTTTAAATATTTATCTCATCTACTAAAAATGCCTTATCGTTTGAGGAGTGTGTGCTCACCCCTGAGTCTCGGCAGGAGAGGAGTCGGTGGGCTCCACACCCATCGGGTCGGTGAAAACATGCTCTGTGTAGATGCCCGGTTGGTTCTGATCCGCGCCCTGGTCCTCCATTCCTTCCTCGCCAACGCCAGCGTTCGCCTCGGTGGCTTCCGTTGCCTCTTCCGCTGTAGGAACCCCGTCTTCTGTTGGACTGGTCTCTCTGGACAGCTCCACTGCAGAAATGATGAATCACCGAGTTAATGGGCTTCCAGTGGAAGTGGCCGCCTCTGACTCTTTGAGTTGACATGAGGTGAGGAGCAGATTTCCACGGCAGCTAAGATGTGACGGTTTAATAAAGACGGTGTGTCAGAGTGGCGGTTGGGACTTTGATGAGATGAGTTAATAATCAGTTCTTTCCTAATTAGATGTGCTCAAGGTTATAACTGGGAGATGAGCTACAGATACGAGCTCAAGAACAGAAATTAAATCCTACTAAGACTTGAATGAAATGACAATTTGACTCTTTTTTCATGTTCTTTCTATTTACAAACTAACATACCAATCATAAGTAGAAGTGGTTGACATCTTGCATTATAAATATCAAAGACTCAAGTCCAATGTGTGGAGTTTGCATGTTCTCCCTGTGTGTGCCTCATTTCCTCCCACAACATCTGAGGTCATTTGGTTTCAACAAATTGACCGTGGGCGTAAATGTGACTGTTTCATATCTGCAACACCATCAGGAGAGAAAACAATATTCAAGGAATATGCTGCGACTTTGAAGACAGTAAAGTCTTTTTTTTTTTTTCTCGATCATTGTGAAGCATTTTCAGCTATGTTTTATTTTCTGAAAGGTAAAACAAATGATAATGGTCATTATTATGAGGCGTGAACAAGCCAGCATCTCTGTCTTTTATATTTGTCTTTTATGGCTTCAGGAGAAAACATAGAAAACTATTTTCTGTTGTCTCAATACATATAGTATTCAGAGCAAACATGTATAAGACATGCGCCACGCAGACTACAGCAGAAATACTGCATACCCAGAAAAATATTTGCAAACTTTTCATACAAATATCAATCAACATTTAAATGTTGTTTTTCTTGATTTAGTCATTCCTGCAATTTATAAGCAAGTCCATTTCACTGAGATCCTACTGTTCGGTTACTCTTCAAATGTGACAAAAGGCTTTACACATTTTTCTTCAAGTCGTGACTCACCTGACCCCGAGAGGGCGCTGTACTCAGCCGGCTGGTCACCGACACAGGTGTTGGCTGTTTGCGGGACGGCCGTGGTGCCCTCTGCCGCCATGACACCGTCGCTGCCCGTTGAGCCCACGCTGGCGACACTTCCTGCCAGCGACACGCCGTCACCTTGGCTGGACTCTGGGTCTGGGGGAACCTCTTCACCCGCTGGAAAATCAGAATCACACACCCCTGAAAACAACAACACAAATGAGTGCGAGGTTAATTCACCCGGTGACAAAGAGGAGGAGAAAACTTTTGCTGTATTAACCGCGATAACAGAACCTACCGGGCACACTGGCGATGCACACGACGTGTGTGTTGCAGGCGTAGAAGCTGTCGAGCATATCAGAGGGCTGACTGGCGTCCAATATCATGACCTTGGTGGAGGAATGAGTGCTCGTGCACACCCACACCCGACTGGACATCTCATCCTGAATAATCAGCTCCTTCTCCACTTTCTCCTGATCCTTAAAGCAACAACAAGTAATCAGCCAATAATTTAAAATAAGATTAAAAAAAAACCAAAAAAACAGTCTGAACCCGTGAATCTATTATTTTCTTCCAGGCTTTCTTTTGAACTCTTACTTTACTGTCCTGTTCCAGCTGATCCAGACTACTCTGAGAGCCCTTCGTCTGCTTGCTGAGCTCTGATGAGAGAAACGTCCTCCCGCCAGACAGGTTGACTCCTGCAGCGCACCACAGCTGGAAAACCGAGACACAGTGTGGTCGTACATATTTATTTGTTTTACAAAAGTAAAAAAAAAACAACAACACACATGCCATGATGGTAATATTCAAACGCTATCAAGCTTTTTCTTTAATTCACCTTCATAGAAGCATCTTTCTGATCGAGAGGTCTTAAATAAACGGGTACAGGCAGGTTCATTTTGTTTTCCACCTGTCCATTTGACACCTGTGGAGGAAAAAGTAGCTCACTGTGAACCAAAAAAAAAGAAATGCACTGCACATAAAGTTTACTGACCATATATGTTTGTCAGTATATATCACAAAAACTCTTTCCACTGCCTGTTTTAATCATTACGTACACAGCTGAGGTAGAGTGGATTCATAGTGTGAACATAATTGGTCTCCATCTTTTAGACATTTACCCTGCATGATTTCATCAAATAATTTACTGGATGAAATGAAAGATAATAAATATCATCATAGTGTGGTTGATCATCCCATTAAACAAAGGAATACTTTCATTTGCATTATTCATAATCAAAGGTATTTTCTACCTTGGATTTGCTGGGCAGGCTCCAGCCATGTGACGTGACTCGTCCATCCTCCTTCAGCATGTGGGCCTTGACCTGTCGGTACTGAGCTCTCTTCTGCTCTTTACGGGACGGTGAACTGCACTGCTCCTTACTGTAAGGCACGCAGAAAGAGTTAGACTACTTCTTTTCTGTACGCGTCTACTCGGATGGACCAAAACCAGCCGCTCGGCATCATCACTCACTCTTCAATCAGGAAGTCGAAGGTTTTCGACTTCTCTGTGGGGAACTGGGAGAAGGTGCTGCTCCTCTTCACCAGGCTGCCCGGGGAGTTGTACTTCACGTTGGACTGGGAGTCCACCTTCTTGATAGGAGGGGAACTGGAGGAGGAGCTAAACAGTCTGCTGAAGCTGCAGGTGCCCACGTTACAGAGAGCCAAGAGGGAAACGGAGCCCACAGGAGTGCAGGGAAAAAGCAAGGAGGGGTGGAGTCACCAACCAACCAACAAGACATTCAAGGACCAACACCCAACATTTACTGTACAGTGTCAAAGCATGCTGGGAGTTTCAGCAGAGTCCCCTATCAGATCATGCTACAACTGAATAGTGAACGATTGTTGATAGTTTCGTAGCAAAAACTCAACTGTATTTATCCGTCAACCATAAAATGGAACTTTTCACCACATGTTAAATACATTTGAATGCACAGCACCACAGTCAGTCACATCTAAATAATTATTGTTATTTCTTTTCACCATATGAGATAGAAGTGGGGGGGGAAATGCTGTCTATATATTTTTAAGATTATGCTTATAAAAAAAGAAAACCCCGATTTGCAGCTAGACCTTGCATTAGAGAGAGACCATGTGCATGTTGTTGTACATGTGGTGTCCCTTCATCCCTCTATGAGCAGACAGAGGAGGAAAACATCACAAAGGCACACAGCAGGCAGGAGACAGGAAAGCCCGGGGGCACAGGGAGAGTTACGTCTAAGCAGTTTGTGATAATAACAACAACTGGTGCACTGCACAGAGAGCAAAGATTATGGATAAAGGCACATCAAAGTTGGATACTTTTTTTTTGGGGGGGGGGGGGGGGGGGGGGGGGGGGGGGTTGGAGGAGAATCTCTATGTCGGTGAGGGGCAAGAGAAAGGTTTGGCGGGAGGAAGGTCTAACAAATCATCTTTACCTAATGCTGCCAATTCAACAGCACATCCCGGAAAAGATAAGAAAAAGAATGTATTTGAATGTTTGGAAGTAAATGTCAGGAGTCGTAAAAGAAAAACAACGTGGAGGCCTCGTCAAAGCCCTGACAAAAAAAAGTGCACGATCTGATAAACTTGAGAAGACTCACAACTGCCAGATGCTGGATTTCTTTTTCTCTGTGAGAGCTGGATTTTCCCTGGAGGCCCTAAAGACAAGACAAGATTGTGTTATGTTCACTGAAGTCTACAAATCTCCAAGTACAGAGTCATGATGAATAAACGTCACAGCTATTTCTACAAATGTGCTATTTCTTAAATTAGTCCTTTTATTTTTCACACAGTCAAGCATGAGCAAATAAATTGCAACAGTTTTATTTTTTTACTTTTTGACTTCTTGTAGTCAGTAAAAATATGATCGTATGTAATTGTATTTAAAAAAAAAAGAAAAAATCAGCTGGAAAGAGTGTAAACAACAAAAACATAAAAACATCCCACATACCATAGAGTCCTTTTACTCTACATTATATAGTTACTTGCAAAAAAGATCAGATGTTGTATGTGGAGAGTGAATTCCATCATGTGATTAATGTTTTAGCCTCTTGTGTTTTTTTTTAATGTTCCTGTTAAATGTTTGATTCAGGTTCACTGACAAGGAGTAACATTGTGTTTTTCCAAATCAAAGTGTGAAAACTCACTAGTATTTATGATATTACAAGTGTAAAGCACAGCTGTCATGACATCTCTGATTGTTAATTATAAGAAAACAGCCATTACAGTTAAAGCTGAACTTAAACAGCTTTAGATTACATATATGAGTTAGAATACTTTTGTTTATCAAAATGTATTATTTTCCATTATGAAAAGTATAAAACTGCAGTTCAGGTCTTCACCTGATCATCTCTGTCCACCGCACAGCCTCTTGCAGCTCCATCAGCCGCTCTTTGTACTGGTTCCTCTCCATCAGCACTCGGGCCATCTCCACCCGGGTGAAGCGTTTCCTCTGAGCGGTGGGAACGTCACTCTGCAGCAGCGTGCGATTGAACAGAAACACATGACGTAATAGAAATGCATTCATCTGTGTGAAAAGGGAAGAAATTGGAGGAAAGCTGTCGAGCGAGCGCTGAAAACTCACGTCTTCCTCATCTTTAGTTTTCTGTTTCACCTCCTCCACCTCCAGTCGTGCTCTGGAAGAAAGCAAAAATAATTACTTTTATCATACAAATAGCATTAAGCCTCATACAAAAACAAACCATAATTAATCCATCTTGATATTGTTTTATTGGGTAAAACAAGATGTAAAAGTAATATTTGGTTTCCACTAAACAAAAATAACAATTGACGTGCAGGTCTTGTGCTTGACACAACTGTGTTGGCTAGTATTTTGAAGACGTGCATTAGTTTACCTTTCTTATTTTCACTTCTAACAAATAGTGTTAAAGAAGAATAAAATTGCCCCTTCTTGTAGACACACTTTTTGAGCTCCTCCTCCAGGTCTTTGCTCTTTTCTTCCAGCTTGGTTTTGGCCTGCAGCACGACGTCCAGCTCGCCCTGCAGCATCTCCTTCTCACAGGTCAACTCATCCACCTTCAGTATCAAGTCCTTATTCACCACATTCAAGGCGTTCCTGGAATGGCAGGCCACGGGAACATTTAAGTATGCCGGCATGGTTGTCAAGCTTCAGAAGTGTCATGTGGGAAATGAGAAAGCCGAGTGTCGCAGCCGAGAAAGATAAAAGTCTAAGTTGTGTTCTCACTTTGTCTCAAGCAGCTGCGAATTCTCCTGAATTAGATTTTCAACCTCCCGACCCATACCTGAGGAGTATTGAAGACACAATCAGAGCTTCATTCCTGAAAAATAAATTACTGTAAAAACGAACAAAAGCAGTGACTACTTTACCACTACACATGAAGACATTCATTATTTACACTAGAACCATTCTAAGATTAAATCTAACAAGGCACTACATAAAGATATTGACTATCGTCTAAAGACACATTCACTACTGTATTTTATAATAACAGGATCTACCACAACACACAAACCCACAGCACACGTCACATGACTGACAGGAAAAGAATGGATTGAGAGGGTGAGGTCTTACCAATCAAACTAAGGTCTGAGAAAACCATGCAATCCAAGTCAGGCAGAAAGAGTAAGGAAAAGAGAGAGAGAGGGAGAGATGCGGATATAGTTTGAGACAGTGAAATGAACAATATGATGAAGGAGCCACAGCTAAACGTGTAGCTGGTGGCTCCACAAGCAAAACGGAAGAGGAGCTGCCAAATCTCTAAAGCTTATTACGTTTGACAACTGCAGGGAAGGAACAGTACGGGGGCAAAACAATATTTAAGCTGTAAAAGAATAATTAGGTCAACAAAAGAAGCACTGGACTCCATCATTCATGCACCAAACCTAGTTTAACAGCTGAAAAGCATTGCTGAACCTACTGTATAAATAACACATAATGAAGAAGCTGTGTGTGGTAACAATGGTGGATATGGCAGAAGGTGACTTATGAGGTCAAAAGGGACACGACAGAGAAACGGTTTAGCCAAGGAAAGGTTTGAGGTCATACACACCAGAGTACTCCACTGGAAATATGGAAAAAAGCCAGAGAATGAGACACGGGAGAGAGAGAGGTGATGTTAACATGGGTCGATGGCTAACACTGCGTGTAACAGCTGGACCAAAGCAAGCGGTGTAGCGTCGGAGCAAAAAAAAAAAAAAAAAAGCAGGCAGTTACGAAGGATTCTAAACTAGGATTAACAGTGAGAGAGCAGTTGTCCAAAAAGACCAGAGGAGCTTTAGAGAGCAGCTTTGCAGTTTGTTTTTTTAAGTAGTAATAAACAGTGATAGTAGTTTATCAAATGGGACAGCATGTCATCTTAATACAAATTTGGGGATATCACTTTGATTGAAGACATAACTCGCTTTATATTTAGTTTTACTGTCATAAACCATCACATGTAACAATAACTTAAAAGTTGGCGGAAATAAAAGTAATTCATACAATTCAGAATATTTGAAGTTAATCAAAAAAAAGAATCCGCTTGTTTCGTCAAAACAAAAATATCACAGGGACTTTATATATTTAAGTAAACTAATTTGTTTGAAATAAATCAAAGCCTTGTGAACTGAAAAATTAAACAATTAAACAGCGTCTGACTCTTTTTATATGTATTATATAACCACACAATATTCAGTATTCTTAAGGTTACAAAACACTGAAAAGCTAGCCTTAAATGTAACGCTTTCTATTGTAAAGTTTCAAATCAGTCAGTCAGTAAAAATGAAAACAACGTTTACAATATCAGATATGACAGATGCTGCATCTTTTTCAATCTGCTGTTCCGCTCACCCAGTAAATCTGCCCCTTCGTCTACGTCTCCAATGATCCCGGTGCCCGCAGACGACAGCTCCTCAAACAGAGACTCTGTATTGCGGTCAAACGCCATGTTTTCAATGCCTTTGGTAGGAGTACTGAAATGATAACAACAACGGGAAGTGATGTTTGGCTGTTCATTAGAATGGGAATAAAAACTACGGTATCCGACATGTTGTGGCTGTAGGACCTGCAGGCTTTGTATCCGATGAGATCCATATCCAGCTCAGGGGTGGATTCAATAATGTCCTGCACATCTGAGCTGTCCTCGTTCTCGGGCAACCCTGCATGGGGGAGAGCCGATTACTCAGATAAGGTTCAAGTTAAAATCTGTGAAAGCAGTTTATTGTCTCTAATATTTTCAGAGTGAAGAAAACAAAACAAAAAATTTTTTTTTGGCAAGAACTGTGTGTATTTGACCCTGGGGTCCAGACTCCATGACTCTAGTTCAGGGGTGTCAAACACTTCAGGGGCTACTTACAGCCCAATTTCATCTTGAATGGGCCAGACTAGTAAAATAATAACCTTTAACTTTAGATTTTTCTTTAATGTGGCACCCAGAATATCATATGTTTCTACGGAACATGACGCCAATGCAATGAAACCTTGTGGTGCTACTGCTGGTATAGCTGTTGCATTATGCATGTTTTTACAAACTCCCCCTAACAGCACAGCTTTGAGGCTAGTTTGATAGCAACGATACACAAAACGAAACAATATCTTAGTTAGGGAGTCATGTGTTGTGTTACGCTTAAGATATTTGTTTGGGGAACAAAATCTGTTTTCTTGGTGGTTTATAACTGGATTGGAGCCTCTTGCAGGCCGGATTTGACCCACGGGCCTTATGTTTGACACCACTGCTTTCAGCGTCTAGATCAGGCTCCTCTTTTGTTGTACCGAGTCCCAGTTTGAAATTTTGGAATCTTTACTTTTACGATCATGCTAAAACGTTTCCGTCGGGACGAACCGTGAAAACCATAGACGCTCTCGAAGCAATCTACTGTTTTCTTCCATTCAACTCTTCTCTCTCTATCCACCAACTAACCACTTCAGTAGAAAGTCTCTTCTTTTCTCTATATTTCATTTTATTGTAAAGTGCCATTGGATACCGTCCAGCTGACCCTACCTACTGATACAGATCTGGTCCCAGGTGCTGCCTGCACTTCGGTACTCTTACTGTTTCCATCTTCCTTCTCCCTATCCGAGGTTGTGGTGGACTTCGGTGTCTGCGATTTGGAACCGTTGAAATCCGACAGCTCATCCTGTAATAACAGCAAACTTTCTTTTAGAAAAAAAGAGAATCGGAGAGAGAAAGTACAGGGTCGAAACACACACAAAAAAAAAAAGACAATAATATATCAAACCACAAAAACACATTTAAGACACCAGATTTAAAAGGAAATGGCAGAAAGAGGACGGTTTCTGATCTAACAGGGAAATGAGAGGACAGACAAAATATTTATACACAAACACAGAAGAAAGAAGAGTGAAATTTGTAAATACTAAAGTTATGATTCTAATTCAAATCTGTGAACAAAAAGAAAAACGTGAAACAAATATACTGTGAAATGAAAGTGTAAAAAGCATACATTTCAATGAAGCCATCTAAAAACACAGCGTTTTGGAGGGAAGCTACCACATTAACACACAGTGAACACAGCACAGGTCTACAAATGCTTCACACGACATCAACTGCACAGAAACATTCACAGTTGCAGGATTGGTCTTTCTTTCAATACTCAACAACACAAATCAACAGAAGACCCCAAAACTACTGACAACTACAGCAAATGAAGTCCAGTGAAACACGACAACAACTGAATGGGAGCGATGAATGTTGGTTATAGTGCAACAGGTAACGTATGAGGCCAGAGGTCCAAATGAATGAAGCAGAAATGCAGAGCCGAGTCGAATCGAATGTGTAAGTCATGCATTTGAACTGAAATGAAAAACAAATTAGAGGCCAGATGCAACCAAGCTGTTGGTAAGTTTGACACATCAATAATTCATCGAGATCCAGAAGTGCACTTTGATTTAAATCATTCCAGCGGGCCGTGGTTGCATGTGGCACTGAGCGGCACAGGCGGTCTGTGAAGTGGCGGCCATAAATGCACAAGGTGAGAGGCGGCGTCTTTTTGAAAAGACAAAACAGTGTAGTGGAGGAAAACTACTGAAGCCTACACACACACACACACACACACACACACACACACACACACACACACACACACACACACACACACACACACACACACACACACACACACACACACACACACACACACACACACACACACACACACACACACACACACACACACACACACAGACACAGACTGTGCTGTCCAGTCATTGTGCAGGAGTGCTGCTGCCAGCAGGTCCACCAGCAGACACTCATCCAACTACCTTGCAGTCGTCTGCCAGTGAATTCCCCCAAGCAGAGTCCTGGGCGTTTTTACCCTCCCTGTCCTTAGAGGGGTCGACAAAGTCCAACTGCTTTGGGGAGGGGGGGGAGAGGAAGAATGAAGCTCACATGTGCTGAAGCAGTTCATCAGAAATGCAAACACCTTCAAGTGTGCATGTCTGTGAAGTGAATGAAAAGTATAGAGAAACATGGAAGCTTGTGCGGATTGACTGCAGTCTGGATCGCGCCGTATTTTTCATGGTATTGCAGCCAAA
Source organism: Blennius ocellaris (assembly GCF_963422515.1). NCBI lineage: Eukaryota > Metazoa > Chordata > Actinopteri > Blenniiformes > Blenniidae > Blennius > Blennius ocellaris. Next base: position 6,222,754 of record NC_137665.1, read on the forward strand.
CATCCCCTGATTAAATCCTATTCATAGGAGAATAAGCACCTATGAACCTATGTTTTATTCAAGGTTTTATTCAGAAATGAGGTATTTGCTCTGATGTGCTGTTTATGACCAGGTTATGATTTGATGGTTAGTTAAAAAATATGTAAAATGTTGTTCAATAAACTGGTGTTTACATTTTTATTTGATATTTAATAGTATACTTCATACATATTTCCGACTTCTTTTTTTTTTTTTTTAAACACAATTAAATATTGTATTGAATTGCTCAAAAGACCTTCCAAACTATTTTTTCTTAAATTTGATATGCCTGATATGCCAGGTCTAAATGGACCATAAGTAATTTAATTAAATATGGATCGTATTAAACTTGTGATTGAAATCGCAATCTCATGGGAGGAAATCTCGTTCTATTTCTGCCCTGAGCAGAGTTCGTGTAAACAAAACATCGGATCGCTGTTCAGTAACATCTCTATATGACTGATATATATATAAAATCTATTATAATCTTGAGTAAAAAGTAGTTTCAGTTTTTTTATAAGCTTGAAGCTTAAATATGAGGAGATTTAGAATTTTTTATTATGTGGTAAGAAACTGAACATTTTATGGTTTAAAATTCTTCACCAGGCCAAATAAGACATGATGCTATCATCTCTGGCTCTAATTGATTGTGATGGGTACTTACAACCAAGCCGCAATAACCTTCAGGGTGACTAAAACAAACTTGCAAAAGTTCATAATATAATTTACGCTGAAAATAGATTTGTAAAATTACAAACACTTGATAATGTCACAATGGCCAAACGCAAATAAATTGTTTAATATTGTCCTGATCATATACATTCTTTGATTTTGTGCTTGGATTAATTTTTTATTTAAGTTCTCGAGGTGATGGAATGACTTTGCTCATATGACTATTTGTGGATGGGTCATGGCTGGCTGGACATATGCACACTGTAACCTGTCGTAGCTTTTCACAGCACTTAAAGCCTCCAGCTCCCGCACATAAATATGACGCGTCTATTTAACTCTGTACGCATATCAAAGCCACCCGTGTTCAAAAAGGCCGTGGCTCAACAATAACCATCCTGTAGCTCTGATTATATAAGATTCAATCACATTCCAGCTAGCTTTTATTTCTCCCTCAGTGACTGGCTGCAAGCCATGCAGCAGCATCACTCCCATCATGCACTGCGCTGCGGAGCTGATGTCCCAGTTTTAACAGAAACGCAACACTGTCACCCTCCAGGTCCTGACGGCCACTGATACAACCAACGCCGCATGCCAGAGAAATACCAATTAGGGTTTTGTATAATGAGAGAACGAAAACTGAAGGATCTGAATCATGATATGTTATTGTATCAGAAGACATATTCGTTTCCTCAGTTATTTTTGAAGCTTTTCAACATGAAGCACAGAAATGAATCAGAAACTGACATTTTGTGAACCTGCAACCCAAATAAAACTGTTGGCTTTGTAAATATTCATGATGCACTTCATGATCTCCTTCGGATGCTGCACTAGAGGACGCTTGCATATTCATTAACGGCTAAAGAAGAGCCAGAAAACAGAGGTGTCCTTGTCAGACACCTGCTAAAATACGCACGAACACATCTCGGCTTTATCAAAGGCTCTCTATTTTTAAATGCATCTGAAGCCAAAACTCTGTCTATCTTCAAAGCTCGGGCAGAACAGCTAGAAAAGGGAATCAAGTCATCTTTATTGGTCTATAATGTATTTTTTACTCATACTTGCAACCCAGCTAAAACAGTTTGAAACATGTTGGGGTTTTTTATTTAACGTTAACAAGGTTAAAACATTATTATAAATGATTTGAATTATTTAAGATCTTTTGACAGACGGCCAGATATGGACCTGGATGAGGAGAATCCAGAAGATTTAAAGGCCAAATATTTTAATACATAATTTTTGTTACCATTGAAACATCATTAACGAGGTATTATTTGTATTTTTCTGTGCTGTGCTCCAAATCCAGTGGTCATTGCCATGTTGCCAATGATAATCACACAAAGGTGACACACACACACACACACACACACCTTGAGACTAGTGTTGGACCGTAGCTGTGACGAGTCATTGAACCTCCAGCCTTCTGTGCCCGGGGTCTCTGCTCGGGTCTGAGGATCTGGGATGAGCAGAGACGCCCCACCTGATGACGGGAAAATCCCTAAAGAAAGAGGCCGCTCTCTCCTTGACGAATCAGAAAAGAGCGTGTTAATCATGTATTTGCGGTGATGCAGTATCAGTGTTGTCAGATCATAAACGACTCAGAACTTTCACGGAGAGAATAGTTTCTAAATATTGCTAATTAAGACTTGTCAGTGTGTTTCAAGGATGAAAATGTAACGAATCAAAAACAGTTATCCGTTTTCGATTTGAGTTATCTGCCATCTTACCTGACCCGGCCAACCGTGCTCGACTCTGAAGCCTCGCTAATCTGCTGCAATTTGATCCGCTCCACATGCTCCATGTAATTATGGATCATCTGTTAAAAAAAAAAAAAAAGGCAGAGTCAAACAACTTGAAGGAACTTGCTGCAAAACATCAAATAAATAATGACTGGAATTGAAGTTACCTCCGTGTGTCGCTGATGGAGGGAGTTGAATTCCTTTTTCAGCTCCAGCTCACGTTCTTCTAACCTGGAGACTAAAACAGAAAACAATACAGTAAGACTGAATAATAGTGCAGTTAATCAAGGATTAATCGCTTTGCATGGGACATCTCACTGCACCTGAACATATATAAACTGCAGCAGTAATTCAGACATTAATTGTGTGCCTTTTTTCTCTCTCCACCAAACAGTTGACAGAGGGGGTAATCTCACTCAAATAGGTCTGGGTGTCGGGACGACTTACAAAGTGACAAAAAACACCTAATCCCCCATTAGCCTATCAGGTTCAGCCTAAGCCACACACACAGTGGGCTGCTGCGGACACACAAAGCCTGGATACTATCAATTACAGCAGCTAAAGCTTCTGCATGTTGTGTGATGATCTCCTCCCTATGTGAGGACTGCGACACTGCCAGGGGATTTCAATCACTGATTCCTGGAAACATCTAAATCACAGCAGGCGGCTGAAGTCTGGTATTCCTTTTGTGTGAGTTTGGGATTAAAATGTCATATTAGCAACTTTCACATTCCGCTGTGCCTGGACTTTTAATGCGAGGCGAAACGTTATAGACGGATTGAATGCAGAATTATTTGACCATTTTAAATCCTGTAACAACCATCCAATCTGTTCTACAACAAACAACATCAGAGAAAAGCAAAGGAAAGCAGTGTGATATCCATGAAGTGTGTAGGAGCTGTGCGACGGCTCATTACGGTCTATCCATCATGAGGTCATAAATCTGTTGGGATGCTTCATGTGTGTCTGTAAATAAATCTTCATCCTCAAGAGTGCCGACACGCTGGGAACATTAAACAACACAATAGACAAATGGCAGCATATCTGCAAATCGCACTTAAAAACCAGCCCAGTCAAAATGCTACAAATACGTGATAGTAACAACATTACAAAATAGAGGTCGAATTAACTTTGAAAGGAATAAAAATGAAGCGCAAAATGAATTTCCGCAATGCCGTTTATGATCTCTGACCAAGCTGTACTCTCATTACAGTGTTGGTGGACTATGCCTCGAGATGGAATGAATGAATGATTTACTATTCACAGGCAGTGACAGCCACGTGGTGGATTCTGCTGACTCGTCTCACAGAGTGTGACTTCACTAGTGCCCGACAATGAAACAAGCTGTAAATAAATGTGCGTATAATCTCTGGCAATAATAGAAGACTGAGCTACTTGTTTCACTTGTTAATGCGTAAAGTAAAAATTAGATAAGGAAATATGGTTTCCTCCCTCTCCTTGTGTTGTGTGAACGAATGACTTATTTTAAATACAGTGCAATTCTACTTTTTTTTTTCCCCACAGCGAAACAGTATGTATGAGTCAGTCGCATTGCCTCCACTGCTTAATCCACCAATAAGATGGGCGGTAAAGCACTGCCGCATTACGCGGATGGGAATAACATAAATCCTATAATCCCATTACTGTTACTCCCACAGAGAAGGAGAAGGAGGGTGAAGATTTGGTATAGTTGTGTTTTTAAAGAGTCAAGACGGAGACGTCAAAGTCATGCGGGATGAAATATGGTGAAAGTACAGAAAAAGAGAGAAACGAAAAGAACATTAAATAAATGTGAAGTAACTGCACAACATTTACCAGTGACCGTATGTGTAACTTTCTACTCACTCTGGTCAGCGTAGTTCTTGATTTTGAGCTCCAGTTGCCGAGAGTGTGAATCCTTCCTGTCCACATGGTTCTGGAGGTCCTTCTTCTCCTGCTCATGTGTGTCTTCAAACTCAATGAATTTCTACACGAACACACAGAGAAAGACGAGAGAGGTAGGTCACACTCGCTGGATCACCTGCAGTTTGATGATGTTCGAAGTGCTGATTAAAAGACTTTGTATAACAAAGACAAATAGGATAGTTTATCCAAGAGTTTGTTGCTGTTCACACAAGCATGTTTTAGGTACCAATTACTTTCTAACCTGATTCCCTCCTTGCATTAACCCCAAACAGTCTCTCTGCGTCGGATTCTGACTTTGTCAAATTGAGATAATCATATTTATGTCAGTTGAATGCATTTAGCATTTTCAGATATGAAAGGAGTGCTACACAAACAAACTGGGACTGAAAAACCTTCAGATCCTATTGAAATGAACTCCTGTTTAAAAGCACCAACTTGTGCTACAGTCAGTGCAACGTTCTACAACACGATGAGAGTTTCAAGGGTGTGAATCAGGATTGGATATTTCGGTTCAACCCATTCTTCCAGTCGCCCCGTTTCCTTATGTGCGCGTGCGTGTGTGTGCGCGTGTGTGTGTGCGCGTGTGTGTCTCAACGTCCACATCCTGTTCAGATGAGTAAGCCAAGGCCTTAATGTGGCTCCCCTCCTTCCTGTGGGCATACTACTCTTTACTCTATTAGTATAAAGAGGACGTGTGGAACAACGTTGTGCTTTTGATTAGAATAAATAATGTTAAAACCCAACAATAGCAACACATTATCTGAAATACTCACCATCATTTTCCACATTATGTTGTAAAAAGCTCTCAAGTGTTTACTATAGATGTTGTTCTTATTCGTTTTTGGGGCCGCTCCCTTCACTGTGGACACACCTTCTCCATGCCCCACTTCTCCACATCCATAAATCTCTGAGGTCTTCTTCTTTTCTGCCTGCCCTTTTTAATTCATTCTCCCTCCTCAGTGCATTTGGCTTCACCAAAGTCATTCGAAACAGAGAAAAGATGTGTTGAACCAACTAAAATCTAGACCCCGATTAGGCATTAATGGCAACTGACAAAATCTTAACACATTTATATACCAGCCATTGGTTATCAAGAGCTGCTAATACGCTGTATGTGTATTTAAAAAACACCACACACATATCACATTGTTGGCATTAACACCAATGAGAATCCAAAGCTGAAAATTAGTTTTAATGATCACACAGTTGGCGGGATGTCAAACATTCCATTCCATAGGTCCAGAGTTGAATGAGACTGCAATGACATCGATAGCAATGTGATGATGCTGTTGGGTTTATTTCCATGGAGGAGAGTGACATGCTGTAAAATCTATGAGTGAATCACCAAAAACTGTGGAAAAGTTTAACTCTTTTATGTCAGCAGGAAGCATAAATGTGACACTTTTCATAACTTCAGTAAAGAAGAAGAATCAGGTTGTTGACAGTTAAAACCAAGGAAAATTATAATAATTAAAAAAAGGAAGCTCAAGGATATTCCTCTTTTGATAAAAGATCACATGAAGTAACTCTGTGGCTCTGCAGGCTCGGGATAGCCACAATCACTCCTCCTCAGACCTGGAGTTTTTCCACTGACAATCCTAATTTGTGTGTCTGATTGTGCATGAAACACGTTGGTATACATCAATACAGGCTATAGTAGCGATGTCATTGTGCATGAATATGAGCAGTTGTGTACGCTGTCGCCCTGCTTCAGGATCATGTAGCGTCTGTCTTCCAATGTCCCTGCTGCGTCTGCTGTGCCCTGAGCCAAAGCAGCGAGCTGGTACAGACGGTCCTAGTCACATCAGTCCTTCATCCACACAATAAGCTCAGGAAACAATCGCCACATGTCTCTGGACTTATTCCAGCCAAGGTATAGAAGCCATGTTTAACTACACATAGATGAGACATAAAGGTTATGTCAGACTGAGTTAATAAAAAAAAAAAAAATATATATATATATATATATATTATTTTTTTAATCATAACCAATGTGGTGCTATAATCGACTGAGGGCATTGGGCTGGTTAAGATGTGGGCAAACATGAGTTTGACAAATTCTAAGCGCAAATAGCTTTGGAACTTGAATGATCTCCAAAAACTCTCAAAGTACACCTATAAAGCAAGAGGAAAAGCTCAGACAAGCAGTTTGCTTGAAACACCTCAATTTAGTTCAGTACCAGCTAAATGAAAATGTTAATTTGTGCATGACTGTCTTCTCTCTGTGCTTGCCTTGTGATGGACTGGTGACCTGTCCATGCCTTTCAGCCATTTCTTTTCATAGAAGCTATAGATGATGTATGGATGGTTCTCAGTGTAGTATCTAGCTAATGATTGATGCAAAAAAGGATTTTGGTTTGTAGAAGTTGGATAACATTCTGCAGGCAATAAAGAAGACAAAAACCCCTGATGTGTGCTTTCCCTTTAATATCACAGCCTTTGCTGCACTTGGCTACAGAGGTGAATGGGAGAGATTATCTTCCATTAAAAGTGCATCTCACATACTGGGTAAGTAAGGCTAGTTTGCAATAAGCTGCGATGGGATGGTTCAGTGTTTTTATTTTTTCATATTTAATCCACATAAAGGTTTAAAACGCTGAGTCACTTCACCTGCTGTTTATCCAGACGTGTTATCACGGGGCTCAGAATTCACTGTGTGATGCAATACACTATCAAATGGGTGTGTTTGTTACATATTTACTGAGGTTTTGCGTTTTCTTTTTCTTGTCTGGTCTGTGTAAGTGAGTGAGATCATATTCCCAGGCCATTTTCAGCCATGACACTGCCTTGTTTACATCCTCGATCATGACCAGGCCACGTGTGTTGGGTTAATTCTGGGACGCTGCTGGGAGCAAGGAAAAGCACCTGGATGCTGAGGATGCTGAGTGTGGTCGTTTCTCCGTCAACCCACCTCCTCCGCGTGCTTCCTCAGCGCCTTCTCGCGCTCGTACTGGGTGATGAGCTGCTCGTTGTCCTCCTTCAGCAGCTCCAGCTCCACCTCGTGCTCCTGGTTCTCCGCGAACACCGAGTCCAGGTTCTCCAGCACGGCCACGACCAGCGGCATCAGCTCCTTCACCACGTCCTCGTCGTACTTCCCGATGAGCCGCTCGAACTCGCGGTAGATGGAGCTGGCCAGGCCCGACACCCGCTCCGACATCATCGCTGATGTCCCCGGGTCGTCCTGGTACACAACTCCGTCTTCCAGCTCCATTTTTTTTTAAACTCCTCTCCCTTTCAGCAAACAAGGGCCGGGTGTGGGTCTGTCCGCGTTACCCCGCCACTATGGACGCCGTCTATCCGTTATTTGGCAGCTCGTTTTTAAACAAACGGACACATTGAGGACAGCGCGATGCGAGACGGGCGACGTGGATTTCCTCCTATTTTTCCCTGACTTGTCCCATGATGCGTTCAAATGCTCCTCCTGAGCTCGTCCCAACTACCACCACCCTCACACAGCAAACACTGGATCTATAAACACAGCCGAAGTAAGAATTTAAACCCTCGCAGAAGAATATTACATTTTTTTAATCACATTTTATATTGTATAGTATACGGAAATACGGAAATAGAAAACACAAAACAATATTATGAAAAAGCGTATTTCACACTTTTTTTAATTTCAGTCTGTATCAGCACTTATACGCTAAAATAGAATGATGTACATACGGTGAAAATATTAATAAAGAGAAGTTGTACATTAATTTATATTGGGCGTTTTTCACGTTTCAAATATACTTGCTGTAATATAAGACATTTCCTAGGATCAGTGAAGCCACCATCCAACAGCTGAGTTGTTGTGCAGATCACGTGATGACGTAACATCATGCTACTCACGTCACATTGTCTGTGTTGCGCTTCTTTTCCAGATCAATGAAATAGAAAAATACATTAATTAATCCACAGATAATCCAAATGTTCACCCTCAACTCTCACTTTAGTTTAAAATTAAATTTCATTTTAATAATTCTTTATTACTGCAAACATAAAACTGTCTGAAAAAAGTATCCCCCAAAAAATGTATTACAAAAATAAAAGTCCAAAGGCACATTTATATACGAAAAACTCAGATATTAGGTCACATTATGAGGCAAACACTTTGGTCAACCTCAAACAGTCACAAAACGGGTAATAGTGATTTATAGAAGAGATATTTACTCCTAATATGTGAATTGTTTGTTAAAATGTTAGTCAGCTACAGCAACACACAGCAACAACATTATAACAGGAACATAAACATCAAACACATTTTGATAGAGCCAAATGTTTCAAAAGTATGAAAGAAAAGTAACCATAACAATCCTTTCACCTTTACCTCATGATTCAGTCCCAAAACATTTTTTTTTACTTATATATACTAATAAATACGATGGCCCATCCAAATGCATTAAGAAATTTAGAATCAAATTAACAATCATTTACATAGAATATATAAAATGAAAAGAATATTGAAAATTTCTATTGTTCTTTTCGAGCCATTTGTCATTCAGACATTACTCATGCTCTGCCTCAGTGTCTTCATCCGTTTGGCTGTTCAGGTAGTCATCTCCCAAATGAATCATCTGCGTCAGTGCAAACAGTATTAGAGCATTCATGCTGTCGTTTGGTGTCATTTCTGTGTGATAGTTTTGCACGGGAAAGATGTAGTTTGGTGAAATGCCAAGCAATCCACTGGCTTTGGTGACCTGTGTTCAAACATCATCAATATTATTGTTCAAATTAAATGTGCTGTGGTCACCAAGAAAAGAGAAGAGATAAAGCACACAGATAAACTGACCTGTTCCTTCAGGGTTTGGCTCTGATGGACATGGTTTATATCCTTTTTCACCTTAGGACAGCATTCATCAATTTTGGTGAGAATAATCATTTGTGGAATTCCTGTTAATAGAGAATAATAAGCTTTTGTTTCACTTTTTGTTACTGGGGTCATATTTCGGAAAGAAACACTTGAATTTACACTCTCACCGTCCTCACTAGCTGCTTGTCTGATGTTTCTCATCATACTTTGCATTGTCCCAGATATAAGCGATATTTTATCGGCGGGTATGACAAACACCAGAACATGAACCTGGTCGTTCAAAGTTGGATCTGCGTTGTAGAAATCATCATCCTCTGAAATGTGATTTTCAGAATCGAACTGGAAAGAACTTTGAAACGTTAACCACTGCATGCAGACAACTTGACAGAGCATTAAAACAAGGTCATTCATATCAGAGTGCAGAGTAATATGTTTGGTTTAGGATGCATGAAAACTAAAGTGACAAAAAATTAAATAATAACTGTGTTCAGAGTGTGTACCTTGTAACCGCTACGCACATGTCCCTTCAGGACACGCCTGATGTCCTCCATGACTCTTTCAGTGTTGGTTAGTTCTTCCAGGCCTTTGATGTCATTGAAAACAAAGTTATATGAATCCTTCTTGTCTTTCCGGATTTTGTAAGTTGTGTACTTTGAAGCAGAAAGTGAAGTCATTGTTATTATGATAAATCATGCATTCATCATGTTTGAAATATGATCAATTAAGTATCTCAACATTTAGCAGAACTGGAGTTCAGTCGAGGCCAATAATAATCAACGGATGAAATACTACACCATCTCCATTTGTTGGACGTTTCTGAACTTGTAGCATTTTTATTTCCACTACTTACCTACCTAATAAGAATCCAAACTCAAGATGGGTTTCAAAATACTTATGGATAAACATGGATTTGTATATGTCTTCAATTGAAATCCTCAATTCAAATAATTTACTTTTTGGGTGAAGCTGGTCCAATTTGCTCCATCAGATGCAGCTCGGCCCGTAATCCTGCCTTGAAAAAGACTGTCGACAGAGTTGATGAAAGTAGATTTTCCAGCACCAATTGGTCCATGAAGCAGAATTCGGAGACGTTTAACACTTTGGGACTCAGGTTTGTAAGACTTCATAAAATTAAGATTTAATTCATAGTTCCTGTCAATCAAAAAAAAAAAAATAGGCTGTTACAAAATTCTGCTTTTTTCAGTGTTGATATAGCAAGAACAAAACCGTTACACACAGATATGATTCAACTCAATAAAGAGTAAAAACAAGAGGGAGGACATCTATTGTTTACACATACTCACTCTGGCAATGTCCTCCATGGCTTACTGGAAAAAACTAAAGGGAGAATTGTAAACAAGTTAAAACAAAAAAGATTATGTTGACAAATGAATACTTCATTTATCCTGCTTGACTGGCCACACTTTTGTGATGACATTCAGGAAAAGTCCCCCAAAAATTGCTGATTCAGCAAGACCAGCCACTGTGTCAGCTATAATGCCGACAGACCGGCTGCCACAGGAGTCGTGAAGATGAACCAGTGGAATTTGTGTGTATTAGTACTGTGGGTGAATTCGAGACTGTTTCTGGTTTAAGAAATACTTTTCCTATTTTCTCGGAGAGGATGTTCAAGGAATAACATTGAGTGTTAGAACTCACCTCCTCCCATAACTGGAACTTAAGACAATCTGAGGAGAAAGAATGTAGTCATTTTCATTTTTATTTTATTTCAGTCATTCTCAAAACCAGTATCCGTCCAGCGTGCACACCAGATAACCAAAAGTATTTCATCACCCAAACAGTGAATAATTACAGTAGAATAATAAAATCAGATGGAACATCCAAAAAGGAATGGGAAGAAGTATAAACTTATAGAATCCCACCTGTTCTCCATAAATAATGTAACATTTTCTTTATTATCCACTTATTTAATATTCAAATCATTTAAACTTGTTCAAACTATTATATTAAGACAGATAATATTATTGTCCAAAAGCAAATTTTAGTTAAACTCAAGGGCTACATCATGGTTGTAAATGATTTGACTACCGGTATGTCTCATTTAGGAAGAGACATTGAAAGAAGTGAGTAGCCACAGTACAAGAAAACATGAAGTGTGCAACAGAGAGTTTGAATAAAGCCATGGGAACTATACTCAAAATAGTTTGAGGTTCTGTTAAAAAAAAAAAAAACTCTGTTAAAAATAATCAAACAGGCTTTGATTTTCAAGCTTTGTACAGATTCTTGTCAAAAGAATCAAAATTGAGGACTTTTAGAATTAAAAAAAAGTTTAATGACTTAACATTAAGGAATCACAACCATATTAAGACGAACATGTCCTCAATTCAAAATGGTTTTCACAAAAATTACAGATAATTCCCACATTTTTAAAAGAACAATAATTCAGTGTTAAATTCATTAAACACACATTGTTCTCTGTGGACTTTCTAAATGATTGGATGTTATTGCAGTTCCAGAATAATTTCTGACCAGATTAAAGAAAATTAAACTACAATATAAACATAAAAATATAAAGAAAAGTCAAACCTTGAGGGTTTAATTACTCCAGCGTAATGTGCCAACATCCCAAACGTCTAATTCACGACTTGCCTGCAAGTTGCTTTCACTTTCTTCTTTGAATATACTTGTGACATCAAACAAACCTAACCAAAAGTAAAAGTGAAGAGTGGCACAACGTAAGGGTGGAAAGTCCCACTGAAAAAAACTGTTTATTTGATTATTTACTTTTCATAATATAACAAAGTAAAGGTTCTAAAAATTACAAACAAGAAATGTTCGGAGAAAAGCCTAATTTCAGTGCAAATATAAGAAATATAGTCAGAACTATCTTAATTTCTTCAGTCAAGTTTATTTTCTCATAAATTTGCGACCTCGATGTTTGTACTTTTCAAACTTACCTTTGGTTGTCTGTGTGATTTCATTTGGTGCCGTCAGCCTTACATCCCTGCCAATCCTTTATTTTTCATGATCAAAATGAACAATTTTAATTATTTTCCTGAACTTTGGGTTTTCCACTCGCATACTTCCGTAGAGCCTTCTGTCAGTAAGGCCTGTTTCCTGGATCAATCTCAAGATGATCATTTGCAGGTTTGTGGTTTGTGTCTTGCCCAAGTGTCCTTGCGCAAGACACTGAAGCCCAAACTGCCTGGGTGAATGCAATGTTAAAGTGAGTGGTCGGATGCAATAATGACCTTTATTTTCAGAGTGAAACCTTCCCACTGATTTCCTCAACATTCATAATATATGAAGTTAAATACATTCAGCTAACAAGTGCAGCACACGAGTTTACAGTCACATGTCCGCCGTTTGCAAATGCGGTAGACAAGTGCAGGGAACAGCCACTTAAAAGCTCTAAACATTTTTATGGAACTGACATAATTCAGCAACAATATCCAGACAAATAATATTCTTAAACAACCTTTCCACATCCAGGATGGTTTCAGCTTCCTGTGCTTAATGCAATGGTTTATTCCAGGAGAGGCTGTTTATCATGATACAGGTTATTAACTATGCATATTACGTATCACCATTTCATGGCCATTACATTGAGTTCCATGAGTACATTTCATTAAGAGACAGAGGATAGGAGCGACACTCAACCACAGCTCTTTTTAGTATACGAAGAGACAAAAGTGCTTACATAAGACACATTGGTGCGAAGGCTGCGCAGGTGCAGGTTTTCAGAGGTCGAGAAAGCCTACTTTGTCATACATCAAACATAACTGCATAATTACAAACAAAGGTTTACAAGTTAAAAAATAAATAAACACAAAAAAACAACAACTGGTGCTCTTTGGTATCACAATAATGTTGTAGTGCTTGTAAGGCTGTTGGGAGGTTATATACACTCTCGATTCAAAAGAACATTTGCCTGACATAAAAGCCGTTTATTTGTCGCCTGTATGTGCAGATAATTTCGTCGCAGGATGGACACCGATGATCCAGATCTTTACAGGAATCAAAGAAGAACGGGAGACAACTACAAACCACACACCTGTAAGAGTAAACCAGGGGGATTAGAAACGTACAGTAGTATACCACTTACAAAAAATCAATTTCAAAACCACTGTTGAAAAATAAGTTTGGTTTGTACCCAAAGACAAAGAGGCCAAGACAGAGCATACAGGTGAGTTTGCCGCACGAGTGCATGGCTTTGGGTACGACTGTCTGATGGCAGTGTTGGCACACAACTTGTTCCTGGTTGTCCTTTAGTATAGATGATGGAATCACTTGAGCCACTGGATGGGAAATGCACAAGAAATAGAATTAGATCATATATTTCCAGGTTTTTGTTCTCCAAACTTCACTCTTGACTCCCTTGAAACCAGAAAAAAAAAATGAAAAAATGTTTTTTTGGTTTTGTATTTATTGAATGTACAAGTGCTCAAACTTGCTTCTCAATTAACTTAAACTTCACTGAAAAGTGGGTCTAATCTTGATGATTATCGAGTATCTCAGAAAATTTGAATGTTGTAAAAAGTGAAATGTGAAACGAAATGACTTATGGTGTCACACTATAAAAAGATCTAAAACTTGTAACTTAGATAAATAAGTATTAATATCAAATATTCCATAAAACTAGATATGGATATGTTTTCTGGTATATGTGTAAATATTTCTGTACATAAGCTTTTTTCCTCATCAGTATGATTAATGTATATTTAATTTTCTGAGATACTCAATTTGGGGATTTTCAGTTGCTGTAATAAGAATAAATTAAATAAATGCAATAAATAATCCCCGTGTGTGGAATGAATCTATATTATATATCAAGTTTCCCCATTTGAATTGTATCACTGAAAGAAGTGAGCATGTCAACGATATTTTATTTCATCGAGACACGCCTGCATACTCTGGTATTGATGAGAATGAAAACACTGACCTCTGGTGGATGAATGCAGACAAGATCAGTCTGTGTTCTCATGCAGGATTACTGTATGATGAGGTTTCACATTATGAAAAACATATTATATAAAACACTTGTTTTCTGTTATTTTCACTATTGAATTCAAAAGAGATTAAACAACCCACCAAGTCTTTTTAACAGACAGATCTCTCAATGCGGATTTTAATTAAGACACTTGTGATGACAAAGTAGGTTTTCTCGACATCCGAAATGTGAGTCATGTGTTTTGTGACATTGATAAAGTTAAATAAATTAAACAACTGAGTCATAGATGATGCAGTCGTTCTGGTAAAGTAGTACTTGTTGGAGTGATACGAGTCTCACTGTGTATTGGAAAATGCTGACAGACACTAAGTTAATATAAATAAAACGCCATTCAATGGAAATCATAGCAGGTGTGCACACACTGTACACACAAGCAATACTGAATAATAGGTGTTTGGTGAAGGTGTTGTCGTCACTCATAGTTTGCTGGGATCGGCACCAGCGACCTGCGACCCTGCACAAGATGAAGTGGTATAGAAGATAGATGGAGGTGTTTGTTAGCGCTGGGTCTACAAGAGTGCGTATTTGTCATTTTTAGGACATTATCAATGATTCCCCCCCATTGTAGAGGCAGCTTTTTTACTCAGCTCAAACTGGAACTGGCAAATGTTTGACTTTACAGATGTGTGCACTTTGCTTTCAGGGTGTAAAGTTTAACTCGCGCTTTAGTGTTTTTCCTACATTATGTCATAGTTGACAATTATCAGTATGTTCTTGGATGGGTCGAACTCACCGATTGTGACAGGTGCACCACCAGAGGAAGCAGCTAGCAGAGGAAAAAAAATATACAACTAAAATAATCATGAATGGATCAGGATGAATACAGAACACAAAAATAAAAATACAACACATACCTTTCGAGTATGCAACATAAGGGGCGGAAAGCGCGGCGTAGTTTTCCCGAGGATAGAGTCCTGGATGAGGCCCTGCAATGCCAGATGACACAAACAACATATTGAAAAGAGTATTTCAGCGCCTCGGTTGTACAACTTTCTTCCTGGTGCACTATTCTGAGTCAAGAATAAAGTAACAGTCTAAACTTTATAGTGACGTTGCAATTGTGTTTGTATATATAGATATAGATATAGACATAGATAAATTCAAAATTAAGCAGTTATTGAAGGGTGTGTCAAAAATTTTCCTTTTCAAGGAAGTCCAAACAAAAGCTATCAAATGTTAACATAAAAATGGAATTTGTTGTAAAGTGCTAAAGGGACCAAAGTCAGACATGTCACGATTTACATCATTTTGAAAAACTTCTAATCTACATAGTTGTATCTGAATGTCTCTGTATGCCCCCATCCCCAAAACTCCTTTTGTCCGAAAATAAGATGCATTTTTGATAGGAAAAAAAAAAAAAAAAACCTTCTCGGGATGTACTGAACACGTTGTGGTTGGAAAAAAAAAACTTGTTACATTTATGTGCTCAAGGCATTTGATCAAATATGACAAATAAATCCTTTGTTTTCATTTGAAGAATGAAGTAACTGCTTTTGCATCAGACATTTGATCAGATAATACAGCATGTATTTATTCTGGTTTGGGTGGACTCTGTAAATCATTCTCTGCGTTGTGAAGGGAAAATACAAACTACTAGAAAAAGAAGCCCTGGGGGCAGACACGGACCTCCGTGGGATCCAGCGGGAGGGGGTGGTCCAGGAGAGGAGCCCTGCTGGAGGTAAATCCCTCCAGAAGGCATAACATCTCTACCAGTCATGGGTGTGGCAGGGTAGGGTAGAGCTGACTCATGCGGTGGTTGTCCTCTCACCATCCTCAGTCTTCCCCTCTGAACGTGGTAAATTTGTCAAGAAAGACATTTGCAGTACAAACTAAACAAGGACAAAATGTGAATTCTGCTGTAAAGTCAAATGTTTTCGGAGAGTCAGCAATAATAGCCCCAAAAATATGCGAGATAACATGAGAGGTCGCAGCACGATACATCTGCAACATTAATCTAATTTTTGGGGTGTCGTTAGGGACTTTAAGAAGCCGATATGTGACACGTTTTTGTTGCCCCTTTAATTGTTTGGCAATACGTCATGTGTTACTAGCCAGCCAAAACAAAAGAAAAAGACGATTGTCAAAAGCTGAAATCCATCGTAACCGCAATATGAGTAAATTACTTATATTTATCCCGTTTCAACTCCGTATTAAAGAAATCCGTTAATTAAGGCGCAATGACGCCGCAGAAGCGCGGCAGCAACAAAGCGGCAGTTTACGCACACCGAGGCACTTCACGACTAAAACTATCTCGGGGGGGAAATTACAATCAATAGCACAATTTTGCATCAATTGGCTGTAAAATCGTAAAAACTTACCAGTGAGTTTAGTTGGAGACGGTGTCCGAGTGGAGATAAACAACAGGGACAAATGAGAGGTGCGGGAGGGGAAGAGACCAAACGGAATGAAACATCTGCTGCGTCCCTCCTCTGCTTCCCATCATCTCCTCACATGATCCAGAAAAAAAAAAAAAATTGTACTCGGGATTCAATTTGTTTGGTTTCCGCCACAGCGGAGCAGCTCTCTCACAAAAATGAAAGTGGTTTTGAAAACTGCAGATATTTAAACAGAAGTGAACTTACAGATAGCCAGAATCTCACATGCAGGCACAAACTGCAAGTATTAAAAATAAAAACAATCCTGCAAATAATCAGTGTCCGTATTAACCACCACATATATGAAAGAAGAAAAAGTACAAATGTAAAATTTTCCAATCTTTGTTTATACAAAGAAACAATAAACTGAAGATATACTGCATGTGTATCGCTTTTCTGCAACGATACAAACAATTAAAATCACATTGGAATAAAGGTATGGAAAAAGTGAAACATTCAAAATGGCAAAAAGCAATACAATGTCTGAATCTGAACTTGTTTATTGAACAACAGAAGGTAGAAAAAAAGTGAATCCTAAAGTACACACGGGACAGAGTTGAATAAAACACTGTATACAAAAAGAACCACTCAAGTCAAAAAATATTTGAGAACGTTCAGAGAACCCTTACATTTTAGTATCAAAGCACTAATGACTTGAGACTCAAGCTTTCTTAAGAGTTCTTAGGCAGAACATGTCCTCAATTCAAAATGGTTTTCACAAAAATTACAGATAATTCCCAAATTTTTACATTTTTAAAAGAAGAACAATGATTCACTGTGTTAAATTCATTAAACACACATTGTGCTCTGTGGACGTTCTAAATGATTGGATATTATTGCAGTTCCAGAATAATTTCTGACCAGATTAAAAAAAATTTAACTATAATATAAACATAAAAATATAAAGAAAAGTCAAACCTTGAGGGTTTATTTACTCCAGCGTAATGTGCCAACATCCCAAATGTCTAATTCACGACTTGCCTGCAAGTTGCTTTCACTTTCTTCTTTGAATATACTCATGTGAGGTCAAAAAAACCTAAACAAAAGTAAAAATGAAGAGTGGCACAACGTAAGGGTGGAAAGTCCCACTGAAAAAAACTGTTTATTTGATTATTTACTTTTCATAATATAACAAAGTAAAGGTTCTAAAAATTACAAACAAGAAATGTTCGGAGAAAAGCCTAATTTCAGTGCAAATATAAGAAATATAGTCAGAACTATCTTAATTTCTTCAGTCAAGTTTATTTTCTCATAAATTTGCGACCTCGATGTTTGTACTTTTCAAACTTACCTTTGGTTGTCTGTGTGATTTCATTTGGTGCCGTCAGCCTTACATCCCTGCCAATCCTTTATTTTTCATGATCAAAATGAACAATTTTAATTATTTTCCTGAACTTTGGGTTTTCCACTCGCATACTTCCGTAGAGCCTTCTGTCAGTAAGGCCTGTTTCCTGGATCAATCTCAAGATGATCATTTGCAGGTTTGTGGTTTGTGTCTTGCCCAAGTGTCCTTGCGCAAGACACTGAAGCCCAAACTGCCTGGGTGAATGCAATGTTAAAGTGAGTGGTCGGATGCAATAATGACCTTTATTTTCAGAGTGAAACCTTCCCACTGATTTCCTCAACATTCATAATATATGAAGTTAAATACATTCAGCTAACAACTGCAGCACACGAGTTTACAGTCAGATGTCCGCCGTTTGCAACTGTGGTAGACAAGTGCAGGGAACAGCCACTTAAAAGCTCTAAACAACAATATCCAGACAAATAATATTCTTAAACAACCTTTCCACATCCAGGATGGTTTCAGCTTCCTGTGCTTAATGCAATGGTTTATTCCAGGAGAGGCTGTTTATCATGATACAGGTTATTAACTATGCATATTACGTATCACCATTTCATGGTCATTACATTGAGTTCCATGAGTACATTTCATTAAGAGACAGAGGATAGGAGCGACACTCAACCACAGCTCTTTTTAGTATACGAAGAGACAAAAGTGCTTACATAAGACACATTGGTGCGAAGGCTGCGCAGGTGCAGGTTTTCAGAGGTCGAGAAAGCCTACTTTGTCATACATCAAACATAACTGCATAATTACAAACAAAGGTTTACAAGTTAAAAAATAAATAAACACAAAAAAACAACAACGGGTGCTCTTTGGTATCACAATAATGTTGTAGTGCTTGTAAGGCTGTTGGGAGGTTATATACACTCTCGAGTCAAAAGAACATTTGCCTGACATAATAGCCGCTTATTTGTCGCCTGTATGTGCAGATAATTTCGTCGCAGGATGGACACCGATGATCCAGATCTTTACAGGAATCAAAGAAGAATGGGAGACAACTACAAACCACACACCTGTAAGAGTAAACCAGGGGGATTAGAACCTTACAGTAGTATACCACTTACAAAAAATCAATTTCAAAACCACTGTTGAAAAATAAGTTTGGTTTGTACCCAAAGACAAAGAGGCCAAGACAGAGGGTACAGGTGAGGTTGCCGCACGAGTACATTACTTTGGGTACGACTGTCTGATGGCAGTGTTGGCACACAACTTGCTCCTGGTTGTCCTTTAGTATAGATGATGGAATCACTTGAGTCACTGAAGATGGGAAATGCACAAGAAATAGAATTAGATCATATATTTCCAGGTTTTTGTTCTCCAAACTTCACTCTTGACTCCCTTGAAACCAGAAAAAAAAAATGAAAAAATGTTTTTTTGGTTTTGTATTTATTGAATGTACAAGTGCTCAAACTTGCTTCTCAATTAACTTAAACTTCACTGAAAAGTGGGTCTAATCTTGAT
Organism: Blennius ocellaris; assembly: GCF_963422515.1. NCBI lineage: Eukaryota > Metazoa > Chordata > Actinopteri > Blenniiformes > Blenniidae > Blennius > Blennius ocellaris. The sequence continues at coordinate 6,242,036 of NC_137665.1, forward strand.
GATTATCGAGTATCTCAGAAAATTCGAATGTTGTAAAAAGTGAAATGTGAAACGAAATGACTTATGGTGTCACACTATAAAAAGATCTAAAACTTGTAACTTAGATAAATAAGTATTAATATCAAATATTCCATAAAACTAGATATGGATATGTTTTCTGGTATATGTGTAAATATTTCTGTACATAAGCTTTTTTCCTCATCAGTATGATTAATGTATATTTAATTTTCTGAGATACTCAATTTGGGGATTTTCAGTTGCTGTAATAAGAATAAATTAAATAAATGTAATAAATAATCCCCGTGTGTGGAATGAATCTATATTATATATCAAGTTTCCCCATTTGAATTGTATCACTGAAAGAAGTGAGCATGTCAACGATATTTTATTTCATCGAGACACGCCTGCATACTCTGGTATTGATGAGAATGTAAACACTGACCTCTGGTGGATGAATGCAGACAAGATCAGTCTGTGTTCTCATGCAGGATTACTGTATGATGAGGTTTCACATTATGAAAAACATATTATATAAAACACTTGTTTTCTGTTATTTTCACTATTGAATTCAAAAGAGATTAAACAACCCACCAAGTCTTTTTAACAGACAGATCTCTCAATGCGGATTTTAATTAAGACACTTGTGATGACAAAGTAGGTTTTCTCGACATCCGAAATGTGAGTCATGTGTTTTGTGATATTGATAAAGTTAAATAAATTAAACAACTGAGTCATAGATGATACAGTCGTTCTGGTAAAGTAGTACTTGTTGGAGTGATACGAGTCTCACTGTGTATTGGAAAATGCTGACAGACACTAAGTTAATATAAATAAAACGCCATTCAATGGAAATCATAGCAGGTGTGCACACACTGTACACACAAGCAATACTGAATAATAGGTGTTTGGTGAAGGTGTTGTCGTCACTCATAGTTTGCTGGGATCGGCACCAGCGACCTGCGACCCTGCACAAGATGAAGTGGTATAGAAGATAGATGGAGGTGTTTGTTAGCGCTGGGCCTGCAAGAGTGCGTATTTGTCATTTTTAGGACATTATCAATGATTCCCCCCATTGTAGAGGCAGCTTTTTTACACAGCTCAAACTGGAACTGGCAAATGTTTGACTTTACAGATGTGTGCACTTTGCTTTCAGGGTGTAAAGTTTAACTCGCGCTTTAATGTTTTTCCTACATTATGTCATAGTTGACAATTATCAGTATGTTCTTGGATGGGTCGAACTCACCGATTGTGACTGGTGCACCACCAGAGGATGCACCTAGCAGAGGAAAAAATATATACAACTAAAATAATCATGAATGGATCAGGATGAATACAGAACACAAAAATAAAAATACAACACATACCTTCCGAGTATGCAACATAAGGGGTGGAAAGCGCGGCGTAGTTTTCCTGAGGATAGAGTCCTGGATGAGGCCCTGCAATGCCAGATGACACAAACAATATATTGAAAAGAGTATTTCAGCACCTCGGTTGTACAACTTTCTTCCTGGTGCACTATTCTGAGTCAAGAATAAAGTAACAGTCTAAACTTTATAGTGACGTTGCAATTGTGTTTGTATATATAGATACAGATATAGATATAGATATATAGATTTGATAAATTCAAAATTAAGCAGTTATTGAAGGGTGTGTCAAAAATGTTCCTTTTCCAAAAGCTATCAAATGTTAACATAAAAATGGAATTTGTTGTAAAGTGCTAAAAGGACCAAAGTCAGACATGTCACGATTTACACCATTTTGAAAAACTTCTAATCTACATAGTTGTATCTGAATGTCTCTGTATGCCCCAATCCCCAAAACTCCTTTTGTCCGAAAATAAGATGCATTTTTGATAGGAAAAAAAAAAAAACCTTCTCGGGATGTACTGAACACGTTGTGCTTGGAAAAAAAGACTTGTTACATTTATGTGCTCAAGGCATTTGATCAAATATGACAAATAAATCCTTTGTTTTCACTTGAAGAATGAAGTAACTGCTTTTGCATCAGACATTTGATCAAATAATACAGAGTGTATATCTTCTGGTTTGGGTGGACTCTGTAAATCATTCTCTGCGTTGTGAAGGGAAAATACAAACTACTAGAAAAAGAAGCCCTGGGGGCAGACACGGACCTCCGTGGGATCCAGCGGGAGGGGGCGGTCCAGGAGAGGAGACCTGCTGGAGGTAAATCCCTCCAGAAGGCATAACATGTCATACATACCAGCCATGGGTGTGGCAGGGTAGGGTAGAGCTGACTCATGCGGTGGTTGTCCTCTCACCATCCTGTCTTCCCCTCTGAACGTGGTAAATTTGTCAATAAAGACATTTGCAGTACAAACTAAACAAGGACAAAATGTGAATTTTGCTGTAAAGTCAAATGTTTTCGGAGAGTCAGCAATAATAGCCCCAACATATACGAGATAACTTGAGAGGTCGCAGCATGATCTGCAACATTAATCTAATTTTTGGGGTGTCGTTAGGGACTTTAAGAAGCCGATATGTGACACGTTTTTGTTGCCCCTTTAATTGTTTGGCAATACGTCATGTGTTACTAGCCAGCCAAAACAAAAGAAAAAGACGATTGTCAAAAGCTGAAATCCATCGTAACCGCAATATGAGGAAATTACTTATATTTATCCCGTTTCAACTCCGTATTAAAGAAATCCGTTAATTAAGGCGCAATGACGCAGCAGAAGCGCGGCAGTAACAAAGCGGCAGTTTACGCACACCGAGGCACTTCACGACTAAAACTATCTCGGGGGGGAAATTACAATCAATAGCACAATTTTGCATCAATTGGCTGTAAAATCGCAAAAACTTACCAGTGAGTTTAGTTGGAGACGGTGTCCGAGTGGAGATAAACAACAGGGATAAATGAGAGGTGCGGGAGGGGAAGAGACCAAAAAACGTCTGCTGCGTCCCTCCTCTACTTCCCATCACCTCACATGATCCAGAAAAAAAAAAAAATATTGTACTAGGGATTCAATTTGTTTGGTTTCCTCCACAGCTGAGCAGGTCTCTCACAAAAAAGAAAGTGGTTTTGAAAACTGCAGATATTTAAACAGAAGTGAACTTACAGATACCCAGAATCTCACATGCAGGCACAAACTGCAAGTATTAAAAATAAAAACAATCCTGCAAATAATCAGTGTCCGTATTAACCACCACATATATTAAAGAAGAGAAAGTACAAATGTAAAATTTTCCAATCTTTGTTTATACAAAGAAACAACAAACTGAAGATATGCTGCATGTGCAGCGCTTTTCTGCAACGATACAAACAATTAAAATCACATTGGAATAAGGGTATGGAAAAAGTGAAACATTCAAAATGGCAAAAAGCAATACAATGTCTGAATCTGAACTTGTTTATTGAACAACAGAAGGTAAAAAAAAAAGTGAATCCTAAAGTACACACGGGACAGAGTTGAATAAAACACTGTATACAAAAAGAACCACTCAAGTCCAAAAATATTTGAGAACGTTCAGAGAACCCTTACATTTTAGTATCACAGCACAAATGACTGAGACTCAAACTTTCTTAAGATCTGTTCAAAGAGATCCTGCGCAAATGCAAGTCTCAACAAACTAGACCTTTTAAACATGACTTTGATGCTGCAGCTTCAACTATTTTAAAGGCGGCAAAGAACAATAGAAACATGCTTACAGTGGAAAAACTCCATTTTAAGTTTCAAAAAAGCTGTATACAGCAAGGGATGGGTGATAAGATACCAAAAATAAATCTGCAAACAGTGGTAAGGGATCCATTACTAGTGGATGATAATTGTCCATTTATCACGTAAACAACTTTTGGAGATTCAAGTGATTTTGAATGGCTCATTTAGCAATATTCCCAAATATATAAGACTCACTCTGCCACCAGTTTTTTGCTTTTTTTTTTTTTTTACTCAAGGAGTCTAACTAAATAACATATTGGTCACAACAACAACAGCAGCCAGCAAGAATGACATTACTGACATGACTTGGAATGTATCTCTTGAACAAATAAGGTTTACCAATTGGTAAACACATGACAGTAATTTACATACATCTTTTCCCTCCTCCACAGTAACAGATGACTTCTCACGCATTCAGAATTGGGCTTCACATCCTTTTGTACGTGTAGACGACCTGCTTGCAAAGAGGACAGCTGTGCCTCACGTCTTTGCAGGCTTTAATGCAAAATGGGAAGAAGCAAGCACAACACATGTAAATCCTGTCGGGGGGGGAAACAAAGAGAATATGGATTATACTTTAAATTCGACTCCTTTGGGCCAACCGTTTCAGATTGACAGCTTGATCTGAGCACGTGAGGATTTCAAATGAGAAGCCTGTTCATACCCAATATAAGAGAGGCTACAACAAATGAGCCAGCTCATCAGGCCAGGTGTGTACTCTGTGGTGGTGAGCACAGTCTTCTGGCAATACGGACATTCAGTTTGCCCCGGCAGCTCCCCGAGAGCCGTCGAGATCACCACCTGCGTCACTGAGGATGACAAATGTTCAACACACCGATACCACCCACCCACAGATTAGACTGAAGATGTACTGAAAAAGATTTACTGCTGGTCAAGTCTGGGATTCACTTCCCAGTACAGCACATTTCAATGAGCTGAAATGCTGATATCAAATTACACACATTGAGCAACATCTTAGAGATCGAAGTGATGGTGGCATGCCAAATGTACAAATGAAACAATGCTCCCGCCGACTGTGCAATAGACAGAACTTGGACCAAACAAGGGACACATCTGCCGTGACCTAAACGTTTTAATCCATGAGCAATGTTAATAACTAGAACTGCAAGTAGTTTTAAAAAAAAACATTTTTTCAACCTAAAACAAGATGAATAATGGGCTCTACTGGTGCAATATGATGAAGTCAATTTTTCAAGACACATGCATGTTAAATCCAATATAAAACGATATATTGGTGGATGAGAAGGACTCACCTATTGTGATAGGTGTGGCACCAAGGTGAACAGGACTATTGGGAACACCTGGAAGATGAAACGGTTGACAAAATCTGTTGAAGCACTTCCAGATAATTTGAAATGTGAACAGATAATACACACCACCTGGGTATGGAACAGTAAGAGGTGCTTCTGGGGAGGATTCTGGATTTGGGTACATCTCCGGATGAGGTCCTGCAAGAAGACATGAAATAAAGACCTTCCCCCTCTATGGATTGATTTATGACTCACGCATGCCAACATATATATATATATATAAAAATCCAAAACTTGTAGTCTGATCTTTTTGTGATACCGACTCATTGTGAATTTTTACAGCCACTGGATGATGGGTGAATGTTGAGGTGTCCTTGACGTCTTTTGGTCTGTGTGTGTGTGTGTATATTAAGACAAAAACACGATTGCATGCTGTGACCTTTGTGGAATCCAGGGAGAGGTGGCGCATCAGGGTGGAGGCCTGGGTGTGACTTTGTCCCTGGATAAGAAGCAGTGGCTTCCGAGTTCAAGGGGGGACTAGAGCATGGTCGCAGAGGGAACTCTTTATCCATATTCAAACCTGTATTTGAAAAAAATTAAATGCAATTTAATAAAATGTAAAATAGCACTATTTCAAACTAATTATCGGAATACAAACTCCTCCGGGAATCCAAGTCTCGATGACTTATTTCAAAGTCTGTGTAAAAGAAAAATATATTCCCGGGAGAAAACACCGAACAGTAAAAGAAATTAACCAAATGAGGCATGTATATCAATAAGAAAAGTAAACTATACCGTGCAGAAGTTTGCAGCGCGTCAACACGAGGCGCTTCAACCTGGCGGGTCACAACGAAGAGACAGAGAGGAGGGGGAAGAACTTCTCACATACACTTTCACAGTCTCAAAATAAGAAAACAAAACTGCACCTAGTTACATGTACACATTTAAACAAACTGTACTTCCATGTGACTAAATGCTATTGGTTGTTATACAAATACATATGGATTTTTTTTTCTCCATGCAATTACAGACGCCCCTATGTTGGACCATACCATTTGTGTTGCTTGATTCGATAAGTTTCACTTGTTTCCAGTATCCACCATATGGTGTTGAGTGCATTTCCTGTTTGATTTGGTTTGGGACACACTTGTATCTTCATAGCTTTGAATTGAAGTCAATTGCAGTTGTTGTTTTCTCGCTTTGGTCTTGACTTAAAGTTATAATGTGTAATCATACATTTTTATTGATCCATTTGTAGTCAGAAAACACAACAAATGGATGAACAAATTAACTGCACTGACCACTGTTCCACCATGCGGTTCTCTGTAAAACCATTAAATGGGTTTTTTCTATTTGGCTCGTCTCTTCTCCGAAGCTGTATCCTGAAGTCACCCAGACCGCTGCAGCCTCAGCCCCCCTCCCATTCTGGTCGCTCCACCCTATGTGAATCAGTTTCACTATTTGTGTGTGGGTGTGGGTGTGTGTCTGCCTTGATGCCTACATGTGATAACAAACTGCTGCTGCAGAACGGTGTGATGTTGTGCGTGCATACAATTAATCCGTCATCCTCAACATGGCACCAACTATTTCCAGTCATCAAATTGAGATCATTGAATGTCTATCGCACTTGACTGATCAAATATGCCTTTAAGTTCAAACATGAGTGGAGGATAGTTTTGAGGCTGTGGTGAACTGTTAAAAAGCCATAAATATACACCTGTGGCATTGTGTCAGTGTCTACTGACTACCCAGAAAGGTTTGTTACTTCAAAAGTCACTGCAACCTGCAACAAGAAGTATTGGAACATGTGACTCTTAGAAAAGATATAGGAAGATGTTTCTTGTTCCCGCCTCTGAAAGAATCCAAAACACACAATAAAGTGGAGTGTACTTGGTATTAAATCTGCATTTGGGAGAAGACTGATGTATTCATGGATTTATAGATTAATGGATTGTCCTTCCATGTCACACCCCTAGATATTGACCCATCACAGCTGAACATGTCCACATTCATGTAAATCAAGCAGATGTTATCATCCAACTGGCCTACATACTGTAGATGACGATGAATACATTTTGATGCCTAAATTCAAGAGAAAGACAGCTGATCTTGAAGTATCCAATGGTTGTTAACATACATGGAAGAAATATGTACAATGACCAGGTCACCACATATACTGACTTGCCCCAAGAGGGGTCAAATCTGGATGCAGCGGTGTCATGAAATGACACATAAAATATCATCGGAACATAGAGTGACGTGTGTGGCTGTAATGTAACAAAATGTGGAAAAGATGAAGGGAAGCAGCCACTGGGCGAATTGACCAACCCAGTGCTGTTGATGGTGAGAGTGAGTGTCTGCTGTGTTGCTGGCAGCTTTTCTGTCTTACCGGCTCCAGAGCACAGAAGATGTCGGGCAGTCTGCCACTTATTAGTTGTTGTAATCTATTTGATTCAGTCAACCAGAGCCTAAAGTAAGATAAAGTCAGCGCAAACAAATCCTCCAGTTCTTATTTGCACATTCATTTACTTTTTAAGGATATTAAAAAAAAATGTAGTCCACACCCACCGTCAGTCATGAATGATCCAGTATAACTTACATTCTGTTAAACTAAAATGCATTTCACAACATGGTAATCCTTGATTTGTGAGTTTCCAGTAACAAAATCACAAAAGCTGTTTTCCTGAATTTGATTGCTCCTGAAAGCTTTCTGAAACACGGCTCTTATGAAGGTTTGTAACCCGAAACCATGTTGGCCTGATTACGATGTAATTTACTGGAAATGAGTGTTTCAGTTCTGGCACGCCTCCCCCCTCCTCTCTTGACCGGTGATGTTGTGCGAGAGGAATGCAGAAGTGAAATAAAAGATCATCATTACTGTTCAAATATTTGTTAAAGCAACGTCATAAGTGGAAGGAGATGAACTTGATGGAAAAAATAGGGAGAACGTGCATCTTCCAAAGAATAATTTACCCTTCGATATCCCTACCCGCTTCCCAAACCAGGGTCTGAATTCCTCCCCCCAAATTCCTCTGTCTGCCTCTCCTCTCGTTTTCTCTCCTCTATCCCCTCAACCCAACAGGAAAAGCAGAAAAACACCACCTCCGAGCCTGGATCTGCAATTGTTTTCCTTTCCACCGTTGCTCATGCTTGCTCGTGCGGATTTGTTGGGTTTCCCTCTGTAAACAGCACCTAACCGACCGTGTTGCATTTGGTGCGATATGAATAAAACTGAATTGACTTGAATCGATAATGAAAACATGTCCAGTTTCAAAGGCATTCTGTAAATTCCTGTAAATTTGGCACAGACTGTTAAAGTTTAACCGTTTTCAGTCAAGCACTGGGGACGTGTGTGGTGTGAGTCACTGCGTCTGTCGGGCCAATCAAAGCCTGAATGAATGATCAGTTCATCTTTTGGTTTTCAGCAGATCAATGTTGACAGATGTCTATGGGAGAGAATGAATTCACACAGACAATTTCAGAGATATATCAAATATATTGTGGGATTTGTATATAAATGCAAAGCTTCACAATCTCATTCTTCACATATTTTACAAGTAAATGCAAAACAAACGTTTATATGCTTTTTTTTTTTTTTTTACATCTTTAGGCCAACACATATTCAGCTGATGAGCTCAATTGAGAATTGGGATGGTTGTACCCACATAACCTTTCAGAATAAACAACTCTGCAAAGTTTCAACTCCACTTTATCTTGGGAAGTTTTGTTTACACATTGGTACTAATGATCAGAATCTGGCCGCGAGTTTGCATTCTTAGCACAGCTGTGCAAATTTCCTCTAAACCAGTGATTCTGGTGGGGCCTGTTAAATATACTGTATTTAATATGCGTTGTGTCGGACCTGCGTACCTGCAGTTATCATGGTCCTCCTTAGATTATTAATTTTCTCTGAATACAGTAAATATATGTTTGTTTGTTTTTTTTAACCTTATTTTGTGCACTTACATTTATATTTCACTTATGTACATGCGATTGTCATAATCCTCGTCAGTTTCTTATCAATTTACTCTGAAAGGCATGTTGCACAGAAAAATACGTAAAAGATAATGTGTGTTTCCAACATATATTTTTGAAAATTTAAGGTTGTTGGTTGAATTCTGTTAAAGTGGGTCGTGACCCAATGACAATGGGGAAATATGGGTCCCAGGGTGAGACCAGTGGAGAACCCCTGCCCTAAACAGCATAAGCTATTGGATTATTAAGGAAAGTGCTATATTTTCACTATCATTTGACTGTAATCAAAAGATAACTGAAGAAAAGACCCTCGGGGCAAGTGATTTTATGATTTGGAGTGGTTCACATTCTCTTGTGCACAGAGATCAGTCGGTGGCAGGATGGGCAGCGATGCTCCACGTCTTTACAGGAATCCACACAGAACGGGATGAAACAGCATAAAAAGCACCTGTAGGGGAAATAAAACAAGACAAGTTGCAAACATTTATGTATCCCCTTCTCTTAAAACATGAAGGTCCTAGTGATGGATTGACATGGATTTCTACTTAAAAGTTTTTGTTCATTAATTTTTTTTACCCAAACAAAGCAAGGCCAGCACAAATAGCCCAGGCCATGAGACCGGCGTTGTACACCGTGTTGGTGATCACAGTCTGCTGGCAGTGTGGACACACGACCTGTCCAGGGGTCTCCCCCAGGGTTGGTGCAGCCATCACATGAGTCACTAAGGATGAGAAAATGTGCAATGTTACGGGAGCGAGACCAAGACCCAGACCCAGACCCAAGGAAAACGCCAGATGTTGTGCCTTCCAGTGCCACAATTCCATTACTCTGGACTTTCTTCTTGAGCTTTAACTTTAAAATGTTACCATGAGAAGCTGCTATTTGTACAACAAATTTCTGACATATTAGCCAATTTTAAAGAAACAAAAATGTACTAGACGAATTCTCATGAATGTATTTAAAAGAAGCATAAGAAAAACAAAAAAGCTCGGAAAATGTGACTGTTCTCAGACGAACCATTGAACAAAAGCTTTTTGTGCAGCAGAGAGGCTACAGATGCAGCTATTGTTCACATGGAATGGGTGGGAGAACAGAGTTCTATTCTGGTCACTTGCAGGGGGGTTTTCTTCTCTCGTCACAAACCGGAGAGGAAACAGTCTGGTTTTGCAGTTGCTGCTGGTGCATGCTGTCGGATTTATGCAGCATGTAAAGCAACCTTTACCACAGGCCTGCGTTGGGGAGCTTCCTCTGTTGGTGGGTTTGCCTCACCTGTTGTGACGTGTTGTGGTATCGCAGTGGGGCCATAAGACACTAAAGAAGGATGAAACAAACGCACACAGATCAGAAACACAAGAGAGAAAGAAAATTGCAAGCGTTTCTTCATTTTCAGACACAAACTAGGACAGTGAGCAAAATCACAGACCTCCCGGGTATCCCGGAGGAGGAGGTGCACCAGGGGCCATGCCTTGCTGAGTGTACGCTCCCGGCTGAGGCATTGGAGCTCCATAGTTCACGGGCGGTCCGGTGTAAGGTGGCGCACTTTGTTGTGGTGGATATCCTTTGTCCATCTTCCGTAATCCTTACTGAATGGGAGAATAATTTGTATTTTCTTTTTACCAGTTGCTCAGCTGACATGTTGGTTGATGATAAACAAATGAATAACAAAGTTTTAGGGTTGCAATCCAAAACATCCACTATACGTAGAGGTCTCTCTATGTTTTATTTTGAGGTTTGAAGATAAAAACCTTCCGGCTTCAGTTTCAGAAAAGATCATTTGTATATATATATATATAAACTTAATGAAAGAAAAACTGACACAAAATAAATGTATGTGCGTTATTGTACATGAAATACAGGATATCTCATTTTCACATGAGACACAGACAGAAAAAGACATTTGCAAATACTTTTTGCTCCCATGACAAATACAAAATAGGGAAGTGAAATGAATGAATCAAATCAATTCCTCTTTTTGTCTCCACATTGACACATAGTGACTTTAACTAATTGAGTAAAAGACAAGATAAAAATTATTTTCTGAGCACACAACTCATAACCAATTTATAGGAACCATATTATTATTTGATATCATTCATATCTAAAAAAAAAACAAAAAACAAAAAAAAACACAAGCCACTTTCCCAAATGTCTTATCCAGGCAAATGCAGAAATACTTGAAAATAAGAAAGTTACTACCATAAGAGGAAGTTTGGGAATAGTCTAAGTTCTGAAATTGCATTTTTAACCTCTGTGAACAGCATAAAGTTTTCACTGTATTATTTCAAAAGGCAATGCATTCATCTTGGTAAATCCTACATATGACTGAGTACTACTGTCCTATTATTTCACAAGCGTCCATCTAAGTTATGGCATGCAAGACGCAGAAGCTGTCTGTTGTAAAATGCAAAGCTTCCTTAGCAAATGTATTGTTTCAGCTGAAACTAAGAAACACTTCTCCAAAGCAAAAGGTCAAAACAATTCAACCGTATTTATGCGAAGTGAAAAGCAGAAGGGTCACCCCTTGTCGTAATTCAATAAATTCCATAAATGATGTTACATCCTGACTCGCAACATTTTTGTTGTATGTTCTTTGACTGTAATTAACAAAATAAATAAATGCAGGTGCTATGTGTCTGCTGGTCCAATAAAGTGTTAACAGCATGACATTGTGGTTTATGGTTTGACCCAATTTCTGTTTAACATAAAAAAATAAAAATACAATTTTTTTTGGCCTTAAATGTTAAAAATAATACCAGTGATGTTGAATCCAAGCAATGAGTGAAAAAAAATGATGTGTCAAAGAGAAAAGTCAAAGAGTACAACAGATATTTTTCCGTAATTCTTTTTGTATGGGTAAAAGTGCCACTTATCCATCAAGTAATCATGATCATGAAAGGGATCTGAAAAGATTCTGCAACTGAGGACACCACCCTGCAAGCAAACCAATGGAAAAAAAAAAAAGTGTAGTTCCTGGAAGTGTGGGTCTATCTCAACATCCTGCAGCCTGGCTGAGTTTACAGGAGGAGACAGATGGTTTATATCCACAAAGGGCATGTGGTTGTGCTTTGCAAGACATTTGGGAAAAACATCCTGACAGGGATTTTCCCTCTCTCTCTCTCTAAATGCATTTTGGAAGGCAAATGATCATTAAACATTGATTTGGTTTTCTGGTCATTCCACGCTACGTGTTTGCTTGATGCATTTATTACATAATACTCGTTATGAAGAATTCTAAAGTACCAGGGTAAACATGTGTGGAAAATAATGGAAATCTACTGGAAACAATTAACCAGACTGGCTGTGGGGAGTGGCTTCCTGCATTTCTTGAGCAATAGAATTCCTGTTTGAAAAAGAAACACTTCAAGAAGCACTAAATCAGAACGTTACGCTTGTGATAGCTGCTTTAATGTAAAATCGATAGCTTGATTTATAATAAATAGGCCCAGTTAGTTCTGGTTATTCTTTCTCTTCATTCATCCTAACTGAATTATAGTAAATAAGAGACAAAAACAGTTTGCTTTGTGTTTGAACATTGTTGTTTAAATCAACATTTAACTAAGTACAATAAGAAAGCATTTTACAATAAAATACTATTGTTCTGTCATATTATTATGTTACATAAATAGAAAGTGCAGCATGGCAACTGCAGCTGATTTCTAAGATAAATGATAAACAAGATTAACTTACCTGTGAGTCTCTCTCAACAAAAACAGAAAAGATAAGTCTTTCTCTTCGGAGGTCTCTGGTTAACAGTTTAAATATCAGAGTACTTTTCTAGACAGTGAAACTACTAAAGGAAAAAATAACTGTTCCCCGCAGTGCCTCCACTCAGACTGAGCGAAACTCAGCGATATCCCCCACCCACCAAGCTCTCATTACACTTCCATTATAGCATCTAACTGCGTATAAGTCAGGAGAAAAGGAGAGCTGCGTTACACTGTTTGCTCAATGTTGCCTAAACAACAACCAGTGGAGCAAAGAAAAAGATGAGGTATTAAAATGAAAACACAGTTATGAGGGCCATTCTTTCAGTCTACAACCCTGCTAATGCATGGTCAAAAAAAAAAAAAAAAAAAATGAAATGTTCAGTTTCTTGTGCTGGTTTCCACCTGACCCTGTGGTTTCCTGTGACTTCAGCTTTGTTCATCATATGTCTACTACGTGGGACCTCCAAAAGAAAAAGAAAAGAAAGACCTCCCACACACAATCAGAGACATACCAAATCCACTGATTGTTTGAAACATGTAAACCCTTTTCAAGGCAGTTGTCACCTGTTTTCTGATGCATTACTACTTGAACAAATACATATTTACATAAGTCACAAAGCATGCATGGATTAAGTAAAATTCATTCTTTCATTAGAACTAAAAGAGGAATAAAATATACTTATTAAAATAAAATATATAAAATACAGATTTTAACACTGCTTTCACCAAGTATACATAACTCCACTATATATACACGCTTTACGTAGTTTATAAAGAGAGTCACTATGAGTGGTTTAAAATCTAAAACTATGAATTAAATATTTGTCTTGATAATCCAAGAAATGCTTTTCCACTCTTGAAGTGTCTATGATTATGAATGACATCAAAACACTTGTACAGAATCTGATGGAGGAAAAGTTAAAAACTGAAAAATCTTCCAGCAGCTAGGGATTCCTATAATTTTCCAAGGATGTTGTTACACTCACCTGCTGGCCAAATGCTCGCCATCATTCGTTACATCTCCAAGTGCAACTTAATGCTTTACATTATGCAAATATTTGCAGTTTGTAAGTGGAGATGTACCGTAGTCACACCTCCAGCACGCTGGTTGATGCTGTACCCAGAAACATCACCACGTTATTACAAGTCGACCCAAGTATATGGGTATAACCGTACAAAGTGGAAACAGCAGCTCATTAAAAAAAAAAAAAAAAGATCTCATGGAAACAGGTGTGCCAGTGGGCACCATGAGACCGGAGGTTCAGAGTCCAGGGGAGTGTTCAAAGACGCCCAAACGAAACGAGTTCGGTTTATACCTTTATACTGGTACCAGACAGACAGTGAAGATTGTGTTGTGGGAGTACATCTCTTCTGTCATGGCCTCCTGGTCTGGTTTACAAGCTTTATCCTAAGATTATATTGATGATCAATGAATTGATATCCCTTTATGGCTTGGCTCATTCTGATTCTTCCCTTTGTCCAGGCTGCAACACAGGAAGTGGTGTCTGGTCGGCTTCTGGTCGGAGCCATTAAACCTGAGAACAAGCTATCGCTGCAGACAATCCATGCCTGGGAAATGCATGTTGTTGTTTTTTTAATCTCTTGTCTTTGTTTTAGCATTTCCTGTTACAGTTGCAAGAGCTAATCAAATCTGTTAAGTATGGATAAAATATATGACTGTGGAAGAGCATTGAGGTGTAAAAAAACCCCTATTTTATTAAATGCAACAAACGTGAACATATGTATTTCAACCAAACAAATTTTTGCTTTCAAAGAACCTTTTCTTTTTAAAGTGTTTAGCTTTCCAGACTCAGGAGAAGAGCGGCCCCTCTCTTGATCCAGTGCTCAGGGGTCATAGCTCCTGATTCAAGGGCAACGTCAACCACGAAAGATGCCCCGTCTGCCCTCCCGGCTCGCACCGGGTAGTAGTAGCAGGGACACAGGTACATACCTGCGCAGACACAGACTAAGGTCAGTGATGCTCAATGGGACAACATAAACGCAAAAACTATAGACTGCAAGAATCTGGAGTCATAAGGAATCCTCTGTCAACAAGTCCTGACCAACTCACTCTTTGCCATTTTCTTGCGCTTTTCCACAGGTTTGAAGTGGATGGTGGGCATGGCACAGACCATGTGCATTCGCTCAGCTTCCACAAGGCAGGAGTTGTTCTTGTCCCAAGCGGCCCCCTCCAGGAACATCCCCCTGACAAACACACCGTCCTAGAGGAGGACGGAGCAAGTGAGCAATCAGAAAGGGTAGGGTTATGAGCACGGGAGGACAGGAACATTTTTAAAGGTGACATTTTGAAAGCATAAAAAGAAAAATTGCGATAACAAAAAGCTATGCCAATTAGGTCAGGCAACCGAGAGAGGAAAGGACAGGGGGCAGAGTAAAACAGGCAAAAAGGGAGGGCGGTGACAAGAAAAACAGAAGCGAGATAAGGGAAACTAAATGAGGGAAAGGAGGCCAACAAGTGCTGGAGGAGAGACGACATAAAATATGGCAAAAGATATTATTATCAGATTATATTATAGAGGTATTATCAGAGACGATTGGCAAGGAACAAGGAGCAGAAATAAGAGGTGTGAGAGAAAATATGAATCGAGAATATAGAGGAAGGAAAGTAAAAAAAATCCACGAGCGGGAATGTTCAAGAAAAACAGGAAATGATAAGAGTGTGCATTCGTTTTTTTACAGGAAGAAGAGAAAGAAAAGCAAATTTGTATTATTAACAAAAAAATGCAGTGACAGAAAACTTGGATATACAAGACAAATGACAACTTTTTTTATTTTGAAGAATTGTTACAGATTGAGTGAGAATGAAAAATGTGACTGAAAGTCTTAAAAATAGATGGTCTGACGACGAGTTTATAGAAATCCAACAACGTGTAGAAGGACTCACATCGGAGGGGTGAAGGGGGTTGTTGTCATCCTCAGTGGAGACAATAAACTCCCAGGAGAGCTTGTCGATGGATATCTGCAAAAAAAAAAAAAATATATAACTTTAATCTGATTGAATTACCTCAGATTGAGAGATCAGATTGTTCCATTTAAGACCAAATAAGGTGATCAAACTAATGTGTGTGTTCATATGCATCAAGAACATCATCAGATTTAGTCAGTGGTGTAAATCCCATAATGCTTTGCACTGGGATGTTGTGTGGAAGACAGATTTGTTATTTCAATTGGAAAGGGTAACATAATCTGAAATGTTGAGGATGTGATTGTAATCGAACTGGCATTTGATGAGTTAAATTCTATTTAACCACAACCACTTGTCACTGTAATTTTCTTCTAAGGAATGGAACAAGTCTGGGCATGGTTGTGGGAAATTCTCACGTTGTGTTGTCGGGCATACGACTGCAGCACAGCAGCAAGGAAGCCATTGGGCACGGTGAAGGCGGACAACCAGAACAAGGTGGGGGCCTTGGTGGTCTTTGCCCAGCAAGCAAAATGATCAACCCGCTGGCAGAGATCCCTGGTCCATGCTGCCAGAGGCTTCAGCGAGGGGTAGGCCTAATGGTCAAACAGAGAAAGGCTGAGACAAAGAGACGACGAGGGAGACATGGCACACCTACACTCATTTCAAGTCACAGGGAATTTATCGAATTCGGCCCAGTGCAGTTTTTTACTGTCAAAAAGTGGCCATGCAGGGGAGAAGAGCAGCTGAGATAGAGGGTTGATGTGCGGAGGCGAGGGGAAGTGAATACTGCATGTGAGGCAGGGAGACAAAAGTTGATTGTCGGTATCTGCAGGTTCTGAAACAATAATCGGATGAAACGGGATGAAATAGTTTGTGTGAGGTCAGAAAAAAAACGAAGTGAAAAAAATCAGAGAGAGAAGTGAAACATGATCTGTGACTGAAATGGTTAGTTTGTACTTTGGTGTTTGGAAATATGTTCAGATTTTGCTTGTTTATCTGCTTACATTGGATTTCACACAGTATTTGTTTTTCAAAGCATTCACTTATCATTCTAATCCTGACTGAACACAACCACTTTTTTTGCATATCTTATTCACATTATTATTGATCCGAGCAGCACTTCATCCTGGCTGGTGTCTGCCAACTTCATGCAGTCAGATAAGAAGTGGCGAGCAGGTGTGGTCTCTCAGGGAGTTTAAATTCCCATACTGCAATTCCATCAAAGAGGCATGATGATATATTCATCTATTTATGAAGTTAGAAGGTGAAGATTTTGCCTCAAGCAGCCAAATGAAGACATACAATCAATGTAAAATGAAAGCAATAAAGTGAGCTTGTGAAAAAGAGAGTTGTGGGTGCTCGGTGTGTACACACACCTTCTGCCACAGACGTGGGACGCGACCATCGTGGATGCAATTGAAGGTCTCTTCCATGCTGGATGTCATTAAAATTGAACCTTGGATCCCCTTCTCAAGCTCCAGCAGGGATGAACTAAATACACACATACAAAAACTTAAAGCAACAAGGACAGGAATCCCCTAGTTTCTGTTTCTTAGTCTGATACTGGTTATTATCATTTGCGATCATTATCTGCTCCACTGCTTTATCCAACTCAAGTGGTGGGGATCCTGAAGAAGATCCCAGCTGACTTGGTGAAGACTGGTTACACCTTGAACAGATCACTCTTGATGTATGACTGTTTTTATGATGTTTCTCCATTTTATGCTTGCTGATTTTATAATGTGAAGATGTAAAATGTCTGAGTGTCCTGAAAAGCTCTATACCACAAAAAGTATTATTATTATTAATATTATTATTATCAATTCTATACCATTGAATTCAGGCTGTTTTACATCATATATAAATATCACAGTGGCTTCATTGTAATTAAGCAAAATGTTCCCTCACTCAAATTCCTTCCTTTTTAATTGCACGTGGCACTGAATTTCTGATTTCATTTAAAATGATGAGATTTTGACACAAACACACAAACACATGGAGGTCGTACTCGATAGTGGTCAGCACAGAGTTGTATCTTTGGATCTCTTGTAGCAGAACCAGGTCAAGAGGTGAAGGATTGTCCTGTAGAAATGACCAGGTTTGCTCGTAGTCAATGCATTCTGGGATCTTGTCACGGACATCAGCCAACAGCTCCAACACCTACAAACAGGCGTGAGATGTTGCGCAACAGCCATATTACAGCAAACAAAATGCCATGAAGTCACATTATTAATAGAATAAAAACTTGCATCAAGTGCATGTTTCTCTTGCTCAAACATAACATCAACTAGGCACTGGCTTCAATAGAAACCATAGGAGATGATACTGCCTCATGTGATAAAACAGCAATAGCTTGACCTCAAACAGAACAAACATGTTGAATGACAATCACAAAATCATCCAAATGGCATGTCAGAGGAATCAACCGGTTGTTGTTTATCACAATCTTAATATTCTGACCTTTAATTTCAATTCACTCAACATAAAGACTGAAAAAAATAATTTGATGACAGAATTATCAGAATAGTGTTAGAGTTTGCCACAACATTATTTCCACAAAGATAATGGATTAAGACAAAACAATCTATTCAATTCACTCAACTACTGTCGCCCCTGCATCGCCTCTCACCTTCTCTTCCCTACTGGGCCGGGCCATAGCGGCAGTGCCACTGGTGACCTGGGGCTGCAGGGAGAGGAGGGTGTCGAACAGAGTCTGCGTCTCAGCGATCTGACTTGCAATGCCGGCATTAGGGTGTTGCCCAAACACCTCCGGGTTGTCTGTGGGTGGCAGCGTGTCGATATACTCCTTGTAAATGGCCAGAGAACCATCACGGGGGATGTAATAAAAAGGCAAGCTGGACAATCTGACAGAAAAACAAGGAAACCAGAACAACAGGCACATGAAAAACAAAATATGATTTGATTATTTGAGATTATTTATATGCATTTAAATTAAACATGTGCAGGCCACATTTGGTGTAGTGGTTAAAAAATCTCACTTTATCGTGTTTGTGTGGGGCTTGCATGTTCTCCAGGTTCCCCTTTAAAATTTCAATTATCACCTGACAATGTTTTTAGCAGTGTTTTATGCTGTTTTAAGTGGCAGTAATGAGTTTGTCCACTTGGTGGTACTAACACACTGCAACAAGCAAGGAGGCTCAGTTGTGTTTTCTACTTAAACTGTGTGAATGTGACAAACTAAGTATTTAGAAGTCAGGTTGTGTCCTTCAGTTCATAAAACAAAAATTCCATGTTTTAAAGGCATTTGAGAATGCAACTCATAAAATAAAATATGGCTGAAATATGAGTGTGTGACAGTGTCTCACTTGAAGAAATGCTGGTTTACTGCACCGTCACAGAAATAATCATCTATGTATGTTGTTAGGAGGCGTCTGTCCCACTCGTCTGTGATATGTCCTCCATAGACGATGTCAGCAATGAGGTTTTTGAGTGCATGCCAGGGAATTTCCTTATACTGATCCAGGTACATACACAGCAGACTCTCACTCATCTAGGAAGGACAATGACACACAGCAGAGAACGACTCGGTTACAAATAGGAGAACAAAAATCTGTACAGCTTGAACCAGACATACAATACAGAGGAAATGTGCTATAACGTTCAATGTGACAATTATGTCACCTGCATTTTAAAGCACTTGACTGTTGATTGATGGAAATGGTTTGATTAATGACACCACAGATTAATAGTCTGTTAGCATAAAAAATTTAATTAGTAATTATTTATTATTCTTTATCTCGCTTTGAGAGAGCTCTGTTTGTATTTGGTATTAAATGAACATCTGACCTCAAAGTCAGAATTGTTGAAGCCATAAACATTGTTCCAGCCCAACTGCATGAACTTCTTCCTCTCCAGAAGGATACTGTGGAAAAAGCAGAGGCAGAAGAGGAGCTTCCTGTAGATAGCTGGTTTAGAGCAGCGGGCAAACTGAGTCTCCGTCACCAGCTGGTACAGACGCTTCACGTTGGCTTTCAGTCCCTGAGGACAAACAAAAGACCAGTGTCACGGAAACTCCTCCAAGGTGACTGAGTCGAAACACGAGCGTTTGCGTATGTGACCCTGCACACCTTTTGTGGCTCGGTGGTCATCTTGATGCCAGTCTGGAGAATGGAGAGGGGAAAGTTGGGGTGTGCTGAAGAACTGAGCCACAGCCTGAAGTCAGGATGGCACTCCTGCATTTGTAGCTGCTTGACCAGTTTGTTCAGCTCATGCATCCATTGCAGGGACAGATGGCAGTTGGCAAGGAAAACCCAATGACCTGAGCAGAAGAGTGTTTAGAATCCCTTCAGTGATCGTTAAAAAAAAAAACCCAAAAAAACCCTAACTTTGTGAACGCACAGACAGCTTTCAAAGTTATAAATACATTATAGTGAGCTTATAAAACAAGCAATCGCGCACCATTCTTGACACCCTCTTCTATCAGTGACTTGGCAATGGGGACCTGTCCCTGACCCAGCGAGAGAGCGTGCAAATGCTTGCTCATGCCAGAGGCCTCAGCCAGTTGCTGCAGGGCCCCTGTGGGGTCCACGCCAGGCGACAGAACAAAGATCAGAGGAGTAGAGTTGGTGGATTCCTCCAAAACCTGGGGGGAAAAAAGAAGATTAAAGTGTAGTCAGCAAAAAAGAGGAAAGTGAGGATGGATGAGACGAAAAAAGAAAACTTATTGACTCCTAATACACGTAAAATTGAAACCTTCTGAACTGATGCTCAAGACAGAAATAGGATGAAATGGATACAGCTGTCACTCACCGCATTCATGTCGAGGTCAGGCGGTTCTACAAAGCGTCCGCCGAGGTGGCAAGCGACGAAGGAGGCGACGCAGAAAGAGATGCGGTCCTGACGCAGAGAACGCACGATCAGCATCTTCTGGAACTCATTGCAGTTGACGTCCCAGTCATCTAGAGGGAACGAAACAGAGAGGAAAGTTAATGCAAGGATATTCCAGGGTGAAGGAGGGCAGAAACATATATGGAATATTAAGAGAACTGAGTAACAAAAAAGTATAAAAGGTGCTGGATGAAAGAAATAATGGGGGAACTCTCAAGTTCCGTCATGCAGCGATGATTCAATGAGAGAGACACACAACACACATTTGTAAATGTCTGAACACTACTATGTTTAACAAGAGAAACCAAACATGCTCTTTTGCTCGGACGTGTACATTTTTTTATATCCAGTCTGGAGGGGTGCGTTTAAACTCATTAAACTGCTGTTTTCACTGCTTTTCAAGGGACTATTAAGAATGTATTTCAATGAATTTATGCTGTATTAAAAAAAAAGCAATCATTCTGTTTTAACGTATTTATACTCTGTTTTAACTCATTTCTACATATTTATTATAACACTGTATTTTTCGCACCTTATTTTATCTCAGGTGCTTTTTAAGTATTTTAATCTTGGGTACTTTTTAAATTGTGTGTTTATCGCCTTGCTTTTGCCCTGCATTGAAATTTTGCTCTGCAGTACATGTTTGATGTAAATTGTCAGAATAACAACAAAAGTAATCCATCTAATCTATCCGTTTACAGCATTATTTAGGTCCAAAGATTTTTAAAGATACATTTGGTTGTAGAAGAGAGATACTTTTAAAGGAGAGTAAAGATGAGGCTATGCTGATCTCCTCTGTTGGGTTGGTTCTGGAGCAACAGCGGCATGTTTCATGCTTCAGGAACAATTTCTTTCAGTAGCAAACTATCAAGGCAGTGAAAACACCAAAAAGACACTGACGTGGTAGTCGAGCTTTCTCCGGCTCAGAGCTGGTGAACCAGGTGTGCCACTCTTGAGGATACAGCTCAAAAGAGAGTATGATGCCACGGAAGTTGTGGAGCTTATCCAGTTCTGTGATGTTATCCCAGCTGCACTCTGTCAACCAATTGGGACACGAGTGAACCATCTGACTCTTCTTATTTAGCACCTAGAAACACAAACAAAACAGTTTGTTTCGTGTTTTTTTTTTTTATCACTCCATCAAAAAGTAGGTCACACATCCAATGCATAAATCACAAAGCATCTGCGCCGTTAAGTTTGTCCTGTTGGACTATCTCAAAATCAAAAGCAATGCATGGGTGTACTTGGTGTTCCGTACCACTCCCCCCCGAAGAAAGAAGTTGTACTCATCCATGTTGAGTTTGCCAGCCATCTCCATGATTTTGACACTCATCTGGAAGCTGAAAAGCATCTTGTGAACATCAAACAGAGCGCGGCACGTGTACCTGTGCAAGACAAAACGCCACATTAGACAAGTTTCAGTCCATTCAAAATGTGTCATACTAGTTCATACATTTCATATAAAGTGGTCTTTCATCAGCTATTTTTCACTTTGTACTACATGTACTGTAAGTGCTCATTTCTGGTGTTTGTGTGACTACGAGGACAAACTCAGCCTCTATTTGTGGGGCTTTTTCAGGGTCTTGTTCACGCCCACATGCACAGAAACATGCATTTGAAGTCGATGAAACGACACAAAATCGCCTGATGGTGTGAATGTAAAGTGACCTGGCTGGAGATTATTTAAAAGATTTGAAAAGATACCTCCTGATGCTCACCTATACACCGCATATGTGTGGTACTCATTGAGGTTGGCGACCCTTTCCTCCAGCTTGTAGCTGCGCTTGCTTTTTTCTATACTCAGGATGAACAAGTTAATGTAGGCATCCAAAGAGAACTGATACATCGGATTGAGGCTGCTCATGTCGTTCTGAATGATGTAGAGAATGCAGGCTCGCTGGGCACATGGGCGGTAGGCCTGTGAACACAGAATACTTTAATTCCTCTCCACCAATATTCAGAATTAACAAAAGCAATTTAGAAAACTATGAGTATGTGGACTGTAAAAAATGTAACAACAGCATTTCTTTTGACAACAATATTAATTCTATTCTAATTTCAGTTACAGTAAGTAAGTAACAGGTAGTAAAGATAACATGAGATATTTGTGGCAAAATGACAAATGTAGTGAATAACTTCTGTTTCGCTTCAGCACTACTGCAGCACCTCTCTTGCAGAGTCGATCTTGAGTTCAGTCTGTTCGCTGCTCTCCAACTGCTCTGAAACCTCAGCCGCTGTCATTTTGGATGTCTGCAGGGTGTTTAAAAGCTGAGCATCGTCCAGCAGTGAGCCAGTCGCCTCACTCAGCAGTCTGGTAGGGTCAACATAAGAGACATTGATATAAAGAAAAAAGAAAGAAAAAAACAACAAAGAATTAAGAGCGGTGTCATGCTGAGAAGTAAGCTCAAGAAAAAAAAAAGGAGGCAAAGCGCAAAAGACGTC
This sequence comes from Blennius ocellaris, assembly GCF_963422515.1. Taxonomy (NCBI): domain Eukaryota; kingdom Metazoa; phylum Chordata; class Actinopteri; order Blenniiformes; family Blenniidae; genus Blennius; species Blennius ocellaris. Next base: position 6,264,881 of record NC_137665.1, read on the forward strand.
ATACAGTAAAAACTGTTACGCACAGGCATAAACTGAGTAATAGATCATTTGCACACAGTTGCACTTAGTGGGTGAAAGTGTTATTAGCCACTTGGACGAATAACGTCTCAGAGGATTAACACTGTAAGAATATATACATAAAGCTGCAAAATGAGCGGCACTGAAGTATTTTGTGACTTTAGGTCGTCATTGATACAGCATTAACAGTGTCTGCTTGTTTATGACGGCAAGAATGTACAACATTTTTGGAGCAGCGGTGGCCTTGAGCTTAGAGAAACAGATGTGGGATCAGAATCCTGCAGGTTCAAATCTCACAGCTTCCAGATCACCCCGAGCAAGACTCTTGACTCCCATTAGCTGCCCGGAGCTTAATTAATTAATTAATTTATTTATTTATTTATTTATCACTTTAAAAGTCATTATAAAAATAATCTCAACTACCTGAGGATCTCATCCTCCAGGTCCTGCAGGTTTCTCCTGCCAGAAGCAATGCTGATCACCAGAGAGTCCTTCTGCTCTTCCAGCTCTCTGCGCTCTTTACGCACCACAATTCCCAGCAGTTGAGCTTCCAGGCCCTGCACAGACACACACAAATCCCAAAGACGATGTGTTTTAGGCAGTAGGACAAACATACACCGAAACTGGGCAGTTTCAGAGTAAGTGTAAAACATAGGGAAACCACACAAACACAAACACACACACTCTCTCACACCTGTTCCTTGACAGCAAAATTGATGATTGTAGTCTTTGATGAGATCTCTTGTGTGAAGTGGGGGTTAGACATCTTGGTGGTAATATAAAAGCGAAACTCTGGACTGTACTCCACCTCCCGATCACCCAGCTTCATTAGCAGCCTGCCACCTGGAAAGAAAACACACAAATGTAGACATGTTCACACAAATTTAGCTTTTTAAATGTTTAATTTGTGAACGCTTCAGTGTGAAAGTGTGTTCCAGACCTTTCCGTTTCACGGACTTATGGAGAATTGGGGTGAGTGAGGGGTCCAGCTGTTCCTGCACATTCTGCAGCAAAACGGGATTCCCAAGCTGAATGGCATTCTCCAGCATTTGCAGGTAGTCCGGCATTTGAAAGTTGATAACTTTCAGATCCTGTAGGTACAGAATGTGACGCACACAGAAATACACCAGAATCAGGAGCTGCACAGTGGTGTTCTGGCAACCATTTGATCAGCCTTGTATTGTTCATTACGTTGAAGACGTAATAGAGTGCCATGTGTCAGCATCTCACCTTCTTTGATTCCATTTTCTGGATCCACTTCAGAGCTTGGCCCTGTGGGTCGATCATTAGTGGCCATCTTGGATGCAAAAATAAACAAACAAAAAAAACCCCAATAAAGAATAGATCAAGTGAGTCTGTAATCAATGCATGTATCATGTTTTGTCTTGTGAATGCAAACACAAACAACAACAAAAAATCTAAATGTAACAAATATATTTAGAAAAGCCGTTAATATCTGTGATAAACACATAATATAATTGTTTTTCTAACATTCACTGACCGGTTTCCACGAGTGACAATTAATCCGTTCTCAGTAGAAAATGCATCGGAGGGCAGACCCTGAATATTCCAGTCCTTCACCACTGTTGGGTTGGCAAGAAACTCTGCAAAACTGAAACCTGGTGTGTAGGGGATCCCCGAATCCTGAAGCTAAGGCCCAAGAGGAGAAAAGACAGGGAGCAAAAACAAACAACTGTTTCACCAAATCATGACACTATAACTGTAATCTGTTTAATCATATAGGAAGACATTTTCCTAAACAGAAAACAACCCATTTACATTTCACTGCCCTGTACATAAGAATATACTCCATATATTTATGTAGTGTGAGTGCATCTGACCTCCTTCTTCCACATGATGAGCAGCTCATCTCTATAATGGGATAGGAACGGTCCCATGTAGGAGAGGAAAGATGCTGCCAGCAAACAGTCGCCCACCAGGTATCCCATGTTTTGTTCAAGACCCTGAACATGAATGAAATGAATGCGCAGATGATAAAACCGGCAGTATAGAAAATATAGACCACCATGCTTAATGTAAGTTTCACAACTATAGAGTTTTACTTCCAAATAACTCTGATGAATTCAAAGAGAAGGTCTTTATGGTTGATTAAGATATGAACACCCTCTCAGAAATTCTGGGACATTGTCTTACAAGAGCATATTACATTCATATTTTAAGTCTTTTCTGCAGCTGAACTGCTTTGAAGTTTCCAAAATTTTCTGCAATTTTCCATCTTTCCATTGCTGTGTGTGTATGTGTGTGACGTACAGTGACTTTCTCCTCCCAGCGGATTCTCTCTCCAGTGAGTCCAGTCACCAGCTTGTCGGCTCGGTTCATTTTCAGCTCCATCTCTTCTGATTTAATCCTCAAACTTCTTTTTATAGCCACTTTCTCGTCGTGCTGCTTTTTCAGCTCGTCGAGCTTCTCTGCCAGCTGATTGTACAAGCAAACGCACACATTACTTGCGACCTGACAGACAAACTGGACTTGAGATAGCATCGACACATCCATTGGGTGGTTGCTCGATGAGCTGAGCTTCATACCTGTTGCTGTTTGTTCTGAGCGTCAGCCAGAGCAGCCTGTTTGTCTCGAAGCTGGGCCATGACAGTATTGAGCTGAGCTCTCTTTGGCTCTACAACCCTGTAGACATGCCCATACACCTAGAATTTAAACAAATTGGAAGTCAAAGCAAGAAACAAGCAATAAAGATTTTGACATAGCGGCAGAGTGAGACGGTCAATTGAACCCTCGACCTTGGAAGACTCCCTAGATTACCCACTTAACATCAATGGTTCATATCAATTTGCGGTTCACCCAAGAACTCAAATCACAATCTTTTCCACCCTAAGCAAGAATGATACTGTGTCTGCTGGCTTGTTTTGCAAGCCAGCAGACACCCATTTACCTGTATGGCTCTGACCCACATGCAAAGAGACTTGGCAGCCACTGAAACCTTTCCAATGATATCTGGCTGGAAGTCAGCCTGTTTGCAGTACTTTCCAATTTTCTTCCACACACGGTCCGATATATTGTCCTTGTCAAAGTTCACCAGTGTTTTGATGAAGTTAGCCTCACCTGCAAAGGAACATTTGATTGTGGTTACATGTTTGAGCACGCACTGAGTTTGGACTTTCTATAGCACACAATAAAAACTTCACATTTTAGTATAGTTGACCAAAGTGCTGCACAAGAATATAACATTAAAGTGCGAAGCTCACCACTTCCCAATCAACTGTTGCACTGGGAAAACAAGTGTAACAGTCCACAATCTGCACTGCTTATTCTGGCCATTGTCAGAACAGTTGGGTATTTACAGTTCCTTTACTGCTTTTACCGACTGACATTGTTTTAATGCTACGTCTTACCCAGCTGCCTCTTTGCCTCCGACCAAGTAGGGTCTTTCCCCAGAAGGGTCATAACAGCCTGCATCACTGTCTCCACGAGTGCGGGAGGACGGCTATACGACTTGATCTCTGTCATGTCCCCCTTATTCAGAGACTCCAGAGCCTGTGTGGGAAACAAGAGCGTTGATGTTGGAGGGCAGAGCAGTAACGTGTGATTCAGAACCTGTTGTGCTACTGAAGTAGCACAACAGTAAACACATCATGAACAGCAGTTGTTTTTGTCAAAAACATGTAATTAACCTCTGTCTTAGTATTCAATGAATTAGTCTGTGTATTCAACGTAATTAGTCTTTGTATTTTCACAATTGCTATTCGACATTTACAGCATTGAAAATAAGAGATGGCAGAGGAAAAACTTGATCTACCTTCATGGCCTCTTCCAGGGCAGGCAGCGCCTCGTCCAAGTCTATCTGTGCATTATGGGCTATGGCTTTACACTCCGACTCTTCTGCCTTAATTTTCTCACTGCTGGCACTCACCATCTATACAGAGACGGACAAATATCCACCAGTGTGTTATTGATTGTTCAAAGACTCTTTCAACAATCTACCTGGGACAGAAACATACAGAAATGAAGCATTTTTTGCAATAGCATGTGTTAAAGGCCAGTTTATAAACTCAATCACATTATTTTCAACCGACTTTCGTCAGTTCTTGCAATTTTCCATGAAAACAATTACACTGCAGATAAGAAAATGTCAGCTCGGTTCATTCACCCATATTGTCTGTCAATCAGAATGTGTCGATCACAGCACTGCGATCCAATCATACTGCTACGGTGGTTTTGCATGCATGTTGTTACTGGTCATAATAATCCTATCTATTTGGTATTATGTGAGCTTGTGCATGTTAATGAAACGTACCTTCTGCTGCTTGTCAACTTCTCTTTTCTGTTGTACGATGACAGAGAAGCATTCGTCGCATTCTTTTTCGGACTTGGCCACCTGCTCCTTGGCCTCCATGAGCTCCACAGACATGGCCTCCACGTTCCTTCGTGTGTCACTGAGCTTAAGAAGGCAGTTACGCAGCCTGCTCACCTGCTCCCCCAACACACTGCGTTTCTCTGTCAATAACCTGCAGGGACACAAATGTCACTCCAGATTGACAACATGAGATTTTCTAAAATATAGATAATAAACACATTTGGAATCAAACAGCAGTTGTAAACATTTTTCCAGGTGGATCATTTTATAGCCTTAATAACAATTTCCAGCTCTCAAAGCTGCCTTGTCATCCCGCTGGTCTGATCACTTTACATTCGACATATTCATGACATGACCACATACAGCATGTTCCCCTTGTTTCTGAGGACCTTGTACTGTACTGCAGAACTCAAAATAGGCCCGATAATTCATATATAGGACGTCTCTATTTTGACATCTCTTTCCAGGAAATAACATCCTTGTCTTAAATCTGGACCAGTACACTTTGTGCACTCAACATCTATATCAGCGACACTTGAGAATGGATTTCTGAACCACGAGACTGTGAAAACCTACATGAATACTCACGATTTTCCTAAAGAAGGGAGAAAAGCAGAGCACCATTTGGTTTAGGAGGGAGTATGAAAGTGCTTACTTCTTGTATCCAGACACCAACTCCAGGTAGTTCGCTGGTGTCACATAGTTTTTCCTCCTCATCTCCAAATTCATCTTTTGTGAGATCTGAGCCACTGACTCGTGTATTGATACAAAGATGCCAGCAATCTTTGTCTGAATCTACAAGAGGATGAAGCACACATACAAGCACTTGTGAACAGAGACCCCAGCCTAAATAACTTAAAACCATGTAATATATTTTGTACTTCATTAGCAGGTGTTGGCAAATAGAATAGGCCTTTTTGAAAAACAGTACAAAAGAGTACATGAAGCCCAGTTTGGAGACATTGTGTACTGTGTGGGCCATTAAACTGCATGGCCACAATTATTAGGATCCTAGAATAAAGGTTGATTCATGTTTCATCATATTGTGCATCCCTTCAGACCTCTTAATCTTCTGTATACTATACTACAATTTTTCAGCCCTATGAAGCTAAAGTTACATATGAACTAAAAAAAATCAGCACAAAAATGTGTAAGGAACTGTGCACGAATGCCTCACCTCTTCCATGGAGCCCAGCTCCAGTCCGTCCAAAAACCACTCGGCTACTTCCAGCAGCGCGACTTTGTGAAATTCACAGAACCAGTCGATGGTGGTGCAGTTGACAAGGGCAGGGTACTGAAGGATGTGGTTCCTTTTGGCAAGCAGTCATTCATGTGTTTTATTCAGACAGAATTTGTAGTTAACCATCATCATTAACCGTCGCACTAAGCATTAAGGAAGATGGTTCGAGAAACCAACTGAGGAGAATAATCAAGGTATGCACATGCAACACTGTGCCACTAATTACAACAAAGTCATCAAGGCACAATGAAGAAAAATATCAAGAAGTGAATGCAGGTGTGTGTGCGTGCACAAATAGCACACTCTCTCAGTCACTGCATCCATGTCATTTGGAAATGCTATGATAGGTTCAATCTACCTGAAGGGTTCTCCTATTGGACTCATACAGAGCACGACGTGCAGGTTGTTCCTGACTCGCTCGATCAAGTAGCTGAACAAGGAGTCGGGAGTCTCTGGCACTTTGTCTTTCCTAGCAGAGTCTGACAGAGCCTCGCATACCTACAGGCAGAAAGCATGTAGAAAAGCAGAAAGAAATGGACATATTTGATATCTATAAATAACAGATTTCTTCAACCTCTTTGAAGAAGTATGCGAAAAAAGGTTTTTTAACAAGTAAACACTTTTTTTACACTTGGTGATATTTAAATAGGTTAGACTGAGATATACGCTTGGTCTTGATAGACACAAAGACAAAAAGTAAATTGAAGATCGTACAAACCTCAGCAAACTCGTCCTGCTTGTAGAGGTTAGGTACCTCTGCAGAGCTCATGATGTTACTGATGTCCTCGAGGAAGGCTTCGTCTTTTATCTGGTTGTCATTGAAAAGGAAGACCGTGGGCTTGTTGTCTACTCCAGTCAAACGATACAGCTTCTTGATGTCTGAAAGCAAAGGAGAAAAAAAACATTTAGAGTACATAACGGTGATTAAGAATGTCACCTTGGTGACCCACCTCTGTAAGCGCTCACACTGAACATCATCCAACACTGTCACAATGTTCAAAATTCATTTTTTATTTTGGAGAATGCCTTTTTTGGGGGGATTTTGGACAGAGCTTTGTAAAATAACTGGCAAAGTATTGGCTCTCACCTTCTCTAAACTCCTGTTTGCGGTACTGGTTGGTGACCTCCACCTCAAACAACTGGTACCCACAGATAAAGGCCGCTATCTTGGACAGACTCCGTTTACCACAGCCTCCGACACCAACCACAGCCATGTTGCCTCTAGGCTGACTGATCACCCGTACAATGCGTGTTACTGTTGATTGAAAGAAAAAAAAAAATCATACAATTTACCTCAAATGCAACCATTTATACCTATATTTTTGTTTCTACTGCTTTATCTCATTCCCAGTTGATCACACTTTTGCACACGAGAGTGCGTGCAGTGTTGCAGACGCACTGTGTTCAATGGCGTCTTGGAAGAGCACCGGGCTCATGGACACTACGCCAGGTGTCTGGTTGTAACCCTCAAACTGCTTTTCCATGAACGTCTTGAGAGCTTTCATGTCCAGCAGGTCCTCATACACAGAGGCATCACTCATGAAATCACCTGACACACAGAGAGATAAAAACACATCCACAACTTTAGTAGTATAGTGATAGTAATACTTTATGCACCAAGAGCTGGCTAAAGGCATTGCGGTGCTCATATGTGTATGCAGGTGTGCAGTACCAAATATTGGCCGTTGCTTGTTTGGGCAGATTTTGTGGAACGAGATGTCAAAGTGAGAGTTCAGTTTTTCTCCAAGCAAAGCTATGAAGGTATCCATGTCACTTTGATTCACAAGGCGATCTGAGAAGACTCTGAAAGTGACAACATTTTGAAGAAGGAATTATTTAATCTGCCACTTTTAGGCTGTGGTACAGTAAGATTGGTACTTTGCTTTGAAGCTGACAGGCAGCCACTGTGCAGTGCCTGGGTAGTACTCGGGATTTAAGGGCCTTGCTCAAGGGCTCTCTGTGGTGGAGGTGATGAGAGTTAATTTTACCCCCACAGACCAGAGATGAACTGGGACTTGCTTCAAAAACTTATAAGCCACCACTGCCCCATAAAAAAAATCAACAAATAATAATCAATACTGAAGTTGAACTGCTATGACTTCGATATGCCAGATGACAATGGGAGTTTGTGAAAAATAAAACATTTTCTTACCTAAAGCACTCATGGATCCACAGTCTTGCAATGTTGCTTTTAGCATCATGGAAATCTGGGTGAGCTCTAAGTAGGCCCTGAAACACCTGGAAGAGATAAACAAGAAACACACACCATTATCTAACATTTGGAGACGATAACAAGGTGTTAGGTTTCGGTGTTCCCGTGCATATTCCCCGAAGGAAATAAACCACTGTATATTCTTCCATTTTTGTGTACCTTAGAGATGTCCCTGAGGTTGAAGAGGTAGTGTATCTTGGCTGGAGTAGGACGAAAACAAGCAGTGACAGCATAGTAGAGCTCCAGCGTGGCCTCAGTCAGGATTTTCCCAATGGGCTTCAACTCCTGAAAGTCCTGAAACTTTTGATTCATCATGGTGGTATAGATACTTTTGATCTGCAATTCCTACATGCAAAGGGGAGATGTATTGGTCAAATATTAGAAACAGTCAAACCAAAGAAAACAGAAGGGCTGGATGTTGAGACAGAGTGCCATTTTGCAGCAGATTTGATCATGAATCAAGCATTTTTTTGTATGGTCTGACCAAAAAGTAGTAATAAATTATGACAAAAGAATATAAAACAAGTGAAAGAATACCACAATCTACTGTAAGGAACTGATAAAGGACAAGACAAAAGACACTAACTTAAATTTGAGTTTTTTGTAATTTGATAAGAAAAAATTAACTTTCTTTAATTGGCAAAACAATACTTACATTGGGAAAGGTCATATTTATGAGGTTGAATCTACTCTGTAATCTGGGAGAAATTGTAGTCCTCCCTCCACCGGGGGGCCCCATGGATGTCAGTAAGACCATGTCCTGAAACACAGACGCACGCACGCACGCACGCACGCACGCGCGCGCACGCACACACGCACACACGCACACACACACACACACACACACACACACACACACACACACACACACACACACACACACACACACACACACACACACACACACACACAGCTGAGCGTTAATATGATTGTTAAGAAGTCACAATATTTAGAAGTAATGAAAGCAGTGTTAAAAATATAAAACATGCATCATGGTCATATTTCAACATTGATGTTAACAGTACTTCATGAACGGTCCATTTCTCACCTTGATGACCTTCCGGGTCAGTTTTTGATGGTCGTACCAGAAGCCATAATCAGTCCAGTGGCGCAGCAGCTCCAGCGGTGGCTGGGAGCCAAAGAGGTCATGGGCTGGCATGTTGAAGTCATCCAGGAAGCACAGCAGGCGCTTTCCACCGGCGGGTATAAACAAAGTTTTTGTTCGCTTTTCTAGTCGGCTCTCTATGATGGTTTGGATGTGAGTGGAGGAGGTCTGGGCAGAGGCATGGGAAAAGGAGGACACAAACATGCAGATGAAATTATTGTTTAACTACCCGAGTAGATGAAGGGTTTCTAAACCAAAAGTAATGCTGTAATTAATAACATCATACATCAGTCAAACAATAGCTCACATGTTGAGTCATTCTAATTGAAAACATTCATGTTTATATGGATTATATATTATTATATATACAGCCTAAATTCAGTGCAGTTAACCATAGCTCCAGCGCAATTCAACTTAAACCTTTAAAAAGAGACAGATCCTTCGTCTGCTGTCAGATTTTAATTTCAGAACGTCATTTGAATCCTGCAGTGATATGGAAATAAATACAGAGACTAGACACTCCCAGTTGTACACAGACCATTAAAGACACTGACCTGTGTAGACATGTTGATAGTGAGAGCAGTCCAATTGTTATCCAGGCCTCGCAGGACACTCTGGGCCAAAGATGTTTTGCCAGTACCCACGGGCCCAGTGAGCAACACTGGATACTGTTTCGACACCAGAGCCTGCACCAGTAAGTTGTAGCGTACTGTGTCTATTGTAGGGACCATAATCTTATAGAAAGGAGCACTGCAGGGAGAAGGAGAAGTCACACATGCAAGATGGGATATGGAACAGGTGAGGTGGATGGAGAGCACATCAACACACTCAAGCTTAGACAAAACCAGCTGCTTACTCACGCTGCATCGTAGCGCCATCCTTTGGGCAGCTGCTCTTCAAAAGGAACCCAGCTTTTATTCTTTGAGTCCACGACATAGTCATAAATTGAGTTCTGAAAGATTTGAGGTAAAGACATGAGATAATATTTCTGCCAGTTAAAGAGATGCATTGCATTTATGTAAATGTGCTACATTCATAAAATCAAACTCAAACCTAAAATGATGCACTCAATAACATTAAAATAATTGTAATGGTTATAGAATACCACGTCACTGCGTTTGTTTTGGGTAATGATGTGGCGTCTACAGGCATAGAATCACTCTTCAAAAGCACTGTACTTTCACTGTGAGGATTTTTAATGCCTCTGTTAAAATACTTTATTGTCAATTTTCTCAATGTTTTCTTTTTTAAACTAGTCATGAAAATCCCTCGCAATAAGGGAGAGGCTGAGTGTCTGCAGACCATTCTATACAATGAACCTTGAGAGGAAAGGTGCCGTCCATCTCTCGCAGGAAGTTGTTCATCTTTTTGCGTCCATCCTCATCCACAGAGGCACAGACAGACCAAATCAAGCTGAAGACGAACCAAAGTTCCACCATCCTACCCAAACTCTGTGCATCAGAAATATTCACCTGATGGAGCGTGGAAAATACAGACTTAGAGCTAAATTTCAAGTACAAGTGGAAACATCAAATGCATTTAAGTGTTAAATGCAATGGATGGTACAGGGTGCATGTTATTGACATACCCCACTGCTGGATGTAGCCAGGGAGTCATAGAGGCGGCAAAGAGAGGTGACAGCGTTGAGATCGGTGATCGGGATCGGCTCCTTACAGTTGGTCCGTTTAAAGTTCAAAGTGTTCACTATGTATTTCTCAAACAGGAGATCCAAGTGTGCCACTTCAGCCTGTGGAGAAATGAAACAACAAAGAGGACAGCAGATGTGAGGTGTGGAGAAGCATTCTGGAGGATGGTTTTCTTATGCTGTTGTGAGTGGCTGCACGTTACTTTGTCTCGCTTGTCTAGCCAAGACTGAACAAAAGGCTTCCATCCCAGATCGGCATTGTCGTAGTAGACTATCCCACAGCGAGACACTGAAGCAGGAGAGGCCATGGCCAGGTTCTCTACCTCAAACAGCAAAGACACCTATGACAAAAACAATTAGCACTGTAAATAAAGCCGCTTGTTTTTGTGAAACCATCAGCTAAATGGACAAATTCTTTTCTGTGCCCTATGAGTTTTACACTTTTACACTGTTCTCACCTGCTCAGGTATGGACATTCTCTCCCCATTAACGAGTGTGAGCAATTTGTTGTCATCCATAATGGAATTCATACTCTCAATCCACAGTGTGTCAACAGGCCCGTCAAACACAATCCACTTATCGTCTGTTTTCTCATCTTTAATGGGAAAATTAGATCATTGTTGTGCTCATTACTACATGAAGTGGGCACATTAGTGCATGTGTTGTTGTGTTAGCACCTGCACAGGCTGATCTCATGAGGGAGGAGAGTATCCCATCACGCCACTCATTAGTAGACAAGTTGTTTTCCCCGTACAGCTCTCCCACAGTCATCGCTTTGGGATTCAGAGGATAGTCCTGTTGTGGCGCATGCACGGAGGCAGGAAACAGAGCAAAGAGAGCAGGATGACTGCAGACCAACATCACAAACTCTGTCAGCTGCCCACATCGAAACTGATAAACAACAGTTTTAAATGGAAGACGTGAGACTTTTACCTGGCTGTATAATGTGAGCATATGTGCTTCACCATAACCAGGTTTTGCCTGCTGTTTGGAACCAACTATCAATGTGTGGCTAATGTGATAACATTCATGCCTGCATTGTTTCCTTCATCTACGTCTGCATCCATTAAGAACTTTGCAAAATTATCCATCAATCTGCTTCAATCCACTCAGAGTTGCAAAAGACCAAAGCTAACCCTAACTTACTATGAGTAAAAGCAGGTAGACTGAACAGCTCAGCCGATAAAAACATTGGATTGTTTCACTTTAGACGCACACCTACCTGGACAGGCTGATAACCAGGTACTCCCTGATGGTGCAGGGCAGTGAGGGCATTCTTTAAAATCCTCCAAGTAACACTTTTACCACTGCCTGTTTTGCCAACAAGCATGGTGGCGTGTCGGGTGTTTTTGGTTTGGTAAAGTTGGATGACTTTGGTCACGGTGAACGGCGTCACCTGCAAACCGCTCCGACGGAGCTCCACCTCTATGGCCTCTTTCAACTGCATCACACAAAACGCAATGATGGAAGTCAGTGATTGCTAGAAAAATTTAAACTGGCACTACTTTTTTAAATGATGATATAATGAATGTTGTCACATACATATAGTTGTCTCAAAATCCAACCAATCTATTTGATCTAAGTCAACTATCTTAACAATAGAGGTACAATTGATTGATTTTCATTAACTCATGAAACACTCAACCTATGTGAGACATACAGCCACAGGGAAGCAAGTGGCCTCAAATATTCCATGCCATTCCATTAGTTTGTCTGTCTATTAAATGCAAAATAAACAACACATCTGGTTGAGGACAAGCAAACCAAACTAATAATGATTGAAGGCAAAAAGGATAAAGTATGTTTTCCGATTCTTAAAAGTATGTACTGATATTACAGTTAAATGACTGAATTAAATAAGTGTTGCTACATTGTGCAAAAATAAGAAATAGACACTTCCTGAGGTGTAAATGGACAGAGATGCAGAGAGTGAGAGACCACTGTGAAAGGCAAGGAGCACAGCAAGTGTGAAAGATGTCTGTGTTCCTGAAGAAACTAAAAAAGTAAGTAATGATGCAAATGTTGCAGATGGCCTCAGTCCATTACCGGGTTAGCAAAGGAACATTAGATAATTAACCAAACTGAATCAAGATGCATCATTGTAAGAATGCTAAAATTATCGACTCACCAGACCAGCGTCGACAATCGGTACTTCCACACCAGGGAACAAATCACGGATGATCCCATTGAACAGTGGCAGGTCGACAGAGGTCATCTTAGCGATGTTCATGTCCTTGATAGCCATTAGCAGGATCTGAGGACAAAAACAGAAGAGAATAATTATTCATGTTCCAGGCAGGCAACACGCTGTACAATAACATTGTAGTCCAGGTAGTTACAGTAACTTTCCCATGTTGTTTTCCAACGCAAGTTACAAACACCATCGTCTAACATTTGTGCTCCGTGCTTCCATAGATGAAATAATACAGTCATGTTTAATCTATGTAGGTAGATATCAGTTTGATGAAGCTTCTGTCAGCTACGTTGTGATTTTAGGATGGGTAATATACGAGTACTAATTGTTGTGCTTCAAAGGTATTGTGTCATGTATCATCAAATGAAAGGAGAAAAGGACAGAAGAGAAGCTGAGTGGACTGAACAAAAAGGTGGCACTTGTGAGTCTGGGGTCAAATGAGGGCACTGGAGATCTAACAGCTGACATCGATACAAAAAAGCTTGAAAATAAAACATGAAAAAATGTATGTATAGATGTTTTGGTTGGGTAAATTAGTAGGTTTGTGAGGCTGCTGTTTTTATGTTAATGTATTATCACAATGTGAAAAATAACAGGAAGATATTTAATTAAAACATTGTACTCTGAGAAAGAAATGAAGTAAAGTTCCCCAAAGAAGACTCAAGCAAGCACAGGGCATAAATGCAAAGTCAACATTAAAAAGTGACAGTGTTAAACCCTGCACAATGTTGGAACCCATTACAGAATATTACTCCCTTATAATGTGAAGAACTTTGATCAGCTTTTGTTTTGCGGAGGCCAAATGGTAGTTTTCAAAATTAATAAAGTGAGGGACCAAATGATGAAAAAGTGAGGGTTGATGAATGAGACGGATAAAGTGAGACCCACTCCTTCATCAGGAACCTGAACCTTGGGCTCAGAGCGGCGTTTCCTTCCAGCATAGCGAATCAACAAGGTGAGAGCACGGAGGCCAAAATCATAGTGGTCCTGTTTTGACAGCTGTTGTACCGCCAGCGAGTAAAGGGTCAACACCTTCTTCGCAAAGACCTACGACAGTAAAGACAGAAGTTTCAAGACTTTTGTATAAGTAAGACAACATGGAAGTAGTTGACATCAATGTGCAAATATACTATAAGGATGGTGTTTCTTATCAAAATCCATTTCACTGATTTGAAGAAGATGTATCTTTAAATGTCTTCAAACTGAAGCTTGTGTGTTGATTTTTAGAGAAATAGCTTAGATGAAATTCATTACAAGAACACAGCTATAGACAAATCATTAATGCAACATGCAAGGATAACATGCATAACCAGCTAAACTTTGCACAGTTCCTTCATTCCTACACATTTCTGCAGAGTGGTAGTTCTACCTTGCAGTTGTTGAAACCCTCGCTTAACAACAGGATCTGAGCTATGAGAGTAGAGTCGGGCATCACCATGGAAATAGGTCTGAACATGAACTTGAGGTTGTCAGGAAGCTCTGTACAACCAGCATAACCTAATGAAAGAGGGAAAAAGGTCAAAAACAGCAGAATAAAATAGTGAAAATGACTACGACAACAGAGTTTGCTTCTCTTCTACCTATTCTTGGCTAAAAGTGTGATCTTTCCAATTGCATTGAATGAAAGTACAGTGCAAGTGCAGTTGGGCTGTCTTACCAGGATTCATAGTGGTAAAGATGCCACATGACCCGACAAGTTGCACATGCTGTCCTTCAAACTGGAACTTTGACTGTCCGGCTGCCAGCGCAGACAGAATAGAGAGGATCTGCTGGACCACCACCGACAACACCTCGATGTTGATACGATTAAAATTATCGAAGCATCCCCACGCTCCACTCTGGCCAAAGCAAATAAAATGCAGCACACAGAGAAAAGTGAAAAGCTTTGTGACCGACACATGATTATTGTATTTACCGTTCAAGTCAATATCACATTTATCTCATAGTTAAAGGTCCTTCCTACCTGAGCTATACCAGAGTACATGCGCCCCATAGATTTATAGTCCAGTCCTTCTGAGCAGTTGACGACAACGACATACATGCCAAGTGCCTTGCCCAAATCCTTCACTGTCTCCGTCTTCCCTGTTCCAGATGGACCTTTAGGACAGCCTCCTCGATGCAGATGGAGTGCTGTGGTTAGGGTCATGTAACACCTGGAATAAAGTTAAATATTCACATAAATGTTGAAGAAAAAGCATTGGAAAATAAACACATTAAAGGTATATAGAATGTTTGAGGGAAAAAAATGTATGTCATAAACAATAGATTATTAAATAGAAAATGCTTGCGTTGACTTATTTTTCAATTGATCTAATTTATGATATCAAGAAATAGAACATGTAACTAATAACACTGTGTGACTGTAGTGTCCAGTATAGGTCTGGAAATAAACACAATTAAAAAAATCATATTGATGGATCATGACCTGTCGGTGAGCGGAGTGATGACAAGTCGTCCAGAGTTGCCCAGGTACTCGTAGCCATACTTAAAACTTGCGTTGGTCTGTCGGATTATGCAGTCAAACGCATTCTTGTGGCGGCGGCAAACAAACAAAGTTAGGCTGACATTATTATGGCATCTTTTCAGGTAATTCTAGCCCCATCGGTTTGCAAAACTAGAAAAATTAAGTTGAAAAATTCACAGTGGGCAGCTGTACAAAGAAAACAAGCTTCATTATCAAACATCCAAACATTCTAACAATGGCTAGCTATCACAATTTCAAAAAGCATGCTCATTTCAAATATGTAGATATTTTTTTTATTTTCCAGTAAAACCATTCTGGTCTGTAGACTAAGGCGTAGAATACATGAATTAATGTAGTGCCTTGCAAAACTATTTGAACCTGTGAAATTTTCCAGATATATTTACATTACAACTACAAATGTAAATGTATCTTTTTGGAATTTTAAGCGATGAACTAACACGTGCAAAATAATTGTGACGTGGCAGGGAAATAATATGAATAAAAATCCAGTGCAACCAAGAGCCTTCAGCAGTCATATAATTATCCACCTGTGTGGACAATTATGAAGGTTTTTTTGTTTTGGTCTATCACAAAGAAATTGAAATACAATGGCATTTGTGGTCGTTCAAAGTTCCTTGCCTCTGCCAGAGCATACCTTGTCCCAGTACAGTCGCAGCTGACGCTGCCAGTCAAAGGCATTGACGTCAGCGCAGCCTGCCTTCGCCAGCTTGTCAATCACATCCCGAGCATGAACCTCCACTGTAATCAAGGCCACGATCTTCAAGCGCAGGACTTCGGGGAGGTTGTCACGAACCATTTCTGAGTAGGACTGGAGCATGCGCACCTGAGGTAGACAATTTTACTCAAGTTTAATGTAGGCCACTTTACATTTAATGTCATGAAATCCTTTATGTTTTAAACACTGCAACTGATGAAAGCTTAAAGTTCAACAGCCTTTTATGAGTTTTGACAGACATATCCTGGTGTGTTTGCAAAAGATGATAACAAATGATAGTAAAATGCATAAAAAAAATTTTTGGCAGAAAATGTAGATTTTTGATAAAAGAAGCCAAACATACCTGATTCTTCTTCAAGGACCTCAGAGAAGACTTGTCATCCTTCTCCTTAATGAGCGCTTTAGTGACATTAGACGTCCACTTGACTTGACTCGCTATGATCAAACTCTAAAACAGGGGAAAAAAAAAAAATCATGAAAAGCTGAAACTCACTGGTAACTTTGTTAGCTCTATATTTTAAGTGAGCCACAGATATTGGGATAAAAATTGCATGTACATGAAAAAAGATTAGCTAAGATTTTGAAGCATTTGGCCAATATTGACAACTGATTTCCAAATGGATTCTAATCACTGTAGAGTTCTACACTCTCCTGCAGGTCTCCCTCCATGACAGATGATGCTGTAACTTTACCATGTAAGAAACACCTTTCAGTTTGAATATATTGTAAGCTTTTCATATTCAATGCATTCAATACAACTAATGATTTAATTTTGATCAGCATGAAAGCTGCTTTAAAACATGCTTCATTATTTCAGCATATCGTTTTTGAATGTTTTCACATTTCTACACTGAGATTATGACTTCATATCCGCGATGGTGAAACTATATTAAGCCTGTTACGATAAAACTTAGTGGTCATTATGTTCGCTGATCTGATACACCCTCTCATTGTTTTTCTTTTTAAACGTCCTGATTGTGTATGTTGGTTAGAGTGAATGAATTGGACAGCATGTGGCTTCCTTTCATGTTTTATACATCAAACACTAAAAACAGGACTGCAGCACTTTGTAGCCAGGCTGTTTGAAAGAAAAAAGACATGCCAATGTACCTGTCCTGGCCACTTCTTGACCCATTTGTCTCTCGCTTCGGCCATCTTCTTAAGATCTTCAAGGCAGTTGTTCAGGCTATGCTTCAGAGTAACACGCATCCCATTCTCGAGTTCACAAAGCCAAATCTACATGCACACAAAAAGCAAGATATTCTCCATTTATATCCTCTGTAAAGCAGCAATTCGTATTATAATAAAGCCATTCTAATTAATGACAGTCACAGTCATGACTGGTATACCTCCACGGATTGGTCCAGTGGCACTTTTTGGATTAAGGGAATAATCTCTCCATCAGCAGAACACATTGCTTCACCACATGCCTACAAAATGAACACAAAACACAGTAACAGGACATTTACAAGACATGACAAGGCATTTAAGTCACATAGTACAACAGCAATAGCTTTAAAGCACATTTTATACAGTTGGGTTTGAGGATATTAAAAATCTGAGGAAAAAAATAAAACATATCAATGTGTGAGGATTAGATGCGTTCCGCTAAATATTAAAATGTTCCTATCATATTCTATCAATGGCCACTGAGGATGTGTGCTTGACTGAGTTTGTGCCTTTTCTATTTGCAGGCTCTTAATGTTATCGAAACATTTCTTCAGGTGAGGCTGCATGGCTTCGGGGTTCTTGGACTGTCCGAGGATCTCCAAGATGTGATCGTTGGACATGAAATAAAATCTTGGGAAAATCTGTCTCTTGGTCTCCAGGTATATGTCCAAGGCCTTTAGAATTCCTTCCAGCTTGGCTCTTATCTCCAACAGTTTCTCCGGCAAGCCTGACAGACAGAGAAGTCAATAACAGACTGGAAAATCATTCCTGTTTATATTAAATGACTGAAAATTACGTCCAATCTGCTACTTTCCACATTCAAATGCTTATTTCAAGTACTTTGTCACTCACATGCAAAGACACCTTGCATTTAGGAATGTAGATGAAATTGGATGCAAAATTCAAGAGTTTCAAACAATACTAGTTCACTATGGAACTTTAAAAAAAATGACACTTG
Organism: Blennius ocellaris; assembly: GCF_963422515.1. Lineage (NCBI taxonomy): Eukaryota > Metazoa > Chordata > Actinopteri > Blenniiformes > Blenniidae > Blennius > Blennius ocellaris. Next base: position 6,282,953 of record NC_137665.1, read on the forward strand.
ATGTTTTTTTTTAAAAGCATATTTGGTTCATCAGACCAACTGTGTGAATTCATGCTTACTTTGGATTCCACTATAATTTAAAGGAAAAAATAAGAGAGAAATGCTGTCATACCGGGGTGGTGCGTTCCCTTCAAGGCATTGGTATCCTGATAGAGGCGGCTCATTATAGTTTTCCAACTGGAACTGACATCTTCAAACTCTTTGCAAACACAAGGCAACTGCTCTCTGATGTCATTCCCTTGAAAAATATTCTAAAAGAATGGAGAAGGGAGGCTCATGAACTAGATAGAGAACAGATTGAATTGACTAATCACGATAAGGCATAAAAGACAGATAGCTTTCTTCAACATGATAATGTAAATGTATACTTTTGAAATGGAAGTTCCCATAGACACTAGCAATGTAACCGTGGTTATGTGGGTGTGTACCTCCAGATAAGTCCAGTGACGCTGCACGGTGAGGATCATTTCAATGACTTCTAGCACGTGGGTCAGCTGGCGCTCCCAACGGTCCAACTGCTGCTGAAAAGATTTGGCAAAGCGAGATGACTTCATTGTGGACAGGATCACCTGGGTGTCCTCCAGGGCTTGGACGACTTCCTCGGTACTGAGGGAGACAGGAGGAGAAGACTTCAGGTCAGGTGAGCTCAAACGTTCATCATGATCCAACACAGGTGCAGAATTTCCTTCTGAGAGAAAACATCATGGTAGTTGTGGCCAGAAAATGACAGGTTTACTGCTTTACATACAAGTAAAAGGCCTGTAAGTGTGTAGATTCTCTGTTGAAGAGCTCACTGTCTCACCTCAGCAGGTAGTGGCCTTCGTCTTTGTAAGGCTCCACATCCAGAAGCGCTTCCTTCCACGTCTTAGCAATGCCCTCCAGACCCTTTGATATCCAACACAAAGAACATTTGTTTGAATTCCATTTTTGTTTTCACTGTTTGCAGACAAAACACATGTTCCTCTTTGTATTGAAATAAAGAAGCAGCAAAAAAATAAAAACACACAGAGACCATGTAAAGCACACTGAACCTGCTCTATGAAGAGTTCCTTGCTGGAGGTTCCAGAGACCTCAGATATTTTGCCAGCATAATTGTCAAGGCCCAGAGACATGATCATCTCCAGAGTGAGTTTTGCACTGGTGGGGTCAAATGAGCACTGAAGCTCCTCGCAGATCTGCTTCCAGTGCCTGGCGGAAAGGTGGCATATACAGTACAGTTAGTTTCAAGGCAGTCTGCAGGTCAGATCATGAAAAAAAACCCACAGTCATAGTGCACTTATTCCAAACCCATGTAATTTATGTACTTGATATTGACCACAAAGTGATTAGACTGTTCTTATTATTTGCCAATTTCATTATGAATTCTTCATTGTCTACCACTTAGCTCAAACAATCAATACAAACAATACAATGGCAATGTTTTTTTAGTTTTTTTCTTAGAAAATGCATTAATAACATTCTTGATAGAATGCAGGAGCGGTCTGGCCACAATGAGAAACAGGCTTATTCTATGTGACCACTTTTAAACAAGCTGTGAAAGATCTTTCCTGTTAGAAAAAAAATAACAATTAAGGTTATTGATCCCTTTAGATATTATCATCTCTAACAATAATCTTAAAGTATTAATCACTTGACTGTCATGAAGTTTGTGTTCCTCTCATGACTTCTGTAAAACAAAAAACAAAAAAGGCACTGATATGATGAGAAATACTTTTAGTCAATACCTGTCTCTCATATCTGGGTTCCTCAGTTCAGCAATGAGAGGAACGATCTTCCTAAAGTGTTCAATCTTCTTCATAGAAGAATCCATTATGTCCCAGTCCTTATCCTGCAATGAGATGAACCTCACATCCTCACTACTGAAGTGCATAAAGATTACATGAATAAAAAGCTGGTGTTTGGTTGGAAGGCTTGCATGTTGGTAAAATATTGCAGTTAAAGTGTCAGAATGCATCGCTGTGTGTTATGGCCGAGCTGACCTGGAGTTCTGTCTGGAATTTGTGCAGTTTCTTCAATATGTCGTTTGCTGTGCTCTCCAGGGCCGCCGTCTGCAGTCTTGCAAACTGGTCGCCTTTCCAGCTGTTCCATTTGGAATCCCACTCTTTTGCGATATCCCACACCTGCTGCAGTCGCTCAATGTCCTGCATGACGATATATCCATAGTGAGGTTTGCACAAACAAATTGATCAAAATAATCAATCATTACATTCATCACATACAGTCTTGATGGTTGTCTTCACTTCTTCCACACCTTAAACACCACTAACGTAAAACAACTGTCAACACCACAAATTAATCCTCATAAAGTAAACCTCTCTGGAGCTTGTCATAGTTTTGTTTGTGCCAGTATCTTGGGAAAATGAGACAGAAGCTATTTCAGACCTTTTCAAGAATGCAAATGCTTTTGGAAGATGGTTGCTCTATTTTGAAGAAACCCAGTCCATTGAGGATGGTTTCTTGTTCCTGTTTCAGGGTCTCCAGTTCTCTGCGATGCTCAGCTATTTGTTGGAAGGCCGACTCAGTGGCCAGCGCACTGTCGAAAGGACCTGGGTGTGCAAATACAAAGACAAATTCAATAAGGCACACATGGAGTTGTTAGTAAGTGATAACCAAGACTCGAGATATCTAATCAGATGAATCAACAAGAAAAAGGACAGAGGAGCAGAGCGGTCCTCAAGCCAAGGTGATGAAACACACTGAACCTCTGGCTTTGAACTCCTGCAAGCTGGTCCGAATCTTCTTCTTGAGCTCTTCCGAGGAGGCGATGAGGTCGGTCTTGAACTTCTCTTTGTGTTTCTGCAGCGTGATGTCACTGTCAATTAATACCTGCTGGAACCACACCCACTCTTCATCCAGCACCTCCAGCATTTCCTGCACCTGCAAAATCAGAAGAAAATTATCAGAATGAGAGGAAATACTTCCGCAACCGTTTATGTGTACAATTTCAGTAAATCATAAATGTAAAAGATATATGGCCTCTTTTTTTTATTCTTTCAGGGAGGTAAAGAGAAAAAAAAGAATCCAAGCGTTTTCATCGATTAGAGCAGATACATTATTTCTACTCAATTCCACTCGACTCTAAATTGTTCTCATAGTTTCAGTGCAAAAATGTACACAAGCATGTATATTTGTCTAATGAAAAGCACAGTACTTACAGTCTGTTCCACTGGGATTTCATATTTTCCCAGGATAGCAAATTGTTCATGGATGAGAGGAATCTGAGCCTCTGTCTTGGCTGAATTGTCCTGCAGACTTTTCAAGTGCTTCAGGCTCTCACCAAGCTCCACCAGTGTCTGTGGAGGTCGTTCCAGCCTGGACAGAATCCATCAAACACGCACAACAAAGTATCAGACCAATTCAACTTTTGTCACCTCTGTGACTGATTCATTTTACAGAAAGTGTTGATTTGTATTTTCGAGGTGCTATGCGACATAAAATTTAATTAAATTTTAATTCCAAAACCTGCAGCAGTGGAGGAGCTCACCCCAGCTGCTAAATCTAGACTGGTGAGTGCAACATTTGAGAGGAAATTCCAGTGATACGTTTTTATCTGAGCACTGTCTTGATGAGGCCAATCACAGAGAACAACATTGCCTTGAAGGAGTTACAAAGTAACAGGGGCATAATGGAAGTACAACAACTGCAACCTAATAAAGTTATTTCTTCTGCTCCTGAATAGAAGATTATTGAACCCGACACTCACCGTTTGGCGTTGTCTTGCAGGGATGTATGGAGTTCCTGGAGGCCAGTTCTGGCCATGTGACTGAGAAGCTGGGTGAACTTGGCTTGCCACTCATTGCAGTGCTGCACCAAACAGGACTTGAGTGGCGAACAGTCGAGCATGATGAATCGAACATCGAATACACTTTCCTCCTGTACTACACTGTCGGCCTCCTCCGTGTACCTGATATAAATGAGAAGCGAAAACAACAGACGTGAGCGGCAGATTCGTGATGATAGCAACCTTCAACAGTGGTATTTAAAAACTACAGTGTTCTGGGCAAATGTGAAGTCATTTATGGCAGGATAAGCGGAAATAATGAGCAGGCAGGTTTCCACATTACAGCAAATGAGTGTAGCCAGCTTTAATGCATGCTGGGTACTACATTTCGCAAAGCAGGTGCAGCAAAACAATAAATAGGAACATCCAATTTTGCTGAACTGCAACACACCTGTGGATGTCTGCGTCAAAAGAAGACACCGATGGGTTGAGCTTCTGGTAGCGTTGTATAAAAGAGTCCTTGTTGATTTCCCAGATGTTCCTGTATTTGTCCCAGGTCTTCAAATAAGACTGTAGCTGGCTGGTAAGAGCTGTCACTCCTGTGCTAACGGCAGCCTGAATCTTCTTCAGCTCGTCATCTTGCTCTGCGCGATCAAACATGAGCAGATGAGCAGATGGACAGACATGTTCGCATACAGCTCATATCAAATCGCGTGCATGAATTGGACATAAATGTTTGCACCTATGTTGTTGTATATTTCATTCCCCGGAGTCTTTCTGCAGGACAGAAGCTCGGGAAGGCGTTTAAATTCTGAGATGATGTTAATGAGCTGGGGTAAAATGTTGACAATCTGAGTGAGCTTTCCAAGACTTGGGGAGAACTCAAGAGACACCTGTGAAAACACACACACACACACACACACACAGAAATGTGTCACGTTAAACAAAAAGGAGGCTATGACTTCAAATAAGATCCCAAGACTGGAAAAAAAGACTTGTTATGTCTGGTTTGTATTACTGTGTTGCATATCTTCCCTTTTATCTTGGACCTTCTAGTTTCAGCCATTTTCTCTCCATGGCATTGAATATTTACATCACATAATGACCCTGAACCGCTTTCTGGCTATTCGTTTCACTTATAAGTATATCTGCTTATATGGATGCTCTCTGTTCACTGAACACTGCTCTGCTGAAACACATCAGGGTGAAAAGGAAAAGAGGACCCAGCAACAAGACACAGGAGATGAGGACAGAGAAGAAGCACATTAACCTAAACGTGGAGCAAGACAAGAACTGTGGATTCAAACCAGAAACACAGAATCAGAAAAACATGAAACACAATGACACCAGGAACTTTTAGAGAACATAAAACATGAAGGAAAAAACATTTGTGAAGACATACACCACACCAGGACAATGAAAAGTCTATTAAAACATTCAAAAGCTGAAAATTCTGTGCTGGTTGACTAATAGATATAAATTTTTCTGTCCTGTTGTGCCAGGAATTCCCACAAAATACAATCAAATTCTTTAAACTGAAATATCAGCTCAAGCAGAAAAAACAAATTAACCGTATGTTTCTTTAAATTCGGAGAAAACCGTAAGGTATCATTTTGACAACATTTCGCTTCGCTCAGAGACAAATAGTGTCACCTTTGGTGTGGTCGGAGAAGATGCCGGGCGCAACGTGACGTAGACTTTAAACAAGGGGTTTGGTATTGCCCTATAATCTGCATTGATGGCTATGGAAAGCTTCTTCATGGAGTTCCTGACATTACACCTCAGAGCCTCCTCCACCATCTGATCCACCTTCTCTGTGTAGCTCAGCCAACATTCTTGAACCTAAAAAAAAAAAAACCATGGTAAAAATGGACATGCAAAATTGTAACAAAATCTTGTCTTGAGCTTACTAATAAATCAAATGTCAAATAAGCTATTAAACTAATAAGCTATAATAAATTTAGTTTTATCCAAATGGTATGTAAATAATTAATCTCAACCTTTTATTCACCAACATTTTATTCTTATTCATTCAGATACTTGAAAAATGAAGCCCTGAAACGATCGCTGTATGATCTCTTATAAACTTTCAGTCACAGGCAAGCTTATTTTAAATATGCGGTAAACTTCAATAACATGGACAATTGGATTTCTATTGTTGGGAATAAATTCCCCTTGGGTAAATCCTGCCGGCGACTGATGTGCCTGACAAAACAAATAGCAGTGCACATACCTCCTGTCCGTCGTTCACAAAGATGCTGTGGATCTGGGTCATAATGTCAACAATACTGCTGTGTGCCGAGCGCAGTGTTTGGAGACAGCTTTGCTGGTGAGTCTTCTGGACAACCTCAAATTCCAGGTTGCTAATGTTCAGAAAGGGAATGTTTTAAACTAAACGGAAAACCCTCCCAAACCCTCAGTAACTGTGTGGGGAAATATTGACGGCCCCTTATCCATTTCATTTACCTACTATATAAGTTTACATGCATCCTGAGCAATGAAAAATAGAGCCCGTATCACTTGTTACCTGTACACGGTCTTTCCATCCAGGTGAACCAGCAAAGTTTCACTCATCTTGCAACAAAGTTTGGAGATTGATAGATGTGATTCTTTGTAGTCATCGACTATCGACTTGACCTAAAGTGTTATGAAAAAAAGAAGTGTGGAGACAAATAGGTTGCGCAGTGAGAATAATCCAGTGTGGCTTTTTTACTGGATGTAAACTATGTGTCAGATAAGTGATTCCAGTTGAGTTAAAAATCACAATAACACATCATGAACACTAAAGGTCAGTGCAGCCAGAAACCTAAGCTTCATGTGATCACATCTTTAAGGGGTAAACTACAAGTTACAACCTTGCCAACATGCAGGAGACAGTCGCGGATAAAGACGTCAGACTCTCGTCGAGACAGCCACTGGAACCTCGTCAGACTTGGCTGAATCTTCCTGTCCATTAAGCGAATTTTCTCCCGAAACAGACCCAGCTCTTCTGGAGACAGCGCATCAATGATCCTGACATGTAAACACACACAAGACAAGCAGATGAGGGAGTCAGAAAGAAGAATGGAAAGTGCAGCATAATATGGCGGATGCCATCACTGTTGAAGTGTATGTCCCAAACCTATTATAGTCTTTGATCAGCAGCAGAACCCTTTCCCTCAGGATTCTCACATTGTCCTTCATTTGGTAAATGTCATTGACACACTGAGGGATCTCAAACTTTAGTCGTTCCCAGTAGTGGATCTCAGAGAAAAGACTCAAAAGGGTGCTGGATTATTAAAAAAAAAAAAAAAAAAACAACAACCATGAAACATAAGACAAGTACATTTGCATGTCTCATGTCTCAAGCTCACTAATTACAGGATCCACTGCAGTAGCAGTGCACTTTCTTGCAATTGCATTATAGCACTTGTGTTGAACCAACTTGTCAAAGTTGATGCTCAGCTTCGCAGTCCCTTCTCTGCAGCGCGCTATGAGTGGCTGTTCCAGTCTCTTGAGGTACTGTCCATCTAGTTTCTGGCTCCACTCTGTGAAGCTCTTCATCACCATCGCCTCCAAAGTCTGGACTGTCTGGTCCAGTTCGCTTCTGTAAATGTCAGGCATGAAGTAAGCCTTGTCAATCACCTGGAGGCACAGAAAAAGGCACAAAGAGAGATTTGTTGGGTTTTTTTGCACAATTCTTAAATGGTACCATGAAAAACAATATTCTGGACCAAAGTGGATTTAAATACCTTCGCAAGACTCTCTAAGTGATATTTGAGGGCCATTAAATAGTGGGCTTGGCCTGCTGTACTTGGTATATGGTCAGGACACTTTGGGTTTGTCATGCCATTCTTTACCAGTTTGATCTCATTATATAGGATGTCTTGCACTCCCTTAACCGCCTCCTCTGCAGCTTGTTTATTGGCCTTTGGGGAAAATCACATGAGAGGATACAAACAGATGTAGAGTGTGAAAGTATAGATAAAAAGGGAAGTGAGAGCTCAAAAGCATGTCTGTGTGTGAAAGAGAGACACCTCGCGAGCAGAAATCGGCCTAAAAATGTCCACAAGATGAACTCCTTCCTCAAAAGTGTTCGCCGTCTTGAATACTGAAGCCATCAGTTGCCTTGTCTCCATTTCCAAGCTCTTTATTGCTGTACAAAATCTATTAGTCAAGACAAACACACACATTTAGGCTGGTAGCTACTCTCTTTTTCCATTATGAAGTTTAAAAGAAAAAAAAGCATTAGAGTGATATAACTACAGATTTAATCTCATGGCTAAAGTCTTGAATAATTCAACCTGCTGAATTCCGTTTCCCACGTGAGGTAAGAATTGACATCGAAGATGTGCTTGTCAACAGAACGCAGGCTGCGCAGGCAACAATGGAAGTTGCGCTCAATCTTCAGGAGGCTCTGGGTGAATGTCTGTCCCAGGTGACTGCCGAAGATGGGCGGAGGTCTCTGCTGCCCGTCCTCCCAACGAGCAAACTGATTCTGACAGTCACACACCTGATAAAAGAAAAGAACATCCCAAAATGCCAAGATGATTGGTCATAGGATTAAAATGAGACTGTGGGGGGTAAAAAAAAAAATTAAATAGAACCTCAATCAGATCGGTGAGCCTCCGAATGAAAGTATCAGTCACCACAAAAAAGCTTGTGTTGTCCAAAACCCAACCTTGTTCAGAATATCTGATGTGAAGACACATAAAAAAAAAATACATTGTTAAATAAGCAACAAAGAGGTGGTGGAAGGATACATGAAATGTTTTAGTATTGAAACCTCTCATAGATTTTATAAAACATAATCGTTCATCCTTCCTACTGGATCGAATAAACAACACCAAACTTAATGACTCGTTTAGAGGTGTGTATCGCGTTTATATTACTTGTGGTGAATTTTTGCACTGTGCAGGTAAATTTCCTTCCAGGACAAGCAGCACTGAATACAGTCGTCCAGGATCTGCTTGCTGGAGAAGACATAGCCCTGAAAGAGTCTGTCCAGAGAGATGGTTTTGGAACACAGGCGGATGATCTCATTAGTCAACTGGAACACAGCAGAAAACAAACCTCTTGTCACAAAATGGTAAAAAAAAAAAAAAACAACTAAACAAAACAAAACAAAAAGTAAAACTGCCAACATGGTGAAATCTGTCTTTACCAAATATGGATGAATAAAAAAATATTTAAATAAAAAGCAATATTTGATTCTGTTAAAGGCCATTTAACAAACTAAACCAGAGTAGCTACATTGAACCTGAATGGGCAAACACAGTATGGCTCTCTGTAAATACACAGCATATTTCTTTACATATTTATGGCAAATAATGATACAAATAAAAGGCAATAAACATCAATTAAATATATCTCTCATGAGTGCCCTGATCCCCAAACTCTCTAGTGGAATAACACCCTGATACCTGGTTGAAGAGACAAATGATCTTCTCGTTGGTGTTAAAGTGGGGGGAGTCCAGCCAGATGATCCGGATGAGATTTACAATGTGCTTGAGCTTCGAGGGAACTTGGCACGGCGGAAGCTGGGCGAGCTCTTCACAGGGCTCCTTCAGTTTGGAGAGGAAGGCCAGGTTTGATTGGGCCTGAAGAGTGCACTCCTGGACACACAGAAACAGAGACAATTCTAGCATTGATGACAAGGTCAATGTTTGTTAATAAACACAATGGGGCAGAACAGATGCAATAACGAGTGGCAATGGAGAATAGTTCTCCAGTCAATGTTGTTATGATCTGCATGTTTTAACAACATCTTTCCAATTGTTCTCTTTTTGCTAGTTTTGCATGCAAGTAACCATCTTAAATCACTTGTTTGTTTATTTACTGTATGTACTCTTGTAAATTTGAATAAAGCCATATTTCAGACTTAGTCTTCATAGACTGTGAATAATCTCTGCAATGGAGCCAATCACACTTTTTTTCCACTGCCGCAAAAGAAAAAAGAAAAAACCTTAATATTTTAGGGATGTTATGTCTATCAATGTGTTGTCTTGGCCTTTTAAATCTGTATTTGCATTTTATTCCTGTTTATGTTTTTACTGAAACTGTGAAGCGCTTTGTGACCTTGGTCTGTGAAAGGCGCTGTATAAATAAAGTTTACTTACTTACTTACTTAATATATTAACAATGAAATAATAAAACACGACATTGTATTTCAGTGAGTCACGTCTCCATTGGATGATTCCTAAGTGATGTCACTTATTCTGAAGAGTGATATATATTCTACAATTGTTAAAAGATAGTTTGGGAGTGGTTTTTTATTTTTTTTCCTCAGACTGTACCTACCTGTATGTCACTGGACATCTCACAAAAGTGTTTCACATACTGACATTTGGCCAGTTGCAGGATGTGCTTGATGTGTTTGACATTTGGCTTTTGCAGCTGCTGCTCCATGTCCAACAGCTTAGACAAGCGGTCCTCCCAGAAGGCTATCTCCTGCAGTGGACCACACTTTTCCCACATCTTCACAATTTGGGCATCACGTAGCCCCTTGATCTGCCTCGTCCAGTAGATCACAACAGCTACAACAGGCACAACAAGCAAGACATGGAATGGAAAATACAAATATGGACAAAGATTAGGAAAAGATTTGTAAATATGCATTTGTAAATAAAGATTTTCCTTATATTTATTTGCATACCGCACTGATTTTTATTTTTTTTAATGATCTAACATCGAAGCTAAAAACAGCTAAAAACTTTTTGGGAAAAGAAAAATTGGTTAATGAAAAAATAAGGAAAACAAAAAATAGATTTTGAAAAATGTGAAAAAAATAAGAAAAAAAGTGTAGCGAAAGAAGGGCAAATACCCCCCCCCCAAAAAAAAGAAATAAAACATGTATAAAAATATATCCAAATAGTACTTCTGACATTTTCTGAATGAAAGTTCTTGTTTAAAAAGCTTTTTTAAAGTGTGTTTTTTCTTCATTTCAGAGAATTTATGTTTTGTGGCTCCAGGAAAATTAAGTTTTGTGGGAAAATGGGAAAATGCCTCTTTTAGCCATAAAGGTGGCAGAATCCTGTTCTACTAGAAGTAAGCATGTTCTGCAATAAATGAAGTATGACCAAATCAATGATTGGCCTCATCATGCATCAATTTAAGAAGAGGAAATGGGAGGACAAATCAAAACAAAAGGATGATGAAATTAGAAAGATTGCAAAAAAAATAAGACACAAGAGTCACAGATGCTGCACTTTAAAGCAGATATTTGAGGATATGTCCTTTAAATAAAAAATTTTTAAAAAAAAACCCCTGATAGGAAAATAAAGGCCTTTGTATATACAGTATATGGAGCTTACTTTCCATCCTTTCGACCAGATCCTTGTCCTTTGCAGCTTCTTCAGGACTGTACTGGGAAGCTTCCATAGGGATGTATAGGACCGTATTCCCAGATGTTTTACTTACTTGATCTGATAAAGAATTGAATAAATAGGGGGAAAAAAACATTCAGTGTGTCATCATGAGGCACCAACTGTTGACGTGCTTTGTGCAACAAGTAGAGACTGCAACATGCACCCCACAGCCATTGGGGGGGGCATAAAATAATTCACCTGTGAGGCTGGTGAGGAAGCAGTGCATCTCGTTCATCAAGCTGTGCTCGAGGTGTTTCTTCTTGGAGAAGCAGTGGGCGATGGCCGGGGCCCACACACAGGGCATGTGGTGGAGCAGCTGCTGGATGGGGTCGCCCCGCACGGTGCCAAACTGCACGGCCTCGTCAAACGTCTCCGCGGTGATCACGGCTCCGGGCTTGCGGAGGAAAAAGCACAGCGGCCCCACAGCTTCTCCCTTTTCAAAATGTGTGGACGTGACGAAGTTGAGACTCACTGATAATAAAACACACAGACTCCATAGACCAAGGTGGGAGAGAATGTGCTGCTCGTACCGTTGACGGCACGGAGAACTGCACCCGCAGGCCGCCGGTGTCCATGAAGACCAGCAGGGTTTTGACAGAAGTGTCCACGACAAACTGGTCTAAAGTCGCCCTGGTCTCGTCCGTCCATGACTCCTCAGTTACGCCGCCAATGCTCACATTGCGGATGAACAACTGCGGGTAGAAGGAGAGAAGGAAGGCGAGAACCTGCTGGTCAATAAATGGGATAATCGCGGTGCACGTCAAAACGATTTGAACGAGTTCACTTTACCGAACGAATTGCTTCGGTGTCGTCCTCCGCCATCCCGTCTTCCACATGGAGCGTCACGTGAACTTATACGGATAAACGTCTTAGTTTTTGTTTATATATATATATTTTTTAATTGATTGATTGAATTAACACGGAAATCTATCCAAACAAAGCAACACAGATGCAGGAATGATAAAGGTCAATAAACCAACAATAACAGTACAACTGAACACGGAACACGTTACCATGACAACGTCCAGGAAACGATTCCCCTGACTTTGTTTGGCCGTTGCCATGCTTACGTGTCGTACTCGTCTTCCGTTTCCGGTGTTCCATTGCTGCTGGTTATTATTCCTTGTCGTTCTTATATCCCTGTAGTTTTATCTCATTTATTTCTTTTATGCTAAAGTTAATTTGCTTTATATTGCATTTATGCTCATTATTGTTCTTGTTTACTATTTTGCTATATTAACCATTTATTTCAGGCATGGCACATTTCAAACGTTTTATGCAATTATATACATAACCAATATCCCTATATACACACCCCTACACACACACAGATACGTCCCAAAAATATATACACCATTTGATGAAAATAGTGCATTAAATTACAGCTTATGAAAATATATTTATACAAAATATATATTCTATGTTTAAGTATACCCACATATACTTATAAACATATATGTGCACACCTCATATATCTGATTAAAATGCCTGGAAAGGGGTAGGGAGAGCAGTACCTAAAACATGTTTACAGTGTCAAAATAATATTAAAATATTATTAAATAAATAGCAGAGAAGACAAGTACATGGAAAACAATACAACGTACAGTCACAGAGCAAGAACATATGATAGATCTATCTATCTATCTATCTATCTATCCAACCAACCACCTAATTGTTTTTCCCTAATATCAGACATAAATGGTTGGTTTACTTTTTTTGTATCATTGTTTTTTCTCGTATTTATTAATTTGTCATTTTTTCTGTCCATTTTTCACTTTTTCATCAGGTATGTTCTCTGGCTTCATCTGCTGGCCAGAAAACGGCACTGAAGGAAGAAACCTAACCACTTTGACTGGTTTCCATAAATGTTGTATTTATTTCTTTGTCTTTTTTTCATGGGGTGTTTGTATTTCTATGATATCTACGATTTACTTCAGTTGTTTGTGTTGACTTATGACTATCACAATGTCCTGAATGGTGGTATTGAATGCCAAGCTATAGTCCACAAACGGCATTCTGACACAGCTCTGCTTTTCTACCGAGTTACACAGCATAAAGTGGAGAAGTTCAAACATATAATGTATTTGATATTTGATCAACACACTATTTTTACATGTATTACATTTCTTTAGTGTTCAGTGGAACTATTTCTAGGTCAGGTATTTTAACCTGACTGTTTTATATTGTTCAGTAGAAACAATTTCACTTTCATTGTGTGTCTTTCATGATGGCAATAAAGACATTCATTCATTCATTTATTCACCTGCAGTAGATGTGTTTGCCGGATATGCAAACTGGTGAGGGTCGAAGGTCAGTGGAGAGCTAGAGCTCTCAAAGCACTCAATAAATACTAACAATTTTGGATCGTTGAATTGACCTTAACGCCAAACATAACTGGTGTTAAGTGTGATTGCAAGTAAATATTAAAACAACGTACAGAACCGAAGCAACCAGCCTGTGACAGATAGCCAACAAGTGAAGTAATAGTCTTGAGCCATGTTTTATGGATGGATTCAATGACACAGAAAATGAGCAAATGCAAGTCAAAGGAGTCCAGCTTTGTCCTGCAGATGAAACATACAGGATTCTTAGTTTACAACATGGCACTCACTGATGGTTCAATGTGGCTCAAACTGTTCTAATGGACTTCCTGTTTCTCGAGTGTCTATTGTTTGGTCTGAGTTTGTTTGTTTTCCTGTTATTGATCGTGGGCTGAAAAAAATCTATTTCACATAATTTTATTAAACTGTGATGTTTGTCTGATGGGTTTTGTCTTTAGCAGCAAAGGAAATGATACCAAATTCATTCATTTTTACTGAATGTACTTCATGCTGAAATTTTATTCTGACTCGAGCCATGAACCATGAACGAAAAGAAAGCAGAAAGCAGAACTCGTTTCACATTACTGGCCTGTATAATTCAACTCCATGGAGGGAACAATGCACGGCAAATAGCTTTTTAGATCACATTGGCAGCAGGAGGGTGATGCAGTATCCCAAGAAGCTGTAACAGGAGACATACTGATTAGACCAGTTGCAATATTTGACCTTTTTGTCAATATCTTGGAAGTATTTTAAGCTACTGAATTTAAAATGTGTTTGCTAAAAAATGATGGGGCTTCTACCGCAGCAACAATAACAAGAAATGCACGGTTTACAGCATGGGCAGTAAAGTTTCACAAGGGTCACTCAGTATTATAATCCTTTATTGCTATGTTTGAGTAGATATTTCCAATATTTGTACCTCTGATTACCATTAACGTTTACATTTGAACAAAAATACCTGTATATTTTACTCCCAAAAGTTCTTTCTGTTTCAAAAACATAATGATGGTTTTCAGAGTCCAGTCATGTTATTTACGGATTGGTGTTTTTGTCATTTACAAAAAGATACAGACACAAAAATGTGAAATATTTTCTTCAAAAAGGTTAACATTTGAGATTTACACAAATATTAGTAGGTTTCCAGTGACGGTTCAATCGCAGTGACTTTGGTCCTGTGTATCTTTCTCTTATTATTCTTTGCTCTGACAAATATTGAATCAGAAGATCAATACAAATTGATTAATCATGAATTGACTGTCAAGACAACCAGACTAGAGTAGGTCAAATAGATAAGATGGTGACAAGAGAATGATCAATACTCTGTATTGCAATAACAGTCTCTCTCTCTCTCACTCTCTCTCTCTCTCTCTCTCTCTCTCCTTGTTTACTTCTTGGGGCTTCTCTCTCGCCCCCTCTCTCTGTGTATATATTGTAAGTTTTACAAATCAATGCATTCAGAGTAATTTGTTAAAATCCATTTACAATATTTCTACAATTACTTCCAAATTTGTGTTCTAATATTTATAATTATGTACTTGCTAAAATGGTTAATTAAATAAGTTGAATTCATCTGAAGTTTTATCTCAGTGAAAACCTCTCCTAAATGCTCATTGGACAGTGGAGACATGTGATTGATGACAGGTGGACATAATCAGGATGTGTGGTTGTGAAATGATAGAGAAAGTGTGAATTCAAGCAAAAAGACTGCTCCAGACAAAATTTGTCTCCGTCGTTCTGTGTATGCCTTTTAAGAGTGAGCCGACTACAAACACATCACCCTCACATTACATTTATTATTGCAAATTTGTTCATGTAATAAGCTAAAACTTTTGTTTCTCAAAGTGACAAACCTGGACTCTTAACAAAACCCAGACATACGAATGGGTTGATATAAGAAAGATGCTCATTTCTTTACTTATGTATTTATTTATTTCAGCTAAACTTGGAGAGAAATTGCATTCACCCAAAGCTAAAAGGACATTTTAAAAATAGTCTGTGAATTTAGTCTTGGCGTGTTGAATCTACATTCATTCTATGGTTTTCCATGAATATATACATTCCAAGCTTCAGTCTTAAGTAGAAAAAAAAATGTGATTAAATGCAATTAAGTACAGAGCAATACATTTTTTTAATTGTAATTAATTAGTTAATCTTTTTAATCGATTGACAGCACTTAGAAGAGCACAGACAGGCAGACAGATGGATAGATAGATAGATTTTGACATGCCTGGAACAAATTAGGGGTCGTTTGAAAAGTATGTGGGGGCATAGTTCCTGTTCCCATTTGCTAAATCCTGTTATAATGATCATTTAATCATTGCCCAAGCTTCCTTCACAACTGAATGTGAGGGAAGTGATAACAGGGAACAAACACTCGGTGTAATGTTTTCATGCACTTACACAGTTTGGCTGGGACTGGGTAGGGCATCAGCGAGGGAGTGGCACCAAGAGCCACACTCAAGTCATTTCCTCTGTCCAGCACATGAGGCAAGACCACCAGAAGCAACAGCTGAGGCAGCATCGCAGTGAGGAGGCTGCACGGAACAAGAAGAAATCGAGGAAACCAACCTGCTGTAAACTGACCACAGAATTGCATTCACCATGGTTACGCTGGACCTCACGACCCTGACTGCGCCGGTGGGCATCGTCCGTCTTCTCCAGATCATCTTCACCTGCATCTCCTTCAGCCTGGTGGCGTCGGTGGGCCATATAGGTGGCTCCTTCTGGACGTGGTGCATGTTCTGCTGGTGCTTCTGCTTCTGTGTCACCATCCTCATAGTCCTGCTGGAGTTCATCAGTGTCAGTGCAAAGTTGCCGATCTCTTGGAGTGATTTCACAACAGCTTTTGCCATGTTGGCTACTCTGATGGTGTGTACAATTTTAATCATTCCTATGTGTATTTAAAAAAGTGTATAAACTTGTACAGAATTGGCTGGATTAGGTTTTAGGAACAGCAATTACTAATCTGAGTTTTAAAAACCTGTGTTCTCTTTATCTGAGAACGACATTGACTCAATCTCATTTTTGGTATTTTCCTTCCTGCAGTTGCTGACAACATCCATCATCTATCCCAGATTTTTCACCTGCCCTACATGCAGCAGACAGATCGGTGCCTCTGTCACATCCTGGATTGCCTTCATCCTGTATGCTGTTGAGGTTGGGTTAACTCGGGCCAGACCTGGTGAGATAAGTGGATTTCTTTCCACGGTGCCGGGTCTGCTCAAGGTCCTGGAGGCTTTTGTGGCCTGTATCATTTTCGTCTGTTTGGGCCCCTCATATAAGTTTTATGCAGGACTTCAGTGGTGTATTGCTGTCTACTCTATTTGCTTCATTTTCGCAATCCTTGTCATCATCTTTACCATCTGTCGCCTGCTGTCTCTTTTCCCCGCACCGTTTGACAAAGTCCTTACGGTCTGCAATGTCCTGGCAGTGTTGATGTATATCACAGCCATGGTCATCTGGCCATTTTACAGCTTCAAGGACAATCCCAGACCAAGCATCTGCTCGTCATTTAACATAATTTGTCTATGGGACATGCATGTTGTTATCACTATACTGACCTTTATCAACCTTGTTGCCTATATTGTAGATACAGTTTACTCATTCAGGCTGGTGTTCTTTGTCAGCAGAACATAAAATGCAAAAAAGAAAAATGTTTCCTGTGATGTATCAGTTTTTTTGCATCTTAAAACATGTCATGTGACAAATTAGCCCAGCCTTCCTTCTTATTAAGTTTTTTTTTTTTTTACAAACATAACCACAGTTGAGTTGCAGTCTGTGCCGCATTTATTAAGTGTACATTGTTACTGATGCGATCATGTAAAATGTCAAGAAACGTAATAAAGACAACATAGGTTTGTGTCTCTATACATTTCTATTGCTATTACAAGTTTTTGGTTGTGGAATGTTGTTCGTCCTGAAAGAATGGATGTTAAATCAGCTTAATGATTAAAAGAGGTGCCCATTTGATGTTTGCAAAGGTGTGTCAAAGTGTGCATACTGTGAGCCACAAGGCGGCTACATGCAATGACTTCACAGCTCCACGCCCTTTTTTCTAGATTAAATGTTGCTCATAGAAAGAGAGGGGTCATTGTATACCTTTAACTAAAGTCCATATCGGGGAGAAACTAAACGAATAGTGAAACAGGGTGTGGCTGCTGGGTCCTTGCCGTTATTGAAAGTAGAAGCTCAGGGTTTGAGATGTGTAACATGTCAAGAAATTATGGCTGTAAATGTCCCTTTTTGTGATCTCTCAAAGAAATTATTTATAAGAATTTTGACAGCCCACAAGCTTCAGAAACTATGACGATGGAAGATATGCAAAAAATTAAAGTCCTTCCACTGTCAGTCACGAAAAGTCTTTTATAGAAAAGTTATTTCGGCTTTTATTCTACTTTTAAGTGCATTAAAAAAAAATACTTAATGCAGAATTTAAAAAATATGGACTCATTGTGGCAGTGTCAACCAAAATGCATTGCTCTAAACACATAAAGACGTTTTAACCTGTTGTTGTCCTGTGATTTTAGTACATTTTTAAACTCAGAAATACAATATCTTGATATCATCTGACAGCTTACCTACAGACTACTAGTTTTCATTTCATCATAGCTGGGAAAATGTCAAGAAGCCAAAATGTCACACTGAGCTGTTTTTTGCTGTAACTTAAAGTTACTCTTGTGCTCACGCAGCAAAAATCCACAATTTGTGAGTCAATAAAGCAACAATGTAATAAATATTTTTCACAAAAAGAAAAAGAGAATATTCACCTTACATAATTATCTCAAACAGTGCAGTAATGTACACACTGGAAATCAAAACATTTCACTTTTAATAAAATATCCATCCAGATTACTTTATTAACAGAGTTTGATCTCATGAAATGTACTTAGTCCTCTATCATTCTATACATAGCTATGTTTGGAAAACCAACAGGACAAAGGTGGGAGTTTAGCTATACATTTGTTGGCCTTTTTTAAGTACCGGTACTATGTCATCAATATTTACACCTGGTTTGCTTATCTTGTAAGTAATAACCCTGGCCATACTTGGCTGTTGCACAATCTCAGATGTGTCATGAAAGGATTATCTTTCACAAGGTCATAATGATAGGGAACAAGAGTTAATAATAACTCTGCAAACATAAGAGAAATATTAAGAGCTTGCAAAAGTTTAAGATAAATGAAAAAAGACCGTAAGGAGACATTGTATGGGATTAAAAATAATAATAATAATTGAACTGACTTTGCTCCATTTCCTTCCATGAAAGATTCTCAAGCCTCTTTTTCTAAAGCCAGGAAAAAGAAGCCAACTGAACACTCGGTCAGAATGAGAGCAATTTCCTCCCTTATACGACAACACCTGATCACGCGGCGAGGACCAGAGTCCAGTGTCATTACACTGCGAGATGATAAAGTTTAACATGTGTCCAATCAGAGCTTGAATCAGAGGCCATAAATAGCACAGATAAGCCCAGGATGTTGAGCTTGAGTATACACCACCACACCTAAGTTTCAATTTGAAAGAGCACTCCGCTTTGGGGCTTTTCCCCCACATGGATTTCTTCGACAGGGTGTGGGTCAAGCCCTTGCTTCATGGAACGATACACTGAATACGGCAGAAGGACTTGGAAACAAAGCTGTGCACTTTTTAATAAGATCGAAGTGACTCATCCTGCTCAGCCATGGTCAGTGTGGATTTGCGAGCGCTCACCCAGCCTGTGGGCATCATGCGAGTTATGGCGACCATCACGACATGTCTTTGCTTTGTCCTGGTGGCAACAGTGGGATACAATTGGTCCCCCTACTGGGCGTGGTGCATGTTCACCTGGTGCTTCTGCTTCTTCTTCACGCTTCTCATTCTCATCCTGGAGTTCACCACAGTCAGCCAGAAGCTGCCATTCGCCTGGGATGATTTCACCGCCGGTTTTGCCATATTGGCGTGCCTCCTCTGCCTGTCTACCTCCATCATGTACCCCACCTTCTTCACCTGCTCGACCTGCCACCGGCAAATCGGCGCCTCCGTGGTTTCCTGGGTGTGTTTGGCCATATATGTCGGAGAAGTGGTCTTCACGCGCCTCCGTCCCCGAGGGGAGATCATAGGGTTTCTCTCCACGCTGCCAGGCATAATGAAGATGTTGGAGACCTTCCTGGCATGCCTCATATTTATATCCCTGGATTCCAGCCGCTACTCAAGATCTCCCGAACTGCAGTGGTGCGTGGCTGTGTACTCCTTGTGCTTCATCTTTGCCCTCCTCATAATCCTACTGACGCTCGGACAACTGACCACTCGCCTTCCGTTCCCCTTTGAGATACCAGTCATTGTCTATAACATTTTAGCTGCAGTGATGTATGCAACAGCCATGGTCATGTGGCCACTGTATAGCTTCTACAACACGAAAAGACCAGTTGACTGTGAACGTGTTTGTTGGTGGGACAAACTGGTGATGGTCACCATCATGACAATATTCAACTTCCTCGTCTACACGGTGGACTCGGGCTACTCTATTTATCTTGTGTCCATTCAGAATACTCAAGGAGCAGCCGCTCCTGAACCCATAAACTGAAAACATTTTATTGTGGATCTGAATCACTTTGAACTAAAATGACCGTTTCATACTGTGCTCACAATGTTTGTACTGTTTGTAAGAAAGATTATTTTTTTGTTTATATTTTAGATAAACAATATATTCTGATTCCGAATACAATTATTGTAGGAAATATGTCCACACAATTGATCAAAAATCAGAGCACTGTAAGTTGCCAGACAGAAAGTGAGTTTGTTAATGATTAAAGTGGCTGTTGGAGAATTATACAATAGCCAGACAGAACTTTGAAACCTCAAGTATATAATATTGACATCATACTTCATTTGATTGCTCTGGGTCATAATCAAATTGATCTATGAGGAATGAATCACTGAACAAATTGTTGTCTAAGTAGCAATAGTTGCCTTGGGATGCCTGACAACATTCAATATTTTAACATTTGTGGTAAAACACTGATTATCTTCAACAATAACACATGTACAGATAAACTAAAGTGAAACTCATTTCAATTTTCTGCAGTCCTGTTTTTACTCTTCCATCTTGTAATAAAACATTTTAAACTTTGACATCGAACCTGGGAAAGGTAGAGTGTTAGCACTGTCATCTCACAGATAAAGAAGAAGGTTTGATTCTGGTTCTGAGGATTTGCACGTGATGTCTGTGTCTTCGTCCTCGTGGCTGTGTGAGTTTACAACACTGCTTCTTTCCTCAACATAATAAACAGATGCATTTCAGGTGAATCAGTGACTGAAGTGGTTATAGCAGTGGGAGAGTGCGTTTGTATGATGGTCTCTTTCCGTCTCTGTGTTTTCCCTGTAGTGGACTTTGAACCTCCCAGGCTTTATACTTTGTCAGCTGAAAGTTGAAGCCATATGGAATGAGCAGCAGTGAATAAAATGAAATGCTTAAGAAGCAAAACCACATATTACTGTGGTTAAGGAGGTTAACAGACTGCTGGGGCTTCAACTCACCAGTCATCCATTTCCACTGCATGTTCATAAGAGTTTGAATCTTAATGACTATGAATCACTTTGTTAATGCAACAGTTGCAGCAAAATAGTAGCTGTTCTCATGAAGAATCTCTAAAGAGTAAGTCATACATAGAATGTTTCTAGCTGAGGATGAGTGCATAGAGGAAAGCTTTAAACAACATGTTTACCTGTGCCTTTGACTGGAGAGTGTGCAGGGCTCACATGCAATGATGAGCTCAGTTCTACTCCCAGTAGTGAAAACTAAACATGTTGGAGAGCCTAAACAATATATTTACACCCCCCCCCCCCCCCACACTCACTATTGCACAGATTCAATTAAAGAGTCAACATTCTTTTGGGATGCACTCGGTTTTGTTTTCTTCATACACTAGTGGAATAAAGATTCCCCCACTTCCTATGCTTAAACTTATCCAAGCAAAGCAGCGACTGTCTGTAATATTTTGATACAAGTCTCTTCGTATTCAGGCCACATCTGATGGAATAAGACTATTTCGGAAGAAGTATTGTACTGTAGATAGTAAAATACATTTCTAACATTATCTGTTAAGAAAAGGCAGAGATGTGATGGGGAAAAAAATAACAAAGAAATGAAAGAGATGAGAATTGATAAGAAAGACAGTAAGAAATGTCAGCCTTCTGAGGGCAGTGTGGGAAAAGTGGAAAGGATCATCAGCAACCATCAGCAACACAGACAATTGGATTTGGTGCATGGTGTTTTCTTTCTTTCCTCTCCTTCGTCACCCTTTCTTCCTCGGGTCATGCGAGGGACGAGGACAATCGTAAAAAGCTAGAAAGTATAACTTTAATTAACTTTTTTCTTTTTTTGCCAGTTGGGACCTTCGAAAGACGTCACTGGGATCTCTGGGGTAATTTTGCCGCCATTGTTCACCTTTGCAGAGTAATCTGTGTGAGTGAGTGACAATCAAATGGAGCAACCAAAGCGTGCAGAGTTTGCTTTTCTTCTCGTGTCTTCCTGTCAGACACAGATTACATCCGAGTCAGTGGACTCTGAGATGTATGTCAGACATGACAGACTCTGCAAAAATAAAAAAAAAATAAAAAAGCTTATATATTTCACATTGTCATCTGTAAATCAGGAGAATTGATTGTGCTGTATACGGTGTCACATGCAGCAGAAAAGGTGAACATGGATTTTCATGTGACACACTACTACTACTGAGGGCTTATATCCACTGTCTGAGCAATTGATCGTGCAAAATTACTGCAACAACATGTAGACGTTTTGAAATTTCATTTGGACTTTGTACAGGTGGAAAATGGTGGCAGTGGAACATAGTAATGGATGCTGATCGTTCTATTATCCATTAACATTCAAGCCCATCATGCTTGCTAATGATTAACTACAATTAGAGTAAAATGTAGTGGTGAAATGAAACACTTTGTCAGGAAATATATCAGTATTTTATGAGAATCCCCAACAGAAAACACAAATATGTCTAATTTAGCATTTATTAGAAAAATAAAATACTCAATTAATCCAAATACTCATTATTATTTACACATCATTGTGGGCATGTTTGTTTCTGTCAATGTAAACCTTCACTAGTTCAATAAAGGATCATTTGACTAAAATTGTCTTTATGATTTGGATCATTCATGAATAAGTTCAGTGACTCAATGGTGTAGTGGTTTGACAAATTGTTCAATTACAACCGAATGTTAAAATTAACTAGGGGTTTACTGTAATTAAATAATCTCCAGGATCACTTTAAATCCCAAATATTGTGAGTTACATTTTTTCCTTTTGTTAGAATAACAGTGAATGCAAAGTGCTATGAGATAACGAGCTTGTAACTGGCTCTATATCCAGATCCGGCATAACTGAAATAAATAGATAAGTGCAGCATATTCCTCAATTATTTATATTCAGATCTTTCAAAAGTAAGCTTACTAGACCTGTTGATTATCAGCAATGAACACAGAACACTGCTTTACATTAATGAGATTTCTGCTTGTTTTTAAAGGTATTTCAGTGTGTGTTCACTTTCAAACTGGTGCAAAGTCTTTCGTTACCTTTATCGTTCTCGATCGATCGTTGGCCTCAAGCTGTGATCCACTGAAGTGAGCCTAACAGATAACTGTGGCGATAATCCTGGCAGCATGTGAGTCACCCACACTCACTAATTCTGTCCTTTTTGTGGGCATTATCTTCTCCTCTGATTAGCGGCCTTTGACTCAGCTGCGTTGCAATCAGTGAGGCTCAACCCCTGGTGGGGCTGGAGGAGGAGGATGTCGTGAAAATGAGTCATCACAAATTAGTCGGCACGACTCTCAAGAGGAGGAAAGACACCCAGTCCAACATGGCGGGAACATGTAGACCAGGGAGGGGAAGCGATGAGCATGATCAGGACCACAAACCTTCCTCCTCCATACCACAATGTCAATTTGCAATCATATAACAATGTGTACGAGTTAGAGATACCGATTTAATGTAAAAAGACCAAATAGCTGCAAATGAAGCTTCATGAATCAACATGCAGAGATTTAATTATTCCCATAATTCAATTGACAATAAGTATTTAAGTATTGATTATAGGTGATTCTGGTTTCATGTGGAAATAAAATTATCTGGAAGACTGCAAAAAAATACAACAACAAAAAACAGGTGTACACATTTCAGTTTTATAACGTCTATATTTAAATTCTTGTTGCATTCTTTTTCTTGCCTATATTCTCTAATTTCTTATTTTTATTCTATTTCAAGTGATACATTTTTTTTCTATGTTTTCTTTTATAAAAGAAAACATAGAAAAAAAATATATTTAATTTAGTTGAATGTCTAAACCATAGCATGTCAACCGTGATGAAATGAGTGTCTCATATATACAGCAGAATTGACCATAAAACGGAGACTAAACTTCATCCATAGGGCATTTTACCACTTCAGCAGCCTCAACATGCTTTACACAATCCATCACATTTATTCATTCACTCACACAATTCACACATATGATCTTAATGAGCAAAAAAAAGCTGAGAAAGAGAAGGTGGGTTCGGCTTTAAGAAAGAGAAAAGCCTGCACAGGAAATACATTAATGCCCAGCTATGACACATAGACACTGTCTTTCAAAGACATAATTCTTCCAAAAATACACGGATTCTTTCGGAACAAATGTTCAACAACTGCACCAAATAAAAATACCTTTGATCCAATCGTAGTCGGACCCCTCGAAGTAGAAATTCTAAACCTGGTAGCGATGAGCGCAGCTCATAATTATGTAGAATGCATATAAGCTGTGAGACTGAACCAACCACTGTCTTCTAGATGTGGGTTCTCTTTTCCTTGTGGCAAATATGAATCTTCTAATCAGCCACATCTGGAAGGTGCCCTTTTGGATTGATTACTGTGAATGCCCTTCAGATAAACAAAACCGATATGAAATGATAAAAGCCTAGAGACATTCCTTGAGACGAATTCCTCGTTCCTATCTATCTACGTTGCAAATTAACCTGCTCTACATCAGAAGATGAGCACTCTCTGATCATAAAGGTCAGGAACAATATCCAGGTGTACTGAGGCATCCGAAGAGTATCACTTGGTTTTGATTACGTGTCTCAGGTTGAGACACTTCAGCTGTCATCCCTGGAAAAAAAATAGCTGCCTGCTCAAAGGCCTTTACATTCTTCTTCACATACACAAGTCTGCAGATTTTTTCTTAAGCTGCTTTAATTTATGCTTTTAGTGCTTAATTTTTTTTCAGGATTAAATGCAGGCTGACAAAGTCTCTTCACCAAGAAACAAAGTGCTTAATAAAATGCCCTTCTTTTCGATAAACGCCTTGTTTCATTCACCCTTTAGCTTTGAAAGTAGGTTCCTGACAAGCTGTAATTAAGCTTGTTGGAATGGTTTTTATCTTTGTAATGTAATACATCCATTCAGCAGTTCCTATTTCACTCGTCTGGATTTGCTCTTTGGGAAAAGTAAGAAGGCTTTTTGTAGAATGGTTTATTGTCACATTGAAAAACGAAAATGAGCACAGATTTTTCACGATGCCTGTGGAATATCAAATAAAGTGTGGCGTGCACACAGTGGGAGGTTCTCTCTAAAACACCATGGAGTGGGTGTGTCAGTGACGTCCTGTTAAAAGGTGAAGTTGTGACAGGTGACCTGTCATGCTGTTGGAGATAAAGAAAGCCGATTCAACTCCTCTGTCTGTCTCATCCTTCTCAGCCTCCACAAAAGAATAATACACAATTACCTCTCTCTCCCTCTCTCTCTCTCTCTCGCTCTCTCTCCGACAGTGCAGCTGCGAGTTTGTTCCATTAGCCTCCTCATGTTCCCATTATGTCTGCAGCAAGTGGTTTTATAGCAATCTGTTGCTATTTGCTGCCTGTCTCTATCTTTTTCTCTCTTTCTATCTCTAACCTCAGCCCAAACAACGGAAAACATCTGAGCCTGGTTCTCCCGGTTTTCTTCTTCTGTAAAAGAGGCATGAAATGACTGTTGTGTTTGACATTATACAATATATACTGAGCAGTGGTACCCTAGAGGTTAGAGAAGCAAACTTGGGGTTTGAGTGTTGTTGGTTCAATTCCCAAAACCTATCGGTCATCACTGCGGGCCCCTGAGCTGAATCAAATGCGGAGGAAATAGCATACAATGATTTGCTCATTACAGGTGTTAACTTCATATGCTGTTCTACTCAGATAAGATCATCCTAAGCTATTTTTTCAATCTGCGATGACAACTTAATTCCATTTTTACTCTATTAAAAATGTTTTGCTGGTGAATTTGACTACAAACTCACTGAATAGCTTAAAATGGATATTCTAAATGTAGTCTGCCATTCTTCCTATCATATTTCCAATGAACTACCAACGCTTCTGCTGGTGGTGACAGACCGTGTTGCTCAGACTGTTGCTCCTGCTCCTGTTGCTCAGGACACAGAGTCCTCCAAAAAAAAAGAAAAGATACATCCAACACAATCAGAGTCTCTTTTGCATAATAAAGAATTTTAATTATGTCATTTTTGAGGCATTGTGTGATGACACAATGGGCCCAGCTGTTTCAGCCCGCTAAAGTCAACAGTCCCATCTGGAGTCTGTATGGACGAACAAAAGAGTTTATCAAAATATCATGTGCTGTTGGAATAACATCTGAGCACAAGCTGATGGAAAACCATGAAAGGATTTCATACAGCATGTTTGTGTAGTTAAGTAGCTTTGTGCATCAGTCTGATAGCAGACTCACTCACATCAGCTGGAGTTATGTCAATTAGTTGGAAGTCTCCTTTCAGTCATTTTCAGGGCTGATGTAAACTATGTCTCTGCCAACCAAAATCACAGCATTGTGTCTTTCTTCTTCAGTCTCTTCCTTCTACCCTTTTTCCACATATGTCTTTGTCCTTATAATCAACGGTAGAATATTGATCCAGCTGGGCTGAGTGATCCTGTGGGCTGCAAGCACAGATGATGTGCTTCATTTACCTTTGAGAGAGTTCTTAAATTGATTTCTGCCCATTTTATGTCATCAGCCGTCCAGAGTCAGTGACTGACATCACCCTGATACGATCTCGCCATCCGTGGGGAGGAAGCTTGATACCGACCAGCCAGAATATCCAAATTAGCTGCATAAAGCTGCGGTCAGTTATGAGCAAGACATGGAGCAAATAGAAAGTAATGGAAGATAAAGAAAATGCATGGAGTCTAAATAGATTCAAAGTGTTCTTTTGTTTCTGCATTTAAACCAAACTATAAATGAATGCTATATTTGTCACACCACTTGAATTCCAACAATAGTCACTGCCCTATAAGAAATAGTGGGAGTGGTCAGTATAGTGGTCAGCACTCCTGCCTCACAGAGAAGATGTTCCAGGTTTGAATCCCAGAAAATGTGAGAGCTCATCGGTGGTTTCAAATTGATATTGCTGTGTGTGACTATGTGTTACCCCTGTAATGCCTGGAAAGACTGTACGCTGCCATCACCTATAGGCAGATGACTCTAGCATTCCATGACCTTAAGCTGGGTAAAGCAGTTGAGAAACATGGATGAAGGATTTATTTCTTTAATTCATCGTTAAATATCTGCTGCAAGCCATTTCAATAAAGCAAGTTTAGCTGAGCCAGCCTCAAATTGGATTTGTAAAATTTGGGAGATTTGCAAATTCTCCATGGAACCGTGGAGTTCAGAGTTTGGCCTTCCACTTACTATGTTTTCACAGTTTCTTCTCGAAAGTGAAAAGGAAAAGAAATCATCCCTTTGATGCATCCCTGGCTACACATTTAAAAAAAACTCTGCTGTATGTGAGTGCGTAGTACAGGCCTCACATAAATCCCAAGTTTGGTATGAATCAGAAACTCAATCTGCTTTACATTTCATATTTTTGACCTCCTCAGACCTATAACATTTTGTGATGCCAACATTCATCACAGACTGTTTTCGTTTTCTTAAGCACATGTTTTGTTTGTACAATTTTTCAGAAGCAGGTAAATCTGCCCACACAAGTGAAAAAAAACAAAAACCCAGTGCAAATGAGCCATGTCAGTCTAACCTGGCATGCTGAGCACTGCTACAGCGACCTGTCCCCTCAGGGCAAGCCTCCATGCACAGCTGTGTGACAGTGTTTACCTGTATACTCACTGGCCTCATAAACCTGCCCCATTTAGTCCGGTTCGAACCGGAGTGACTCTCAGGTGTCACCAACTTCTTTGAAAAAACAGATATGAAGATGATGACACGGGGCCAACATGAATGTGCATTGTTTTATGTGAATGCACTGTGGCCTGCTATGAACGGTATACACTAATCTGGATGACAACAACATGGAAGTAATGGATTTAAAGTAGGTAGTTTTCCCACAGAGTTAACATCAAATATCTCCTTCATAGTTCGGTTTCATCCTCCTTTTTTACATTTCTGGCGCATTACTCGCCTTGGATGCTCGAATCAATGTAATGTATTCCCCCCCATGTTTGAACTGACATATCTCCATCGCTGTACTCTCCATCTGAGTGACTGAGGCTGCTGCAGAATGGACATCGCACTAGAAAAAGGAAAAGGGAAAAAAAAATCGCTGTGGATGCTTCCACACCAACTATTGGTCTTGGCTGGTGGTTGAGCTCAGCTGGTAGGTGTTTCACATCGAAAAGGCGGAGTAACATCTCGCTCGTATATAATACGGTGCGTCCGCGCGCAGCATGACCCACTGATGCATTTTTTTCCTTTTGCGCAACTTCATGCGTATAAAACTGCGTGAATTGAACCATGGCGTCGGTTCCAGAGCATCGGAGTTTGCAGATTTTGCCACACTGGCACCGGGAGAATGCCTCAACATGAGAAGTGGAGCGATAGGCGGGTTTCATTTAAGGCAACTGGAGATAGGAGCAGGGAAAGTGGACATTTGGTGAACAGTCCCGGAGACGCGCATCGTCTCCTCGCTGGATAGTGAAGAGGCGCACAGGTAGGATCACATCATCCAAAGAACTAAAATCTCACATATTTCCCCTGACTTTAAAGAAGATATAAAGTATAAACACCATTTGTGTTGCTTGTATTCTTACTGGGGATTTGCGCACTGCCTCTAAGATGTTTTTTGTTTGTTGTTTTTTTGCATTTCTTAATCCTCATTAAATTGCTCGGGAAAACTTAAATTAATAATAATAATAATAATAAATCAACAACAAAAACATTAGAGATTATACGTTATAGAGTAATGGAGGGAAATGTCAAGCCTCGTGCAGTCTGAAGGGGACATGGGTTTCGACTATTTGTTTTCCCAACATGAAGCTGCGGGACGCGCGTCACTCCCGTGTTTTTGGAGCACGCTTCAATGGATCTCTACGTCAAAGTATTTATTTGTGCAACACCTTTTCACAGCCGCAGGTTGCAATGTCTGACAAATGGCAGTTTGGAGATTGATCTTTTAATCTTAGGTGACCTGTGAAGCATCGAGTGAGGTATCTGTCTCTGCAGAGAAAAAAAAGGCTTTTTGGCTTTTTCATTTTTACGTGAACATTTTAAGCTCAACTAAAATAACAAAGTTTTGATTGTTAGATATTTTTGACCATATTTTATTGTATTGTCCATTGCAGGAAATCAATTACATTTACTTCTATATATCCTAAGCACATTTCTTAAACAAAATTGGTAGTTTTCCAAACTAAATAAAAAGAATTTTGGGTTGAATAATGAGTGCAATGCAAACCAAAAAGGTTTGGATAATATTTCAAATTGTGACCATACTCAGAAACGACTTGATATTTAAAATGTAGCAAAGTAGATCAAATTGTATGTAAGTATGGGGAAGATAAAGAGTTCTTTATTAAAGTGTGCATGTACCCAGTGGTAGAATTTATTGATAGCATGTGAGTATATGAAGTGCACTTTCACCTTTGTGTTTCACATTCATATGTATTTAACATCATTAAATTGGGATCAAAATGCCATTTTACTACTTTTGTGTCAATTCAGATTATTTCATCCTAATACCTTCGTTATGGGATGAAGAGAAAATGTCTCGTCTCTCCTACAAGGTCTGTCAGTAAACCCAAAGCCACAGTGAATGCTGCCTGCTGGGTTACTTCATTGAATGCTGCACCGAAAAGTATGAAAAGTATAATCTGACTGAACCCAAGCCATTTTGACATAAATATTTTTACATTTTTAACCAAAGTTTGCTGCAGTCTCAAGCTGAAATCATGCGGTGAGCACCCTGTTAATCGTTGCACTGATTCAGTGTGCCTTTGCATTAATTTCTCCTCCTGTACAATCTCTTCATCTGTCTTAATGTTATCCTGAAGTAGCCATTGTCAAAGTAGTGATTTTGACTCTGGGCTTCTTGCCACTTGATTGTCTTTCCTCTCTTCCCCTTCATTGTGGACATTTAGTCCATTGGCAGAAACAATACCTGAAACTGCCTCAAGCAGTGCCATCCTCAGCTAAAGTGCAATTTTCCATTAAGAGAAATGGAATCATGTTGGCTTCTTGCCTGGACAGTTCAGTTTCCCTCTTCACTTGGTACATTTTGGCACTTTGCCCAGAGAGCAGTGTTGGGGTGTTGACTGTGCAATGTGTGAAAAGGTGGACGTAATATGAACTATTTGGTGCAAAAATGTATTCTATTTGAATGCTAATATATAGTTTTCAGTGTCTCGTGTACTAAGTGTGAATTTCTGTCTCTTCTTTTCAGAAAAGTTTCCTACAATACTCCATAGGAACACCAGTATCCCCTCTTCAAACATGGATACAAGCAATTGGATATTTGAGAACAACAGCAGGGCTTCACCTCAGTTCTACCCGACGACAGCTACCAATGTCTCTGAATCATCCACACCGTTGCTCTTCAGCGAGCCCACGGCAGTCATCTACACCATCGTCTTTATTGTGGGTTTTCTGGGCAACACATTGGCCATCTATGTGGTAGTTCGCTACGCCAAGACGAAGACAGTCACTAACTTGTACATCCTCAATTTAGCGGTGGCAGATGAACTCTACATCCTGGGAATCCCCTTCCTGGGGACCAACAGTACTCTTTCTTACTGGCCATATGGGGATTTCTTCTGTAAGTTGTGCATGACCGTTGATGGCATGAGCCAGTTCGCCTCCAACTTTTGCCTGACCCTCATGAGCATCGACCGCTTCCTCGCCGTGGTTTATCCCATCCGCAGTGCCAAGTGGCGGAAGCCGCAGAGGGCCAAGATTTTAAGCGCCATGGTGTGGGTTGTGTCCTTTCTGATCGTGCTGCCACTTACGATCTACTCACGTGTACAAGAAGGTTTCAACACCTGCAACATAAGCTGGCCCAGGCCTCAAGGTCTGTGGTCCGCAGTCTTCATCCTCTGCACGTCTATCCTTGGTTTTTTTGGTCCCCTGGTGGTCATTTCCCTCTGTTATCTCCTCATTGTGATTAAGGTAAGAAGGCAAATTCATTTGACGTCTCGTTAAACTTACTGGGATCTTGCCTTTATGTGTTATTATAGCCTTTCTTACTCGGTCGTTTTACTTCCAGGTGAGGTCGGCAGGTGTGCGTGCAGGCGTGACCAAGCGGCGTAGATCGGAGCGTAAGGTGACACGCATGGTGGTGATCATTGTGTTGGTGTTTGTCTTCTGTTGGCTGCCCTTCTTCACGGCCAACATCGTCAACCTGGTCTACATCATCCCCGAGAACAAAACGAATGCTGCGCTCTTCTTTTCCCTGGTCATCCTAACCTACGTCAACTCCTGCGCCAACCCCATTCTTTACGGCTTCCTCTCCGATAACTTCAGACAAAGCTTCCAGAAGGCGCTCTGTTTCCACAAATCAAAGGGCGTTCGCACTGCAGACCCGACTGGGGGGAGACAGGATCCTGCCAAGGTAATATACATATTCCTTTTTTCTTTTTTTTTATTGGATTTTTATAGCAGTTTTCCCATGCGTGTCAATTTGGTATAGTTGAATACTTTTGGATGCCTTTCATTTATTAGAATAGTTTCTTTTTCCAATAAAGCTGTGCAATCAGCAACTCCACTGCAGAGTGCTAAATGGTTCCCCTGATATGCTTTTTTGTTGTTGTGTACTCTCAGAAATGGGAAGTCATTTTGAGAACCAATTTCAAATCATTGTAACTCTCAACAATAACAGTATTGTGTTTTCCATCATTCGGAAGGAGAAACAGCTTGTGTCTATGTTTCTTTGTTGTTAAAGTTTTTGTTGTTGCCCTTCATGCATAATCTATTTCCATGTTGTTTTTCCACAGTTTGTCCAGATGGAGGTCACTCATAACACCACCACCGAGCATGTGTCTTCAGAAAAAATTGTGAATGGTCAATGATGTCTGAGTTTTTCTGTCGACCTGCTGTGTGCTGCGGCACAGAACCTGAAATATTTAACCCCCGGGGCTTTTATCGACTTTAATCGCTGATAAACCTTTTGTGACTGAAACAATGTCGGAGATGAAGATCGGGGAAATAATAATACAGAGAATTCATCACAGAGCTGCACACCTTTTTAGTGTCTCCATCCTAGTTACCAGACCCACAGTGCTGTTCATTTATACACTGTATTCTGAAATGTAGAAATGTTGTAAGTTTTCAGATGGCTGTCTTTATGCTTTGGCCAGGGGTGTCAAACATGTAATCCATGGGCCTCAGGATTGTCTAATCTGGTGAGAAGTACATCCTTTCAAAGAGTAGAAATAACAAAGAAAACATTGGAATTATTGGTTGTTCTTGGCAGATTTGTTGAAAAGTGCATTAAATGGGAAAATTGGCAGAATGTACGAACATGCTCTTCCTATAAAACTCCAGTAAAGTGTTGAAATTATTAGTATTTATAGTTTGTTGTGCCCATTCGAGATCAAACTGGGCTGCAGCATTCCCTTGAAATAAAATGAGTTTGACACTCCAGCCTTAGGCCTACATTGTAATTTATTTTTATTGTTGAACACAGAACAATACAAGGTCATGTTTTCTTGTTTGTTTTTAGTTTTATTTTGTGCTGATTCTTTTTAATATTGATATTTATTGAGCAACATTTATTTCACAGCACCGAGAAACATATTGGGCAAGAAATAACTGATTTAGTTTATTGTCTACCTGCAATCGAGCATTTGCTGTTCAATTCACCGGGACTTTAATGGAGAAGTATGATGATGGAATAGATTTAAAATATATTCAATGGAATTAATTCAGGAATTTTTTTTTCTTCTCTGTGTCGATTGCACCTTGTATGTGAATCAAATTTCCTTTCTGTTAAAACTGAGATATCAGGCGGAAAAACTAAAGCACATCAAGAGTCAAAAGAGCTCGGGTTAGGGTTCAGGAGCTTATATGTTCTTACCTTGGGTTTTCTCCACTTTACTCAGATTGTCGCCAACAGCCCAAAAACATGCATTTGAGATGGATTGGTGACTTTAAATGTGCATGTAGATGTCACGGTCACCAGTTAAAACCGACATGCACGTATTTGGATCATGGGTCAAGCAAGAAGAAGCTAATGAAGGAACGAGAAGAACTCGTAAACATCACAGAGCGAGCCTCCAGTGAGCCAGCAGGATCAAACCACTGGACGCCCTTGTTGCCTGCAATTGATCAATTCTGACAAATAGACTTTATGCTGCCTTTATTCCCCCTGGGCAGTTTTTAATCAGGTATATTTTTGAACCTCCAACCATTGTTTTCTTATTTCATGTCATTGTTTGTTCTCCAAGGTACAGTATTTATTAACATATTGTGATATCTGTTTTGTGCTGTTTAAAATAGTATTGCTGGTTGTGGATATAATATAGGCTGCCTGGTTTCTAAAAGGCTTTTCGTGACATTTTAGCGTCAATGTTACAAAGCTGTGAAAAAGTTCTGAAATGACACAGATAAGTTGTCCCGTGGTTTTTATTTCATCTTTCACGTACTTCTGGAATTGGTGTTGAGCACTTTGGACGGTAAAGGAGGACATCATCACCTGTTATGTATCCATTTGACAAGTCATTTTAAGTCAAGACCACATGAACATATTTTATGAAAAGTTTGACTTGTTTGTATATTCTTTTTGTTTTGTTTTTAAAAGAAAAATCGCCCATGTGAAAATTCAGATTTGTCATTGTAACAAGGTGTTTATCTCTCTCACTCTCACTCTCTCTCTCTCTCAACACTGTGACTTTTGGACTTTGGGATACATTTGCCTTTACTTCTTTATACATATACTCATTATGTTATTGTGACTATTATTTAATATTAAAGCCTCATATGCATGGTGACCCTGCATCAATCCTGTAATACATCGTTGGATTGCTGTAATGTGTCTATTTCACCTTGTCACTGTAATTGATCCACATAAATACAGATTGATGTTTCAGACTTGAAGCATTTTTGTTTTTTTTAAGTGTCGGATATTCATAATTTTCAATATTGAAGGCCAGTCGAGTCATTGGATGTGTTTGTGGTTTCCTCAATCTGCACTAGCGAAGTGTTTCATTGATTGTACTTTAAGATATCTTAAAACTTCATGACTGATGTTCTTCACTTGATATTTCATCAATGAGTTGCTGTCCGTCAACAAATAACAGATTTTGATCATGTAGCTTTTGTAATTTATCTTATATCGAGCAGAAAAAAACAACAGGAAGCAAATATTCTCCGGAGAGTGGACCACTGGAATAGATTTGGATGGCTAATAGGAAAATGCTGATGTGTAAAATCTGAACGATTAATGTGCCGGTAAATATGATTAAAACAAGACAGTTCAATGTCATTGAGCAATTGTACAATCTGTCTGCGCGGCAGCATGAATCGTCTTGATTTTGGTATTTGTTTGTCGGCTACTTCCTTTCTTTCACACTTGTCCTCAGTACACATCCTCCAGCTTTCTGCACGTTCCTGCTCAGCCCTCATTGCGAGCATATTTACTGACAAACCGTGTGGCGATTTGTGGTGGTGGTGAAAACACACTCCCTTCTGCAGCGTCAGGTTACCTGTTTGCTTTCAGGCTACTTTCCTTCCATCGACTTTAATGTGATCTGACAAATATGCTCACTATCACGAAAAGAGGGGGAGGGGGCACCCATTATTTTTGACCTTGAACCTAGCCTTGACCCAGCTCCTCTATAAAATCTGATGTTCAAGCTTAAAAATGTACAAAATATATGTTTTTATCAAGGAGAAGCAAAGTGCTGGCGGGCTGTGCAGCTACAATATCCATCATACATACATTCAGTTTATTGCTTTTATGACAGGACGACCTTTTATTGTACCAATAATTTATAGTATAATTCTGAATCATTCTGAAAGCTTAAGAACTGTAAGTAAACAACCCCAACTCATCATCATGGTCTGCGCTCAGTGCTGAACCCAAGAAATCACTTGGCCTCCCTTCAAATGGGCGATAGAAGCAAGTGTGAGATACATTTCCTCATCAATATTCTAGTGCTCTGTGGGAGAAGATGAATCAGACACCAGGAATCTGACCACACCTGGTTTTAGTTTGTAGACACTGTGAGATCAATAGTGTGTCACTGGAGTAGAAGGATGAAGAGGAGGAGGCCTGTGTGCTCTGCTTCGAGATTCCAAAGTATCAGAATCTGAAAACTTGTAAAGTCACTGTGCAAAAAAAAAACCCCCCAGAACATTCAAGACAACCCTAAAATTGCCCATAGTGGTGAGTGTGAGTTTGTGTGTGTGAACATCTATCTCTCTGTTTTTGCTGTGAGGGACTCTGCCTTCACCTTTAGACTCCAGCCTCCATGACTTGAAGGTTCATAGATTCATAGATCACTTGTTGCACTGAAATATCATCTTAAAGAGATGTGACATTGTCTATAAAGAAAAACCTTAAACCTTATATTAAAAGAGGCTTAAATCAATTAACTCTTCCTCTTGTATGTTGCAGAGTGAGAGAGCACGGAAGGGATCCGAAAGAGGAAGATGAATAATGTGTATAAAGTGCCTTGTGTGGTTGATTAAAGCTGAGAGCTGTGCCCTTCTACACCCCACAGTGTCTTTTCCTCACTCTGCCCCGGGGGGAGAGGCAGGATGCCTCAGTCCATTTAAATAATGCATAAGAGATAACAGCTCTGGGGAAAAAAAAAAATCCTCAAAAAAGGTGCAAATTGCCATCCATTATAATGCAATTACAAAGTGAAAAAACAAAAACATTTCCTCTGTCAAAGTGTTATAAATATGATGTGACACAGGAGGACAGCAGACTTATGCCGACAAGATGATGAGAATGATGATGAACTGAGAATTTCCCCCTGGGATTAATGAAATATTTCTAGTATATTTGATGATGATGATGATGATGATGATGATTCAAAAGGGTATTTAACAGTAAAAAGCACTCACAAAGGTTTCTCTTTTTCTATAGATTTTTTTTTTTTTAATACCTCCCTGGAAAGAATAATAGAACAGAATGTGAAGAGATGTGCTGCAGGGAGGTCCTAATGTGTCAGGAGCAATTAAAGCAGGTCTGAGTTGTGCAGCAGAGCGCCTGTTTGTGTTCTTTGTTCCACCCTTTACCAAACTATCAGGGGTGGCCAACCCTGGTCCTCGAGAGCCGCAGTCCTGCATGTTTTAGATGTTTCCCTGCTCAAACACACCTGTTGTCACGATGAGGCTCTGCAGAAAGCTTGACAAGGAGCCACTAATTGCTGTCAGCTGTATTGATGTGAGGAGACATCTAAAACGTGCAGGACTGCGGCTCTCGAGGACCAGGGTTGGCCACCCCTGTATTAGATTTTAATGAAAGGTTTCAGCCTTGACAATAAAAATCCAACAATGAAAAATAATGTTTTATAAGCTGTTTTGGGGCCAATTTATTGGGCCATCAGCTCAAGTATCCTGGGGCGCGGCCTGTTGTGGCTATTGTGTGCGTTTTATGTGTCCATTGACTCGTGGAGCCATTTAGGTGAAGCTGTGACGGCTGTGGCGAAGACTAAATTTGGACTTTCCCCCAGCAATTCTCCAGTGGCTCCAACTGTCTTCTTTAATATGCCACCATTGTCGTGAGCGCCTCGAGCTGTTTACGCTGTTGAATCACGTAGAAAACAAACAAGTCCACATTTTCAAAAGCAAAGGATTTTTTTTTTTAGAACAGAGATGAAGGATACTTCTGTTAAAGAAGTTTCCTCAAGGTTTAGCTAATATCAACTCTTACAGGAAGCGTCTCCTTTGAATTGATTGTAAAGTCAAATGGTTGAAAGACAGGAAAGTGACAATTGAAACTCTGACATTCTGACATCCATTTCTGTAATGTGCTGTTTCCCCATTACTATTTCAAGAGATAATTTTTGTGAGAAAAAATAACTTTATCTTAGTAATTTGTGGAAAGAGACGGGACGAATATTTATAGATTATCAAAGCATGAGCTTGAGTTTGAAGTGTTCTTGTGGATGTTTATCTGAGTTTTTGAATGTAGTCAATCCATCATCCATCTGCTATCTCATTTCATCCAACATTCACAATTTTCTGATGTCTGAAATTGTCACGGCTGGGCGCCAGCGTGTGGAGTGTCCTGAACCCAGAAGCAGACCTCAAGCAGAAAGTTGTTTGCAAACAGTAAGGTTTATTGAGGGAACAGGGAAAGGGGAGCTGGAACGGTGACGGGACCCGGGGAACTCCGGGGAGCCTCTTGGAACCGGGACGGGACCCGGGGGGGAATCTCAGGGGGGGCCTCTTGGAACCGGGACGGGACCCGGACGGGGAACTCTTGGGACGGAACCGGGACGGGACCCGGACGGGGAACTTCTGGGGACGGAACCGGGACGGGACCCGGACGGGGAACTTCTGGGGACGGAACCGGGACGGGACCCGGACGGGGAACTTCTGGGGACGGAACCGGGACGGGACCCGGACGGGACCGGGGAACTTCTTGGAGCCGGCGTCGGGACCCGGACGGGGAACTTCTTGGAGCCGGCGTCGGAACAGGAACGGGAACAGGAACCACCCCGGGGAGGACACTCACCCCCCGGGGAGGACAACACCGACGCACCTCCACACGGAGTGAAGACTAGGCAATCCTCTGGCACCGGACCCTCCTCCCTGCAGGGCTTAAGACTGCTTGACAATCAATTAGCTGATTGCCTGCAGGAGTGCCAGAGAGGATCCGGTGCTGGAGCGAGGTGTGTGACTCCTGACAGAAATGGCTTTGAGTCATCTGACCTGCCACCATCTTTATTTGGAAAAGAAAAATCTGTGTTGTTCCGGTCAACATTTTTAATCCACCACATCTTACCGCACACGTACTGATGGTTCATTTTAGGATGACAGATTTCGGGTAAAATATAAATACGAGTTTGTCACATTTATCCGACAAAGGAGACGTGTTTGATCCTCAGGACATGCGAACACAACTCTAAAAATAAAGTCAACCTCCAAGCAGAAACAAGATAAAACAGAGCTCCCACTTTTAGTTTTGAGAGGAAACTCATGTATAAAAAAAAAGAATAGTTATCAATATTAGATGATACATAAGCAAGTGGGTGTACACTTGAGAAAATATTAACAAACACAGCAAATCACAAAAACACAGAAAATCTGATTTACTTCTGTTTTCAGACGACGTGATGAAGAAAAAACAAATTTTCTGTTCCCCCGAATACCCTTGTAAAGCACCGGAGCAAGTGAGATGGGGTGACAACTTGATATTTGAGCATCTAAAGCACAAGGCCTGGGTTCAGGTCTGGCATACAGCCTGGGGGAGGAAGTTGGCAATCAGAACAGTAGCTCAAACAGCAAAATGTATCCTGATACACATCATTTACCACCCTCAATTTGTAACAAGGTCATAAATTCATGTCTCCACTATGCCTTTGTTTGGAGTTGCATGTGATCCCCATGCATGTGTGGGCTTTCTCCAGGTATTCTTGCATTTCGGATGTGTTTTGGGTGAATTGGTCCTTATAAATGGCTCATGGCCCCAAGTGTGTGCTTGCCTTGCCCTGCATGTGGATTCAATCTTCTGGACTCTAATCTTGAATGGACTGAACCATAAGCAAGAACAACAAAAATCCATCTTTATCCTGATGATTCAGCATTTTTATTTTGTCAAAACATCTAAAAATTCAAAATTTTGCAAAAGTAAACAAAACATTTGTAGATTTCAATGGAGTCCAAACTCTGCCACAACATCAATACCAAGTAATCCGTTTAGAATCTACTTAGCACCAAAAATTAAAACAAGAATAACATTTGCACATAAAAAAAAAAAAAAAAACCAACATGCTTGCTTCCTACAGATAAGACAAATGTTTTGTTCGCTACCGTACAGCTGACATTTATGAGTCCAAGAATTCTGGGAAAGCAAGAGGTAAAGGTGACTCTGAGAGACCACGTGGTGTCTGGATCTGGCAGACACATTTATCGGGAGGAGTTGGAGCTGGAACGAGAGCGGTGACGCCTGCGGCCTGGAGATCTGGAGCGAGAGCGGCGGCGGACCGGAGAGCGCCTCCTTGGGGACCGGGACCTGGGCGAAAACACAACGGTTGAAAATAAATGCGGATGGGATATTAGAACGGACTCATTCGAGCTAATGGTCAAAATCAAAGAGGATTAAAAGTGTTGAAGGTCTTCGCGGTACCTTCTCCTCATGCGTGGTGGGCTGCGACGCCACATGGGTGGTGGCGGGGGCATCCTGCGAGGTGGAGACGGGCGGCGAGGTGGTGGACGGATTCGCTGCGTCAGCACAGCGGCTGCGGTGATTTCTTGACCATCAATCTGGCCTAATATTAACAATCATGAGAGGAAAGGGAAAAAAAAAAACAATTATTCCACAATAAAATGACGACTCCATCCAGACTAAACCTGTGATCATTCTCACAGACCTCCGTCCATGTGCTTGAGAGCCTTCTGGGCTTCTTCGGGGGTCTCAAACTCCACATAAGCATAGCCCCTTGGCAAGTGTGGGTGGGCCCTATCCATCGGAAGTTCGACCATTTTGATTTTACCATATGTGGAAAAGATCTCCTGGATGTGCTCCTGGTAAACAAGACAAACTTTTAGTTGTCAAGACTTCAGACAGAGATCATTTTATGCGTTTTCCTTTAAGTAATGTTGTTATTGTTAATGCACATATTATCTGAACTGCCTAAACATAGAATTGACAACTAAAAGTAAAACTAAGCAAATGAACAACCCTCCTTCATTGGCTATAAACATGTGAGATCATGCTTTTTTTCCTTCTTCTTTAATCATTTCTCAGCTAACCTTGGTTACGTTCTTGGTAAGGCGCCCCAAGTGAACCTTAGTTGGTTTGGGACTTGGACTTCTTTTCCTGCGTTCCTTTTCTTCTCCCCTCTTCTGCGTTTTGGAGCTAAAAAACAAAAACAAAAAACCCCCCAGAAAGGCAGAAAAATGGAGTCACGATGAAGAAACAGTAGTGTTCAAATGTCACATATCAGATGAAAGAAGATTGGACATACGCAGAGCGGGAGCGTCTGCGGTTGTCATGGCGTCTGCGGCTGGGGCTGGGAGAGCCCGAGGAACTGGAAGAGGAGGAGGATCGAGAGCTTGAAGAACCAGAACGGCTTGAGCCAGATGAGCTGGAGCCACTTGAGGAACCGGAGCTGGAACCAGAGCTGCTGCTGGACGTAGAGCTGGATCTGGACCTGGTCACAACAAAGACAAATGGATCAAATTCCCCCCAAAAATCCCCCAAAATACGACTTTACCTCTCCAACATAATCTTGTGAAATTTTTCCTGAGAAACAAACCTGCTGCTGCTGCTGCCAGTGGATGCACTGCGGCGTTTCCTGGCTTTGTCCCGACCTCTCTCTTTGTCTCCTTCTTTGGTGGTGGCCTTGTCTTTGCCTCTGTCTTTAGTTTTTTCCTCCTCCTTCCGTTTTGTAGGTGATGGTGCCCTAAGGTCAGGTAGAAATGAATGTTAATTTAGAAAAACCATGACGAAAATGTCACTGGAATAGATTGACTCCAATCACTTATTTAAGAATAATTGACAGTTAGATTTTGATTGATAAAATTTGTATAGCCACTTTCTTCTTTTAAGCAAGTGAATAACCAAATTCATTTCAATTACAAAAATACTTCGTCCGTTATGTACATAATAAACCATAAATTGTAGCTCGATGTGCCGCAATTCCAATTCATTCCCAAAAGTCACTTTGTCTGAACAGCTATTGAAAGATTGATGATGAATAAATCGTAACGATATAACATATTTTTCAGAACAGCATTAGTAAGGTATGGTCGCAGCCTGTTCCTGAACTTGTTAAGTGACTGTTATCAGCATGTTTTAAGAGGGTTCGGAACCTGTTGGGAGAGAATTAGGAGCCTGTCTAGTCTGTTGGGAGCCTGTTAGAACTTTGAAGGGAGCCTCCATAGAGAACGTTAAGACCCTGTTTGGAGCCTTTTTAGATCAAATTTGGTACCTGTAATGCTAATGCTAACAGCAGCGTTCATTGTGAAATGCGCGGCCATTGAAAAGAGGATCACAATAATCTTCCGCACGCAAAAATCCAAAATATCACGCTACTTTCCTTTATCAGTTTTAAAACATACTGGAAATGAAAATCATATCGAGTGAACTGTGTGAAAATTGATTAAAACTCACATTTCCTTTGAACGACTTTATCCACTTCGAGCACGGGCGCCGCGAGGGAATGTCGCTCGGTGATGACGTATGCCACAGTGACGCAAAAGCACTGAGGCGTTTTTTTATTCTTATTTTTTTTAATCACCCTATAATCAGAAATAAGTGTAAGAATATACTTTGATCTTGCACTTTTGATCATATACAATTAAGAACGAGAAATAATAGTGGATTAAAAAAAAACTGTAGTTTCTTTTATTCTATTCCAGTCCTTTAAGTGGCGCTAGTACGCTCGTCGGTAAACTGACAGTAAAATCAATAGAGGAAGAAAGGGAAGCAAGCGACTCAGACCCTCTGCCTCTTGGGCATAAACATGTTCATTTAGACATATTTATTTATATTTCAGTAGTTTCACGCTGCCTGTACAAAGATAGAATGCTTTACGCTGATGAATGCTGATAAGAAGCTCCTTTTGTTGTCGAGGTGAGTCACTTTGTGACGGAGCAGAGCTAGCTGCTATCTTAGCTCAGCTAACTGCTGTTTACTCATCCCACTAACTACAATATAAACATGTTTTTCTTGTTCTGAACTCATAATGCCAGTTTCCAGCTTATCTCGTTGCATTGGCAATCTATTAAACATGAGTCAGTAATGAACAGTTTTTGTTTATCACCAGTTGCATTCATATTAGAACATCGTCAATGTTTGCATCCTGCGTTTATATTGAGATTAAACCAATAACACGTGGCAATCTTGATGAATATCAGTTGATTATTACACAACACACCTACAATGTGATCCCAAGTTTTATATACCATGGCGATCTTTATTATGTTGATGTTGAAATAGCTGTTAAAATGTAATATATTACGTGGGTAATTTGATAGTAATATAATAAACAGAAATAAACTATGCTTGAAACAAAGTTCTGTACATGAGGAGTATGATTTAAATGATGTGCCATAAAACAAAATAAGAAATTGTGCTATACAATACAACTAAAACAGGAACAAAATAAAAGACCAGAAAAACTTCAAAACAAATAAAATCAGTTCAAAGTTTTATGCTGGGTCAAAAGCCAGAGGGTAATTTGTGTTTCTGTTTGAATCTCCTTGAAATCAGCAGCCAAACATCGAGGGTCGCTCCAGACTGAGAGATCATGGGTCGGCTGGATAATGTTGCCAAACACAAAGTGGTGGAGCTGCGAAAGGCTGGTCTCAGTTTCCGTAAGATCAAAGCTGTGCTGGAGCTGGAGGACATCAAAGTCTCTGCCCAGGCCATCTACCTGTTCCTGAGGGAGTTTGAGGGGAGGCCGATGGTGAGAGTCAAACCTGCTGAAGCTGGAAGCAGCACATCCTCATCACAAGCATTGGCTCGAACTCGATCCGTAAGGCCAGCACAGGAGAACTGGAGTAACATCCACCTGCAAAACCTACGACGGGAGACGACGCACCAGTCTGGATTCAGTGCAGCTTCAGATTTCGCCGATCAAGCTGTTACAAATTCAGAGGCAGCTTCGAACTCCTCTGGATCTGGGGAGACCAGTGGAGGCAGCAGACCAGAACAGCAATACCTGGGAGATAAGGATGAAAATGACATCCAGATTGTCAGTGTCACATCCCTTGCACAGCAAAGCCAACAAAGAGCTCCACAGACCACTGCAACAAGAACAGACACGGGCTCTGCGGCCGGTGCTTCAGCGCTGATGAGGAGGAGAGTCACGCCTTCTCCGGCCAGTAGTTCAATGCTCGCAGCTCGAAAGAGACTTCTGGATAAAGCGTTGTCACAAAGGATGAAGGTATCATCTTGTCCATTTATTACAGTGGTGTTTTTTTGTTGTTGTTGTATAATGACTGTTAATAATAATGACAGTTTTATAGCCTTATATCTGCCAGACGTCGTTTTTAAACATTCTTTCCGTCAGGTGGCGTCGTTGTTGAGGAGAGATCACACAAGTGTCCAAGAGGCTGATCTAAGGAGTTCTCTACAACTGCCACGTGAAACCTACGATCTGACCACTGAAAAGGTGAGAGCAGAACAGAATGTTTATGGTTCAGTATCTTGCTTCACTTAACGAAGCCGCGTCTCCAAACCGCCGGATGATTGTACAGAATGTGCTGGCATTGTTTGGCTCCACCTACCAACATCAACAAAAACTATTACAGATCCAAGTTAACTGGCCAGACACCTCGGATCTTTCCTGTGAATTTGCGACAGCAAAACTAATTTCGGAGACTTTAATTCACTGGCCAAAAGCTGGAAACCCAACGACACTATTCCCACTGAAATTGAACATTTTGGGCTTTGCTGTTTGTTAAAAGACAAAACATTTTATGTAATGGCTTTTACTTACCATTTAGATTAGTTGGCACAAACACTCCCACCTATCTGTTCCTGGCCCAGCAACTCTGTCGAAGTTTCAAACCGATTGTGGTCTGCGATTCAAAAAGTTTGCAAATTCTTAATCTGAGGTAAAGAAACTACAATGTTCTGATTGTTACAGAATATTTTGGAGGGTCAACCTGGAAGCGGCAGCACCCCAAGACGCTTCCTCACACAGAGACCTGGGCCATCTCTTCGCTCCCCTCACTCCCTTCCTCGTGTTGGGATCCGTCTTCCAAGCCGCCCTCCTCCACCTGTTACATCCTCAGCTCCAGGGTCCGCTGTCATCCGGCTCCAGCCGCCGGGAAGTCAGGGTGCGCTTCGTAATGAGGGGAATCCCCGTCAGCAGCAGGACGCCGTGTTGACGAGTGCTTTACCGGATCAGATAAGGAATCTGAGCTCTGAGATGCGCATCCTGGGCTTCGCTGTGAAGATGCTGGTGGAGCAACAGTGCCGCCTGGAAAAGCAGCAGACCCAGCAGACCCAGATCCAGAAGGAGATCCTCAGCACTCTCCAGACCCT
Source organism: Blennius ocellaris (assembly GCF_963422515.1). Taxonomy (NCBI): domain Eukaryota; kingdom Metazoa; phylum Chordata; class Actinopteri; order Blenniiformes; family Blenniidae; genus Blennius; species Blennius ocellaris. Next base: position 6,326,757 of record NC_137665.1, read on the forward strand.
CACCTCCAAAGTGGGATCCTGCAGCCACGCCCAACAACAGCACACCAAAACGCCATCCCCCTCGGCGCTGTCTGCAGCTTCAGCCTCTACCTCCTTCAGCCAGGACACCTTCAACTTTAGTCAGAACACTTTCACCCAGTGCAGCCAAACACAGCCGAGCTTCAACTCTTTGCAAAGTTTACACAATGTCGATGCCTTTAAACTGCCGGAGCTTGGCTCCACGAGCATGAACGGGTTCCCCCCATGTAGCAACGCCGAGAGCCTCCCCCTCACCCACACCCCCCCGCAGACGCAGCCGTTTGCGTCGCCATATTCGGATCCAAGCAGTCAAGCACTCATGTCACCGTACGCGCAGTCGTACGTCTCCACGTACAGTCAGTCGCTTCCTGGGACTTTCGGAGCGTCGGAGAGCAAAGCGGCAGATTTTCACAGCAGCTGTGCAGCGAGGACTTTCCAGGACGGCGGCATGTCCACTCAGACCGCGATGAACTCTTCGCAGAATCTGCACATCAGCAACATCAAAGTGGAAGCACCTTGACACCTCTGAATTACACACACTGTATCTGAAGGGCTTTGATATTACAATTTTATTATCATTATCATGGTTGCACGGTACCAAGTGAACCTGTGATAATGCTGTTGAATATTTTGTCATAACACTATGACTTGCGACAAATACAAGCACGCAAGTATATTATGTTTATATGTTTTTGATTTGAAATGTGTTCTTCCAAATACATTTTTTATTTCTATCACGGTTCAGAAGTTCCCACCAGCAGAGTTTCAGTTCGTCATTTCAGTTTGTTTGTTCTTCTATTTCTGTGCTTCTGAGTTCAGACCAGTCATTTTATTTCACCAAAAAAAGAAGCTTTTAACTAGATAATAGCACAATGATGACTTTTCTCTAATATTTCAAATCCTGTCATTTTGAAGCCACACAGTAAATCCACAGTGCATGTCCACACTGTACAACGTAAAACGACAAGTACGACATTCTTCAATTCTTTTGGAACATTTCTACTTTTTTATATTGCGGTTTCGATAAATCTGTGATATGTCGTGCAGCCTTAGTCCCTCTTTAAAATATATGTAGGAAGAAAAAATATTGTAGCTTTATCAGAAATACTTTGTGTCCATGGTATTTACTAATAGCAATAGAATACATGGAGTACAATGCTTTACTATGATGCATAATGGGCAACAAAGACGTTATGGAACCTTTTCAAGCATTCTGTGTGAGAATACTTGTTTATTTTTTAATATATTTACCTATTGCCACAAGACACATGTAAATCGTTTTTCTATGTTTGTTTCAGTAAGTGTCCTGCTTGACCTGCAGCTGCATCAGGATTTCCACATTGACATTTATGTGCTTAATATATATTCTAAGGGGAGCCAAATGAATGACTGTGTGTCTGTGTGACAGAGAAAGAGGGTTCTCTATGTGTAATTTTAATATTGGTCAATGTTTGAAAATGGGTTTCTGTTGCAAGGTCATCTGCAGACAGAGCTGTGTGCACCGACACACTGAATATCAGAGACAAACTTTTTAACCATGTATTTTCATATATTTGTTTTTTTTCTTTTCAGATGAAGTTACAACACAGCAAACGCAACCATTCAAAAACATCATTGGGATGTGTGTAGTAAAGTCTTTCTTTTAAGTAACAGTTGAGTCGGTCCTTTGTTTTCTTCATGTAAATGAGCCATTTTTCTCAGTTTCTTCATCGTTTAAACTTATAGGAGTTTGTCCATAATGAAAATGTCCTGATTTATTGTCACACAGATTTTAGAATCCGGTGCCTCTGTCTTGAGCCAGTTCTTCGTTATGGAGAATCTTAAAAAAAAAAAATAGTGCCCCTCTATTCAAATGGTTTCTTTCAAGTGTCCCAGAAATAAAGCTGGGCAAGTTTTGGGGGTACCTGATACCTCCCAAAAAATTGACTGAATATGTACTTTCCCAGAGAGAATGGGACCAAAATATATGTGTTTTGGTTGTATGTGCTGCATGGTCTCCATCACTGTTGTCGAGCTTTGTTTGCTTTGAATTTGAGGTGTAATAAAATATCACATCAGATTTTTCTTTATATTTCTTGTGACTGCGTTGTACTTTCGTTTGTTTTCTTTGATTTCTTTTCAACACTCAAATTTAGTTTTAATTGATATCTATACTACTGCTCCTTTTCTTGTATTTGTGTGTGCAGTAAAAAGCACTTATAAACCAGAATTTCTCCATAATTCTGGTCACATTGTCACACTTTATCCAACAAGCCTCCCATTGAACATGTATCAACATGTGCAGCTGGTGCAGCTCCATATTGGTGCAGCTCCATATTCTTCAGTGTCTTATTGTAATTTGATTGTTTTGTAATAGACGTGCTTGTAACTATATAGAACCTAATAAGTCACATCATTCACAAACTTTGCTTGTAATTATTTTAGATGAGCAGCTGTTATCTGACACGTATAATATCCTCAGCATGCATTTAAACACTGCAGCTCTATCCCTCACTGGCGATTCACGGCACAAAGTTCATGGGGTAAAGGGCTGAGGGTGAAACCAACAACAGATGTCAAATCCAGTTCGCTGTGGAGAACCCCGGGTGGAGGAGTGAAACGAAAATGCTGGAGGAGGGAGGTGAAGAAGAGGAAGAGCTCCATCTTCGCCAGACTCTCACCAAGACACACTCTGCGACCTGCAAGAACAAGAAGCTGAATATAATGATTGATGAAGAAATGACTAATCTCATAGACATAAAAGACCAAATGTTGACATACCTGCAGAAAAGGGCAGGAAAGCATCCTTCATAATGAATTTACCCTCTTCATCCAGGAAATGAGAGGGGTTGAACATGTGTGGGCTCTCCCATTTACTCTCATCATACAGGACAGAAGTAAGGAGAGGAAACACAGTTGTGTCCTGGTGGCAAAAGAAGACAAGCTCGTCAGGAACAGTTTCAATTTTAGGTGGAATACGACGAGTCAGAACTGAAACTTGTGGAAGCAGCTGACTTTTTCGATGAAGAATCCCTGGAAGGTCACGTCTCGACTGGTTTTGCGAGGAACAGACATGGGGGCAATGTTGGCCAGTCTCTGTGTCTCATGGATGACAGCGTCGGTGTACGGCAGGTTTTTCCGATCATCCACTCGCACCTGACGGTTTCCTACCTCCCTGCTCAGTTCCTCCTGAACCTTGTCTGCATGACACAGGAAACAACAGTTCACTTTAACACGACTAAAAACATGAACAACTTATTCATCATTGCATCATAAAATGGGAGACAAAGGCCCCAGCAGTTCCCTGGTTGGTTAGTGTTTTCTTGTTTGATGGTCAAGGTTCACCATGGGTGGATTTTCGTTGCAGATTTGCAAATAAGCAGATACTTGGTTCAGTAGAAAAGACAAACAAGACAAGTGATCAGTGTCCTGCCATTCACCAACCAACTAACCGTTACCACTTTTTATATCGTCCACTAACTTCACAATGGCGTTGTTGGCGGGTGAAGGACGTGATTTCATATGTGACCTGTGGGTTGTCTGTCCGTGGCATTGATTGTGTCCAAAGTACTCATGATGGAACAAAGTGTAGATAAACATGATAAACTTGTTGGTCGATCACCATTCAGTTTCGTACAAATTCATGTCAAGTCAAGCAAGTCTCATGTTTGAGTTCTTACCCTGTATATGTGGATATTTGGCCATAAGAAGTAGACTCCATCTCAGTGTAGTTGCTGTAGTGTCGGTACCAGCAGCAAACAAGTTGATCACTGTGTAAATCATGTTCTGCTCAGTGTAGTGAGAGTTCACAACACAAGAGTCCTAACATGAAAAAAATTAAAACATAAAATTGGCTTCTTAATACTGCTTTTCTTTAAAAGAAACAACAAGAGTCCTTTGGGTTTGTTTGTCTTTTTTTACTTCTTCTTTCTGCTTCCGGATCAGAAAACAGTCCACCAGCCCTCTGCACGAGTGAGAGATCAGAGTCTCTTTCAGATGTTTGATTAAATCCTTCACATCTCTGACAGTCAGTTTCACATTATTCAATATCAGGTGTCGATTTTTTACCCAACTAGCCAGCCTTGGAAACATGTTGTAAAGCTGTGAAATATGAAACACACAAACATAAATTGAATCAAGCAATCTACCACATTCATATGTTTCATCCAAATCAGACTAAATAAAATTAGATTTTTTATTTCATTTGTTTATTTGAACTGGACAGTGCATCTTAATGTACAAGACATCTCTTCACAAGGTTATCTTAAATATGCTTGAATTGGCACAAAGTTTATTTCTGCTCTGACAGATAGGCTGGAGCGAGTCCCTTTAAGGATTCAAAATCAGGTAAAGGAAATTCAAAATTAACTCTAAAATACACAGGCAGTCGGTGAAGAGAAGCCATATTGGGTGTTATGTTATCTCTCATTTATGCTCCAGTTCACACACGATGCTACATTTATGACAGGAGCGAAGACCGATGAGTGATTTAGAGAAATATTTTCAAAACGGTTTCACCATCAGCATTTGTTGTCTGAAATAGTTTTAACAGGAATACAAGTGGCATATTGAGCAGGTGCGATCCACAACCAATCTCCCCATGAGTTGTCATTAAACACCAAACACTCGTGAGTTCATTGATGTGAAAACAGTGAAAACAGATTAAATCCAAAAAGCAAAGATAAAACCTACCAGGACTGACGGAGAACCTGTAAGACAAAATGACTGAGAGAATCGACCAACCAGGTTTTTGAATCGAGAATCATTGGTTTCAAATCTGCTTCCGTACACAACGGAAGAAACAACATTAGCTGTTGCATAAGTCAGAGGAGATCCCATGTCGAATGGTTTCCCTGTAAAATAATAACAGCAAAACGCTAGTTTTGTGTGATGGAAACAATGCTACCCACAACGTACAGTGTCTGTCAAAAGTGACGATAAAACAACTTATAATGTAGTAAGAAAGAAAATGCATTAAAAGAAAGTAACTATTTGTAAAACAATACCCAACATGTGGAGGGCACACTCACACACACACACACACACAGAATATACGTTAACATCTTACCTTGGTGGTTTTCAAACACCTGAATCAGGTGCTCACATTCATCTAAAATTCGAGACTCAGCAATTCTTTTGCCCATCCCAAAGTCTCTCAGGGTAGAAAGAGCAAAACGTCTCAGCTCTTTCCACGAGTCTCCATTTGCAAACACGATTCCTGTAAAACATGACTCCAACTTGGAAACAGGTTTGGTCTCACAACAATTGTTAGAGACTTCAGACATTACAAAATAAATAACCTTTTGTCTGGAAATCGTTCGTTATTGAATAAGTTTTGATTATTTAGTATTTGCATCTGTGTTTCCACAAAGTTTTCCAACCTTGGTTCAGTCTAGTTTTCACCCTGCAAGTTTGAAAAAATCTGCAACAGATCTTCATTCTCATAATACATTGCAAATCACACTTACCATGACCGTGATTCAAATCCTCAAATATCGGGTTAATATCTCGGTCTCCAAACTCTTCAGAATGATTCACCAGAGCCTCTTTGACCGTCTTATACCCAGCCAGGACCACCACTTTCTTGGTTCCAAAGTAAACAGTGAATACAGAGCCGTATATCTTTGATAACTGAAAGGAAAAACAATTAAATCACCAAACAAAATTATAATGCATGATTGTAAAAATACAATAAAGATGTTTGTGACGATGAACATGAAGTAATAGCTCACCTCACACAAGCTTTGGTGTGGCTTCTTGAGATCAAGTTGCAACAAGTTTCCAAAAAGTGGCAGTGGTCTTGGTCCCGGAGGCTCCTGTCCCCTCTTACTATTGGTCCAGTTTATGAAGCCAATATAAAAAGCCAGCAGGAGAGCAGCAGCTCCTAACACAGTGGTGGGACTTGAGAAGAGAAAGAAAACTAAATCCTCGACAAGACCCATTTCTTTATTTGCTGTGTAGGGAACTGCTGATGGCCAACAACTGAAGGTATGTCTGCAAAATCTCAGTCCTGAGTACACTCTCCAATTGATAATGAACAGACAATCACTGTTGGGTAACCTTTACTCCCTCTCTTGGAACCCTGTGTTGTTTTTTAATCTGCAGCTTAAACGGCACCTTTTGTTTTTTTTAACTGGATCATTGGAACACCGCATGCTGGCATTGAAGCATATTTCTTAACACTGAACAGTAGGAGTCACGCGCCAAAGTAATGACACTTCAACAGCAACTCTGCAACCAAAATAACTTAGATGTGAAGAAGGCCAAGTAAACTTTGTGATTATCCACAAATTGATAATCAACCTCCACACACGTGTCATTCTACAAATACAACACCTCATTCTATGTACTGAACATTCTATCTTTCTTTTTTTTATTTCTAGGCCTGTGTGAGAAGGTGATATTCCTTCTCACTGGAAATAAAACTTTTGCACACTTGCACAGTGTTTTTACCTGGGAACTATGAGTGGGGAGTGCTTGTGAGCGATGGGAGTTTGTGTTGGGGATGGATTGTGGCACCGGGTCGCCCACGCTGGCATCAGTGGGACCGAAGTGCGTTTTAACCATGAAACCGTCCAACATCACTGCTGACAGTAATCAACATTGTGTGTGTGTGTGTGTGTGTGTGTGTGTGTGTGTGTGTGTGTGTGTGTGTGTGTGTGTGTGTGTGTGTGTGTGTGTGTGTGTATGTGGTGAAGAAGGGTCAAGGTTATAAGAGTGTATTGTACACATTCAGAATGTTATGATAGTTTTCATTTTAGTTATGTACATTTATTATTCCAATATTTGCAGTGGAGTGGCCACCCCTTTCTGGATTCCAAAGGAAACAGTGAATACAGACCCATACATCTTTGATAGCTCCAAGAAATAAAAATCCTCAAAAAAAACGTTAATAAATGTAATTATCCACAAACTGAAATGCGTGTGTTAAGCTACAAATACAGTACCTCATTCTATATATTAAACATTCCGTTTTATTTTCTTTCTCGGCTGTGAGAAGGTGATACACTATTCCTTCTCACTGTAAATAATCTTTTGCACGAACTGATTGTGGGTTTCCGTTCTATCGATTCCCCTCCTTTTAATCCATAGGACCAGTCTGTAAAGTTTACTTAGGCTCACACACACAAAAGAAATGAGTGATTTAAATGATGTCCAAAGGTGTTCAAAGTCATAAAATTAGTCTGTTAAATCTCGGTAAGAATCATTAATAAGAAGAAGGTCAAAAAAACCGTGCCAATCCGTTCACCAGCCATGAACCTCACTGCACATCACTGATATACATGTATACAGTATAATATGATATCACATAATAGAAATAATCACACTGCAGCTCTTTCCCTCACTGGCGATTCACGGCACAAAGTTCATGGGGTAAAGGGCTGAGGGTGAAACCAACAGCAGATGTCAGATCCAGTTCACTGTGGAGAACCCCGGGTGGAGGAGTGAAACGAAAACGCTGGAGGAGGGAGGTGAAGAAGAGGAAGAACTCCATCTTAGCCAGACTCTCACCAAGACACACTCTGCGACCTGCAAGAACAAGAAGCTGAATAAAACCATTGATGAAGAAATGACTAATCTCATAGAAATAAAAGACCAAATGTTGACATACCTGCAGAAAAGGGCAGGAAAGCATCCCTCATAATGAATTTACCCTCTTCATCCAGGAAATGAGAGGGGTTAAACATGTGTGGGCTCTCCCATTTACTCTCATCATATAGGACAGAAGTAAGGAGAGGAAACACAGTTGTGTCCTGGTGGCAAAAGAAGACAAGCTCGTCAGGAAGAGTTTCAATTTTAGTTGGAGTACGATGAGTCAGAACTGAAACTTGTGGAAGCAGCTGACTTTTTCGATGAAGAATCCCTGGAAGGTGACGTCTCGACTGGTTTTGCGAGGAACAGACATGGGGACAATGTTGGCCAGTCTCTGTGTCTCATGGATGACAGCGTCGGTGTACGGCAGGTTTTTCCGATCATCCACTCGCACCGGACGGTTTCCTACTACCCTGCTCAGTTCCTCCTGAACCTTGTCTGCATGACACAGGAAACAACAGTTCACTTTAACACGACTAAAAACATGAACAACTTATTCATCATTGCATCATAAAATGGGAGACAAAGGCCCCAGCAGTTCCCTGGTTGGTTAATGTTTTCTCGTTTGATAGTCAAGGTTCACCATGGGTGGATTTTCGTTGCAGATTTGCAAATAAGCAGATACTTGGTTGAGTAGAAAAGACAAACAAGACAAGTGATCAGTGTCCTGCCATTCACCAACCCCCCTTATGAACCGTTACCACTTTTTCTATCGTCCACTAACTTCACAATGGAGTTGTTGGCGGGTGAAGGACGTGATTTCATATGTGACCTGTGGGTTGTCTGTCCGTGGCATTGATTGTGTCCAAAGTACTCATGATGGAACAAAGTGTAGATAAACATGATAAACTTGTTGGTCGATCACCACTCAGTTTCTTACAAATTCATATCAAGTCAAGCAAGTCTCATGTTTGAGTTCTTACCCTGTATATGTGGATATTTGGCCATAAGAAGTAGACTCCATCTCAGTGTAGTTGCTGTAGTGTCGGTACCAGCAGCAAACAAGTTGATCACTGTGTAAATCATGTTCTCCTCAGTGTAGTGAGAGTTCACAACACCGCAGTCCTAACATGAAAAAAATTAAAACATAAAATTGGTTTCTTAATACTGCTTCTCTTTAAAAGAAACAACAAGAGTGTTTTGGGTTTGTTTGTCTTTTTTTACTTCTTCTTTCTGCTTCCGGATCAGAAAACAGTCCACCAGCCCTCTGCACGAGTGAGGGATCAGAGTCTCTTTCAGCTGTTTGATTAAATCCTTCACATCCCTGACAGTCAGTTTCACATTATTTAATATCAGGTGTCGATTTTTTACCCAACTAGCCAGCCTTGGAAACATGTTGTAGAGCTGTGAAATATGAAACACACAAACATAAATTGAATCAAGCAATCTACCACATTCATATGTTTCATCCAAATCAGACTAAATTGAATTTGATTTTTTATTTCATTTGTTTATTCGAACTGGACAGTGCATCTTAATGTACAAGACATTTCTTCACAAGGTTATCTTAAATATGCTGGAATTGGCACAAAGTTTATTTCTGCTCTGACTGGTAGGCTGGAGTGAGTCCCGTTAAGGATTCAAAATCAGATAAAGGAAATTCAAAATTAACTCTAAAATACACAGGCAGTCGGTGAAGAGAAGCCATATTGGGTGTTATGTTATCTCTCATATATGCTCCAGTTCAGACACGGTGCTACATTTATGACAGGAGCGAAGACCGACGTGTGATTTAGAGAAATATTTTCAAAACGGTTTCACCATCAGCATTTGTTGTCTGAAATAGTTTTAACAGGGATACAAGTGGCATATTGAGCAGGTGCAATCCACAACCAATCTCCCCATGAGTTGTCATTAATCACCACACACTGGTGAGTTCATTGATGTGAAAACAGATTCAATCCAAAAAGCAAAGATAAAACCTACCAGGACTGATGGAGAACCTGTAAGACAAAATGACTGAGAGAATCGACCAACCAGGTTTTTGAATCGAGAATCATTGGTTTCAAATCTGCTTCCGTACACAACGGAAGAAACAACATTAGCTGTTGCATAAGTCAGAGGAGATCCCATGTCGAATGGTTTCCCTGTAAAATAATAACAGCAAAACGCTAGTTTTGTGTGATGGAAACAATCCTACCCACAACGTACAGTGTCTGTCAAAACGTGACGATAAAACAACTTATAATGTAGAAAGAAAGAAAATGCATTAAAAGAAAGTAACTATTTGTAAAACAATACCCAACATGTGGAGGGCACACTCACACACACTCACACACACGCACGCACGCACGCACGCACGCACGCACGCACACACACACACACACACACACACACACACACACACACACACACACACACACACACACACACACAGAATATACGTTAACATCTTACCTTGGCGGTTTTCAAACACCTGAATCAGGTGCTCACATTCATCTAAAATTCTAGACTCAGCAATTCTTTTGCCCATCCCAAAGTCTCTCAGGGTAGAAAGGGCAAAACGTCTCATCTCTTTCCACGAGTCTCCATTTGCAAATACGATTCCTGTAAAACATGATTCCAACTTGGAAACAGGTTTGGTCTCACAACAGTTGCTAGAGACTTCAGACATTACAAAATAAATAACCTTTTGTCTGGAAATCGTCCATTATTGAATAGGTTTTGATTATTTAGTATTTGCATCTGTGTTTCCACAAAGTTTTCCAACCTTGGTTCAGTCTAGTTTTCACCCTGCAAGTTTGAAAAAATCTGTAACAGATCTTCATTCTCATAATACATTGCAAATCACACTTACCATGACCGTGATTCAAATCCTCAAATATCGGGTTAATATCTCGGTCTCCAAACTCTTCAGCATGATTCACCAGAGCCTCTTTGACCGTCTTATACCCAGCCAGGACCACCACTTTCTTGATTCCAAAGTAAACAGTGAATACAGAGCCGTATATCTTTGATAACTGAAAGGAAAAACAAACAAATCACCAAACAAAACTATAATGCACGATTGTAAAAATACAATAAAGATGTTTCTCACGATGAACATGAAGTAATAGCTCACCTCACACAAGCTTTGGTGCGGCTTCTTGAGATCAAGTTGCATTAAGTTTCCAAAAAGTGGCAGAGGTCTTGGTCCCGGAGGCTCCTGTCCCCTCTGGGTTTTGTTTAAGTTTCTAAAGACATTATAAAAAGCCAGTAGGAGAACAGCAGCTCCTAACACAGTGGTGGGACTGGAGAAGAGAAAGAAAACTAAATCCTCGACAAGACCCATTTCTTTATGGTGAAGCGAACTGCTGATGGCTGTTGGCTTTATATGAGCATGCAAATGGAAGAACAGGTTTACAGCAGGCCGGCCTCCTATTTATCATGGGTACCCCTGCTCTGCCATGATAACCTTTACCTCGAACAACACAGAAAAACCTGTGAGCAGTCGGGGGAATGTTATAGTACAACCAGAAGTAAAACATGCATAACGGTAAAGTAGTATTTATTTGTACAAAGTCCACACACTGACACATCTATTCACAATCAATCAGTGACCAGGTCAATTTCAGTTAGAAGAGATTAGTTTTTTGTGTCTATAGGAGCTGCACTCACCCTTTTTTTTTTTCAAGGTTCTTATCCTGTATGAATGTTTTAATTTCTTTAGTGTGCTTTGTGCAATCATGTTTTAGGCACATGAATGCTGATGAATTACTGACTGACCTCTTCTCATATTGGGTCATCATCAATGTCCTGATCTTTCAACTGATTCTGACATGTGTGTCTATGTAAAGTGAGTAAAAGAGCAGAGAGGACACAGCCTTGAGGGAAACCTGTCTACTGTCACTTTAATATCTGTACAACATGTGGCTGGATGCAGAAGAAAAGTCGATGGATAAAACAGCCCGCGACACTTGTAAGTATTAAACACAAATAAAAAATTATCTGCCAGCTGTTCAGCACAGTTCTTGGAAATTGAGTGACGTTTTCCCAAATGCTTTGTGTTTGTGAGTCGGTTATAGCTCAAAGCATGCAGAACTGGTATCTGAAACTTGTTTTATTTTAAGCAATTGAACGCACGCACGCACGCACACACACACACACACACACACACACACACACACACACACACACACCACATGTTTACCTGGTTTACCATGATTAAATATTTGAATACAAATTTTAAGTGAACAATCTACACTTTATCAGTTTCAGGCAATAATTGTTGGCTCAGCAATGAAACTGTGGTGGTGTGTGCGTGGGTGTGGCCGAGAGGTTTAATTGTGTCTCTCCTCCGTGACAGTAGCGGCTGGGAAGTCTTGAAAAAGGGGAGAAGCTCCAGAAGGAGGCGCCTGGAGCCTGGCCATGTGCTACTCCACCACAAGTGACTCTTGTACCGATCTACATGCATGCAGATTTAGAGACAGCATTGGCTTTGGAGTTCATTTATTTTTCACAATAGCACATGGGTGTTGCCTGAGGAGTCTGCTGGAGCTGTTAAATGGACTCAGCTGGTAGGTGGAGCTGAGCCAATCAGCAGTTATCCTCCAATCAGAGAGCTCCACACCAGGACAGGAGGAAGCATAATAATGCTCGGCCCCATGCTGTAAGGATCTGTACACAATTCCTGGAAGCTGAAAACCTCCCAGTTCTTGCATGGCCAGCATCCTCAACAGACATGTCACCCATTGAGCATGTTTGGGATGCTCTGGATCGGCGTTTACGGCGCGTTCCAGTTCCTGCCAATATCCAGCAACTTCGCACAGCCATTGAAGAGGAGTGGACCAACATTCCGCAGGCCACAATCAACAACCTGATTAATGCTATGTGAAGGAGATGTGTTGCACTACATGACGCAAATGGTGGACACACCAGATACTGACTAGTTTTCTGACACCCCACCCCCCAGACCCCCCCAATACAGCAAAACTGCACATTTCAGAGTGGCCTTTAATTGTGACCACCCTAAGGGCACATCTGTGCACTAATCATACTGTCTAATCAATATCTTAATATGCCACACCTGTGAAGTGGGATGGATTATCTCGGCAAAGGAGAAGTTCTCACAAACATAGATTTTGACAGATTGGTGAACAATATTTGAGAGAAGTAGGTCTTTTGTGTATATAGAAAATGTTTTAAATCTTTGAGTTCAGCTCATGAAAATTGGGAGCAAAAACAAAAGTGTTGCGTTTATATTATTGTTTAGTATCTGATATTATATCACAGCAATGCATTTAAACACTACAGCTCTTTCCCTCACTGGTGATTCACGGCACAAAGTTCATGGGGTGAAGGGCTGAGGGTCAAACCAACAGCAGATGTCAAATCCAGTTCGCTGTTGAGAACCCCGGGTGGAGGAGTGAAACGAAAACGCTGGAGGAGGGAGGTGAAGAAGAGGAAGAGCTCCATCTTCGCCAGACTCTCACCAAGACACGCTCTGCGACCTGCAAGAACAAGAAGCTGAATAAAACCATTAATGAAGAAATGACTAATCTCATAGACATAAAAGACCAAATGTTGACATACCTGCAGAAAAGGGCAGGAAAGCATCCCTCATAATGAATTTACCCTCTTCATCCAGGAAATGAGAGGGGTTAAACATGTGTGGGCTCTCCCATTTACTCTCATCGTACAGGACAGAAGTAAGGAGAGGAAACACAGTTGTGTCCTGGTGGCAAAAGAAGACAAGCTCGTCAGGAGCAGTTTCAATTTTAGTTGGAATATGATGAGTCAGAACTGAAACTTGTGGAAGCAGCTGACTTTCTCGATGAAGAATCCCTGGAAGGTGACGTCTCGACTGGTTTTGTGAGGAACAGACATGGGGACAATGTTGGCCAGTCTCTGTGTCTCATGGATGACAGCGTCGGTGTACGGCAGGTTTTTCCGATCATCCACTCGCACCTGACGGTTTCCTACCACGCTGCTCAGTTCCTCCTGAACCTTGTCTGCATGACACAGGAAACAACAGTTCACTTTAACACGACTAAAAACATGAACAGCTTATTCATCATTGCATCATAAAATGGGACACAAAGGCCCCAGCAGTTCCCTGGTTAGTGTTGTTTTTCCAGGCAAAGGTTCAGGTATGCGTGTGCATGCGTACGTGCGTGCGTGCGTGCGTGCGTGTGTGTGTGTGTGAGAGAGAGAGCGAGAGAGACCATCACATGCCTAGCACTAAACTCCTCAGTGATCAATTAATCAATCAATCAATCAATCAATCAATCAATCAATCAATCAGCATTTATTTATCTATCCCTTTACAACACACAAAGTGACCAAAGTGCTTCACATATGACAGTAAAAATTGTCCAACAGAGAACCAGAGTAAACACATACACTACATCAACAAGCAAGTCTCATGTTTGAGTTCTTACCCTGTATGTGTGGATATTTGGCCATAAGAAGTAGACTCCATCTCAGTGTAGTTGCTGTAGTATCGGTACCAGCAGCAAACAAGTTCAACACTGTGAAAATCAAGTTCTCCTCAGTGTAGAGAGAGTTCACAACACAAGAGTCCTAACATGACAGAGAAAAACAAAATGAGATTGCTTAAATTTATATTGCATTTCTTGAAAAGAAACAACAGGAGTGTTTGAGGTTTGTTTGTCTTTTTTTTACTTCTTCTTTCTGCTTCCGGATCAGAAAACAGTCCACCAGCCCTCTGCACGAGTGAGGGATCAGAGTCTCTTTCAGATGTTTGATTAAATCCTTCACATCCCCGACATTCAGTTTCACATTATTTAATATCAGGCGTCGATTTTTTACCCAACTAGCCAGCCTTGGAAACATGTTGTAGAGCTGTGAAATATGAAACACACAAACATAAATTGAATCAAGCAATCTACCACATTCGCACTTTCTATGGAGGACCAAGCATGCCAGAATTATATACATAAATACATACTAATAAATACTTAGATGTGTCTGTCATCAATTAAAATTGGAACTAAACAGCTGTTATTAATTTGTTAAAGTTCCAATTTATTTTATGTTAAAAAAAATAATAATAGAAAAAGGACAAGTATTTTCTCTATTGAATTAATTATGGTATGGTCCGGTGTTGCACTGATTCATGCATTTATTCTATCTCCTAAACGCACCCATCCATTAGTCACTCATAATTTTCATCAGAGTCAGAATATATAAAATATAGCAATTTTTTGTCTAATTTTTGCCTTTTCCATTGGTAGTGTAATAACATATTAACAGTTCTGCTTGGATATAGATAATTTACTAGTGCTATATGTATTTTCATAATATACAGATTAATTTATTATGAGGTTATTTATTATGTAAGATAGATAGATAGATAGATAGATAGATAGATAGATAGATAGATAGATAGATAGATAGATAGATAGATTCAAACATGTTTGAAATGAATTAATATCTTAAAAAAAATAAAATAATCAGATAGAATAATCAGAAGGAAATATGCTGGGTTGAAAGCCATTGAGTAAAAGCACATTTTAAAATGTGTTTTAAGAAGAGGCCTGATATCTAAAGGCAGATTGTTCAAAGACACACTGCAGCATTTGTGACAGAAGCGATGGCTAATCACAGTGGTGATTTCATATACTGTATTTGAAAACAGAAGCCATGAAGCAAAGATAAAACCTACCAGGATTGATGGAGAACCGATGAGACATATTGTCTCATTGGCTTGAGCAGTCATATTTTTGAATCGAGAATCATTGTATTCAAATCTGCTTCCATACACAATAGAAGAAATAACATTAGCTGTTGCAGAAGTCAGAGGTGATCCTGTGTCGAATGGTTTCCCTGTAAAATGACAAGAGAAAATAGAAAAATAATCACGTTAGTGAAACAATAATTTTTTGCTATGTAAGAAATCCTACCCACAGCGTACATTGTTTATGGAAAGATCATTTTAAAACAACTTGTGATACTGTAGTGACACAATCTAACCCAAGCCCTTTAATTTTACCTTGGTGGTTTTCAAACACCTGAATCAGGTGCTCACATTCATCTAAAATTTTAGATTCAGCCATTCTTTTGCCCATCCCAAAGTCTCTCAGGGTAGAAAGGGCGAAACGTCTCAGCTCTTTCCAGGAATCTCCATTTGCAAACAGTATTCCTGTAAAACAAAACACCCAATCAGGAGTTTTACAGCCCTGATCCAGTCTGGTTTTCACCATGCAGGCTTTCTGTTCCCTGAAGCACAAAGTACGTCACACTCACCATGACCGTGATTCAAATCCTCAAATATCGGGTTAATATCTCGGTCTCCAAACTCTTCAGCATGATTCACCAGAGCCTCTTTGACCGTCTTATACCCAGCCAGGACCACCACTTTCTTGATTCCAAAGTAAACAGTGAATACAGAGCCGTATATCTTTGATAACTGAAAGGAAAAACAAACAAATCACCAAACAAAATTATAATGCACGATTGTAAAAATACAATTAAGATGTTTCTCACGATGAACATGAAGTAATAGCTCACCTCGCACAAGCTTTGATGTGGCTTCTTGAGATCAAGTTGCATTAAGTTTCCAAAAAGTGGCAGAGGTCTTGGTCCCGGAGGCTCCTGTCCCCTCTGGGTTTCGTTTAAGTTTCTAAAGACATTATAAAAAGCCAGTAGGAGAACAGCAGCTCCTAACACAGTGGTGGGACTGGAGAAGAGAAAGAAAACTAAATCCTCGACAAGACCCATTTCTTTATGGTGAAGCGAACTGCTGATGGCTGTTGGCTTTATATGAGCATGCAAATGGAAGAACAGGTTTACAGCAGGCCGGCCTCCTATTTATCATGGGTCCCCCTGCTCTGCCATGATAACCTTTACCTTGAACAACACAGAAAAACCTGTGAGCAGTCGGGGGAATGTTATAGTACAACCAGAAGTAAAACATGCATAACGGTAAAGTAGTATTTATTTGTACAAAGTCCACACACTGACACATCTATTCACAATCAATCAGTGACCAGGTCAATTTCAGTTAGAAGAGATTAGTTTTTTGTGTCTATAGGAGCTGCACTCACCCTTTTTTTTTTCAAGGTTCTTATCCTGTATGAATGTTTTAATTTCTTTAGTGTGCTTTGTGCAATCATGTTTTAGGCACATGAATGCTGATTAATTACTGACTGACCTCTTCTCATATTGGGTCATCATCAATGTCCTGATCTTTGAACTGATTCTGACATGTGTGTCTATGTAAAGTGAGTAAAAGAGCAGAGAGGACACAGCCTTGAGGGAAACCTGTCTACTGTCACTTTAATATCTGTACAACATGTGGCTGGATGCAGAAGAAAAGTCGATGGATAAAACAGCCCGCGACAATTGTACGTTTTAAACAGAAATAAAAAATTATCTGCCAGCTGTTCAGCACAGTTCTTGGAAATTGATTGACATTTTCCCAAATGCTTTGTGTTTGTGAGTCGGTTATAGCTCAAAGCATGCAGAACTGGTATCTGAAACTTGTTTTTTTTTTAAGCAATTGAACACACACACACACACACACACACACACACACACACACACACACACACACACACACACACACACACACACACACACACACACACCACATGTTTACCTGGTTTACCATGATTAAATATTTGAATACAAATTTTAAGTGAACAATCTACACTTTATCAGTTTCAGGCAATGGTTGTTGGCTCAGCAATGAAACTGTGGTGGTGTGTGCGTGGGTGTGGCCGAGAGGTTTAATTGTGTCTCTCCTCCGTGACAGTAGCGGCTGGGAAGTCTTGAAAAATGGGAGAAGCTCCAGAAGGAGGCGCCCGGAGCCTGGCCATGTGCTACTCCACCACAAGTGACTCTTGTACCGATCTACATGCATGCAGATTTAGAGACAGCATTGGCTTTGGAGTTCATTTATTTTTCACAATAGCACATGGGTGTTGCCTGAGGAGTCTGCTGGAGCTGTTAAATGGACTCAGCTGGTAGGTGGAGCTGAGCCAATCAGCAGTTATCCTCCAATCAGAGAGCTCCACACCAGGACAGGAGGAAGCATAATAATGCCCCCCCCCCCCCCCCCCAAAGCAAAACTGCACATTTCAGAGTGGCCTTTAATTGTGACCACCCTAAGGGCACATCTGTGCACTAATCATACTGTCTAATCAATATCTTAATATGCCACACCTGTGAAGTGGGATGGATTATCTCGGCAAAGGAGAAGTTCTCACAAACATAGATTTTGACAGATTGGTGAACAATATTTGAGAGAAATAAGTCTTTTGTGTATTTAGAAAATGTTCAGCTCATGAAAATTGGGAGCAAAAGCAAAAGTGTTGCATTTATATTTTTGTTCAGTATCTGATATTATATCACAGCAATACATTTAAGCACTGCAGCTCTTTTCCTCACTGGCGATTCACGGCACAAAGTTCATGGGGTAAAGGGCTGAGGGTGAAACCAACAGCAGATGTCAGATCCAGTTCACTGTGGAGAACCCCGGGTGGAGGAGTGAAACGAAAACGCTGGAGGAGGGAGGTGAAGAAGAGGAAGAGCTCCATCTTCGCCAGACTCTCACCAAGACACACTCTGCGACCTGCAAGAACAAGAAGCTGAATATAATGATTGATGAAGAAATGACTAATCTCATAGAAATAAAAGACCAAATGTTGACATACCTGCAGAAAAGGGCAGGAAAGCATCCCTCATAATGAATTTACCCTCTTCATCCAGGAAATGAGAGGGGTTAAACATGTGTGGGCTCTCCCATTTACTCTCATCATACAGGACAGAAGTAAGGAGAGGAAACACAGTTGTGTCCTGGTAGCAAAAGAAGACAAGCTCGTCAGGAGCAGTTTCAATTTTAGGTGGAATACGACGAGTCAGAACTGAAACTTGTGGAAGCAGCTGACTTTTTCGATGAAGAATCCCTGGAAGGTCACGTCTCGACTGGTTTTGTGAGGAACAGACATGGGGACAATGTTGGCCAGTCTCTGTGTCTCATGGATGACAGCGTCGGTGTACGGCAGGTTTTTCCGATCATCCACTCGCACCTGACGGTTTCCTACCTCCCTGCTCAGTTCCTCCTGAACCTTGTCTGCATGACACAGGAAACAACAGTTCACTTTAACAAGACTAAAAACATGAACAACTTATTCATCATTGCATCATAAAATGGGACACAAAGGCCCCAGCAGTTCCCTGGTTAGTGTTGTTTTTCCAGGCAAAGGTTCAGGACTTTGACGTCAGGGAACCTCACCTCACACAGTCTCGTTTGATATTCAATGTTCAAGGTTCGTAACCATTGGTAGATTTTTTTATGGATCCTTATCCTTGCCCAGTCTTACCTCTGTGGATGAAATAGTGGCTAAATTCCACTCTACGAGGTTTCTAATGTCTCACTTTTATAGTACAAGTATGGGCAGCTTGCAAGCATCTTCAGAGAGTAAAAGACTGGCATGGTGTGAAGATTTAAATAATGAAATCACAGTAGAGGATTGGCGGAAGACTTGTTAAAAAGCACAAATGCAGTCCATAAATACAAATTTAAAATTAAGACAATATTATTCGGGTTGAATGAGGACATACATAGCACCAACCTCATGGAACAAATCCAATCCCAATATCACTTATATTTGAACTAAATGTCAAATGAAGGGTACTATACTTCATTGTTTTTGGTACTGCCCTTTCATCAGGACTTTCTGGAAGCAGATCTTGGACACTTTCTCATATGTTACACGTGAAAACATTTCTTTTGAAATGTTTCACAAAAACTGTAAACTGAGCAAAGCTGATGAGAGATTGATTGTCTACTGTGTCTTGCAAGAAAAACTTACAATACCCAAAGCATAGAAATCTACAACCAGATAAAGTCAACGAATGTGGCTGTCTGGCTTGTCAAACACTATTGCCCTTGAGGGCTCTAGTGCCTTACATGTATACCGATGTGGATTTCCTTTCTTTGGAAAGGGGATGTGAGGTTGTAAAGAGGATGTGTGTGTGTGTGTGTGTGTGTGTGTGTGTGTGTGTGTGTGTGTGTGTGTGTGTGCGTGCGTGCGTGCGTGCGTGCGTGCGTGCGTGCGTGCGTGCGTGCGTGCGTGCGTGTGTGTGTGTGTGAGTGAGAGAGACCATTATTCTTATCAACATTTATTTATCTATCCCTTTACAACACACAAAGTGACCAAAGTGTTTCACATATGACAGTAAAAATTGTCCAACAGAGAACCAGAGTAAAATCATACACTATATCAACAAGCAAGTCTCATGATTGAGTTCTTACCCTGTATGTGTGGATATTTGGCCATAAGAAGTAGACTCCATCTCAGTGTAGTTGCTGTAGTATCGGTACCAGCAGCAAACAAGTTGGTCAATGTGAAAATCAAGTTCTCCTCAGTGTAGTGAGAGTTCACAACACAAGAGTCCTAACATGACAGAGAAAAACAAAATAAGATTGCTTAAACTAATATTGCATTTCTTGAAAAGAAACAACAGGAGTGTTTTGGGTTTGTTTGTCTTTTTTTTACTTCTTCTTTCTGCTTCCGGATCAGAAAACAGTCCACCAGCCCTCTGCACGAGTGAGGGATCAGAGTCTCTTTCAGATGTTTGATTAAATCCTTCACATCTCTGACAGTCAGTTTCACATTATTTAATATCAGGCGTCGATTTTTTACCCAACTAGCCAGCCTTGGAAACATGTTGTAGAGCTGTGAAATGTGAAACACACAAACAAAAATTCAATCAAGCAATCTACCACATTCATACTTTGCTATGGAGGACCAAACATGCCAGAATTAGATACATAAATACACATGTATGTGATATGAGCTTTTTCTACACACAAAAATACTTAGATGTGTCTGTCATCAATTAAAATTGGAATTAAATGGCTGTTATTAATTTGTTGAAGTTCCAATTCATTTTATGTAAAAAAAAAAAAAAAAGAAAAAAAAAAAGAAAAAGGACAGATATAAGTATTTTCACTATTGAATTAATTATAGCATGGTCCGGTGTTGCACTGATTCTTGCATTTATTCTATCTCCCGACCTCGCCAATCCATTAGGCAATAGTGTAATGACACATTTAATGGCACATTTAGTCATTCATAATTTTCATCCAAGTCAGAGTTTATCAAATAGAGCAATTTACTCTCTATTTTTTATTTGTTTGCAATGGGAAACATATCAACAGTTCTGCTTAACATGTCTGACATGAATTAATAACTTTTAACATATAAAATAAGATAGAATAAGCAGAAGGAATGCTGGGTCGAAAGCCAGTGAGTGTAAGTGGACAAAGAAGAGGCCTGCCTGATGTGCAAAAGGCAGATTGTTCAAACACACACTGCAGCATTTGTGACAGAAGAAAGCTGTTTCACCACAAGCATTTTGTTTGACAATTTACAATCTCACCACTAGATGTCAATAATCACCACAAAGTGGTGATTTCATATACTGTATTTGAAAACAGAAGCCATGAAGCAAAGATAAAACCTACCAGGATTGATGGAGAACCGACGAGACGTATTGTCTCATTGGCTCGAGCAGTCATATTTTTGAATCGAGAATCATTGTATTCAAATCTGCTTCCATACACAATAGAAGAAATAACATTAGCTGTTGCAGAAGTCAGAGGTGATCCTGTGTCGAATGGTTTCCCTGTAAAATTAAAAAGAAAAATAATCACGTTACTGAAACAATCATCTTTTGCTATGTAAGAAATCCTACCCACAGCGTACATTGTTTATGGAAAGATCATTTTAAAACAACTTGTGATACTGCAGTGACACAATCTTACCCAAGCCCTTTAATTTTACCTTGGTGGTTTTCAAACACCTGAATCAGGTGCTCACATTCATCTAAAATTTTATACTCAGCAATTCTTTTGCCCATCCCAAAGTCTCTCAGGGTAGAAAGGGCAAAACGTCTCAGCTCTTTCCAGGAATCTCCATTTGCAAACAGTATTCCTGTAAAACAAAACACCCAATCAGGAGTTTTACAGCCCTGATGCAGTCTGGTTTTCACCATGCAGGCTTTGTTGTTCCCTGAAGCGCAATGTACATCACACTCACCATGACCTCGATTCGAATCCTCAAATATCGGGTTAATATCTCGGTCTCCAAACTCTTCAGAATGATTCACCAGAGCCTCTTTGACCGTCTTATACCCAGCCAGGACCACCACTTTCTTGATTCCAAAGTAAACAGTGAATACAGAGCCGTATATCTTTGATAACTGAAAGGAAAAACAATTAAATCACCAAACAAAATTATAATGCACGATTGTAAAAATACAATAAAGATGTTTCTGACAATGAACATGAAGTAATAGCTCACCTCACACAAGCTTTGGTGCGGCTTCTTGAGATCAAGTTGCATTAAGTTTCCAAAAAGTGGCAGAGGTCTTGGTCCCGGAGGCTCCTGTCCCCTCTGGGTTTCGTTTAAATTTCTGAAAACATTATAAAAAGCCAGCAGGAGAACAGCAGCTCCTAACACAGTGGTGGGACTGGAGAAGAGAAAGAAAACTAAATCCTCGACAAGACCCATTTCTTTACTGTGAAGCGAACTGCTGATCGCTGTTGGCTTTATATGAAATCCGAGCAAGGAAATAGAAGAACAGGTTTACAGCAGGCCGGCCTCCTAATTATCATGGTGCACCCTGCTCTGCCATGACAACCTTTACCTCGAACAACACAGAAAAGCAGTCGGGGGAATTTTATCATACAACCACTAAAGCCACACACTGACACATCTATTCATAATCAATCAGTGACCAGGCCAACGTGTTGTTGTTGTTGTTGTTGTTGTTGTTGTTGTTGTTGTTGTTGTTGTTGTTGTTGTTGTTGTTGTTGTTGTTGTTGTTGTTGTTGTTGTTGTTGTTGTTGTTGTTGTTGCTGCTGCCACTCAATATCTTCACAATGTTGATGTTTTAATTTCTTTAGTGTGTTTTGTGCAATCATGTTTTCGGTACATGAATGCAGATTAATTACTGACTGACGTTATCAATGACATGTGTGTCTATGTAAAGTGAGCAAAAGAGCAGAGAGGACACAGCCATAGGACACACACACACACACACACACACACACACACACACACACACACACACACACACACACACACACACACACACACACACACACACACACACACACACACACACACACACACACACTGAAACACACTGAAACACACTGAAACTGAGTGAATAAATCTTCAGGCCTTAGAGTACAGTATGTTGGGAAAAATAAAGGTACCACCTTGAGAATGAAAGTGGAGCAGTTTTATTGAATATATGTTCACTCATTTTCTTCATCAATTCCCAGGTCTGTCATAGATGGTAACAATACCTCTGAGATTATTACACATATACCTATAGACCTTGATGTGTTGCATTTACTTAAATCCTTTAAGTGCAATCACTTGCCTCAACGTTTTTGAGCAGAGAATGAATGACTGGAATGTATAAATCGAATCCCCTGTTTTCTAAAACCCTTCTCTCATGTGGAATGAGATCCCAGTTTCAGTTCGGGCACTTCAAACAATCGACTGTAAAGGTTAGGCTTAAGACTTTTCTATTTACTAAAGCTTACAGTTGGAGCTGGTTCAGGCCACCGAGACCATTTTCTAGTGCAGTTGCCACAGGTTAAGACTGCTGGAGGACCGACACCGAGCTTTTCTTCTTTCTCACTCACCATGCTTCACTATTACATGTCAATAACATTTGTCTCTCTCCTGTAGTCCGTGTGCTCTCTCTTTCTTTCATTTCCTGCCTTTCTGGTCTTTTCCTGCAAAGGGAGTTTTTATTTTCCACTATCGCGTGTAATTTTTACTCTGTAAAAGTGTCTTGAGAGGACTGTGTTGCACGTAGGAATCAGGTTTCGATATAACTCGATCTGGCCTGAGTCCCATGTGAAAGCAGCCACACTCGCTGGTTCAACCACTCCCACCTTTTCAACATCTTGTTGACAACACATCACTGACTTATTCAGTTTCAGACGGGCAGAGCATGTTGACACCCAACCTGCATGCCCTTCTGCCTCAATGCTTCTTTTTTTTTTAAATTTCCTCCGTAACCCAGAATGAACCGAAAGAACAGCAGTCAGTAGGCAGAAGGCCTGTGCAAAGCGATGAAGCACTTTGAAAGGAATTTAAGATAAGATAAGATCGCCTTTATTAATCTCACAGTGGAGAAATGTACTTGTTGCATACAGCTCTTGAGGACACATGAGGAAAGGAGAGGAATGTGCAAACTGTTAGTAGAATAGGCAATGAAAGTGCACACAGTGAGTAGAAGAGAGGTATCTTGTATGCCGTAAGCTGCTGGAGCTCAGTCAGTTTAGTCTTTAATCCGATAATTACTTAATTGTTCTGTAAAATATGGTGGCCCCAGAAGGGCCAACGCAACTGCGAAATCCACACCTCAACAACAAGAAGCCACAATGCAGCAGCGCAAGAGCTGATTTCATGTGAGTCACTCTCCTGACTGTGGAGACTGTCGTCGTTACAATCCATCAGGGAAAGAAAATATACAGTTCAATCATTCACAGGTGAGCTCAGTCATTTAAAATGCACTGACCCCTTGTACTATGTGGTATAGAGAGCTTTTTGTATTGTTTGTACCAATAATTTTTCACGGGCAATAATTGAAATTGTAGATTGGTGAATTTGCACCATTGTTGTTGAGGCTTTTTCTTTTAGTAATTTACAGTTTGATAAAAGAGGTCTTCGTAAATACAACACAAGCCCATGCAGAGAAATACAGAACATAGAAAAGCTAACGTTCTCACTAAACACTGGCATCGATGGATGATTTATTTTTATATACGAACCTAATTAAAAAAACAAAAAACAGTAAAGGATAAAGAATGTCTTATACTGCGTGTGCCGGAACCACCAGGCGTTGTTGGCATCCGGCTCGAAGGACCAAGTTAAATGTCAGGTTTAGGCTATAGACATTTATTAAATCTGCAAGAAAGAAGAAGACAACAAGGGTAAGTTTCTTTTACTCATGAGGAGAACAGACAGGAAGTGCCCGCTCTGAGCTTCTGCTGTTCTCCTGTGCTTTTTATTTCGATTAACAAATGGGAGGGTTTACAGGATATGCATCATAGAAATAGACAAGTTGTTGCGCTTGGCAGTTATCAAGAGTAAGTACAATCTCAGGGCATCCTCTACGCGTGGATCACCACCGAGATGGTGGCTATGGGGAAGACACAATGTTCCTGTTTTATCAGTCTCGCTCAGTCTTGCTCAGAGTGCTTCTACCAAGGCTCAGAATACATGATTAGTCAAAGTTAAACAACAGCGCCTGAGTGACGCTGCTAAATAAAGACAGAAGAAATAAGACTGAGATTAAGCAGGAATATGGTAACTATATATAAAAACATTCTAACAACTACATACATACCTGGTATATGAACTTTATATATATATAAAAACATGAATATTGACCCTGATGACTAGTTCAATGAAACAATATACTCCGATTACAACCGTGCAACATAAACATATGATAAAGGAAAGAAACATATTCTCCACTCGACTCCCCCTCCCTAGAAAATGTGAATAATACCATCAAACTTTTTTAGGGCTTTTTTTGGTTGTTTTCCTTTTGTACTTTTTATTAATGCGGGTTTGTTATTAATTGTTCCATTTTAAAGCATAAAGGTCTATTTTCTTCACTAGTCTGAAAGTCAGTTATTACATTTCTGTACCATAAATTAAAACGTTTAATGTAGGTGAATCAGCATAATCTTAGGGTCAGTCAGGTCTGGGCAATGACACACAATGTACAGATTAAGCATGGTTTACCTCCATTTAGAGTATTGTTCTTTTATTTTAAAAAGATGATACATAGAGTTGAGAAGGTCAGTTTTCATGGTACAATAGAGTACACAATTACGTGATTTTTTTCCCCTTTTTTATATATGTGGTACATGTTTCAGCATCATCACTCAATCCTTTGATATCAGCAGCAAACGTTTCAAATTCTTCAGTGAGCCACAAATGCTGTTATGCATGAGATTTGAACTGTGCAAATACACAAACAAATGTAACAAACATGAAAAAAAAAAAATTAAAAGCAGGTAAGTAAATCATCTGAAGACCAACATATCGGTGTCTTTTTGGAATGTCAGTCTTGACTCTCTTTTCAAACGCCCGGTGGCATGAGGAGAGCACTTTAAATAATTTCAAGCAGTGAACGTCAGCAGTGGGTTGTTTTTTTTTTTTTTGTTTGTTTGCTTATGCATAAGACAGTATACATTCAAGTCACTTCAGTCAAGTGATTCATTTTTGAGAACAGGAATGTCGTTTGCACACTAACGCAAGTTATTCTAACAGGTAATCCTCCCAGATTATAACATTATTTACCCCTTACAATAGGAAAGTCACCATTAACATATTCTCTTGGATATTCGTGGGAATTATTTGTAGAAAATTGTCACTCTAAATATTTTTCTATCTAATACATACATCTTTGTACAAGGCCTTTGAGGAATGTGATAAACTGGGCTTGTTTCTCATTGAACGACGGAGCGGCGAACAAACACGATGCTGATCATTCTTCCATAAAAGAAGGCATTTGATTGGATGCAGAGGACCTTAAGTTCAACTTCCCCAAAACTGTGTTGGCCTTTTCTTTTCTTTTTATTGCATTTTCCTTCTTTCCCCGAAGAAGCAGCTCCACATAAACAAAACAGATGACATTGCAGCTAATCTGGTCCTCTGCTTGGTCACAATCTCTTCGTATTAACATTTCAGGTATGTTGTCGCTCTGGTGAAAGCAAAGAATTCATTAAACCAGGAATCATGCAGCTATACTCTCGGTATAATCGTGTCACACATGCACACCATGTGAAATACATGGCTGCAGAAATATGGAAACAAATGTACAAAAATGCCCCAAAGGTTCAGCCTCCATTTAAAACTTCCATGTCAAACAAACATTTTGGGGTTTCTGAACCTGATGTAAACTGAACTGTCTGGAATCCGCATGCTGCCGTCTTTTGTTTGGCAGCAAAAACTGAAACACTGCCTCAAAAAAAGCAGGAAGTAAAGTAATAATAATGGACTGAATGTACTGGATTAATCTTCTGTCAGGACGGAATTCTGTCGTTTGTTAGCAGCGCTCAGTTCTCCCAGCCCATTTATCCGTCTGTTTTGTTCTGTTTTTTTAAGCATGCATTCATTTATAATCCGAGAACAGGTTTTTCGTACCATGAGCACAACACATTATGTGCCTCCGGCAACAACAAGAGCCTCTTCGTGAAAACCAGTCCTTTTGGAATGGGCAATATAAAGACCCAAGAACCTTTACTTCGTCGATAAGGCTCAAAGGTGTGCAACAATTACATCAATAACGCACCGACTGGAGTGGTTCATTCTCATGTGATCACTGAGACGACCATCGAAATAAAGCACCCATTCTCAGACAGGGAATAAAATCGTAAAACTCATAAATAACAAAAGAAAAAGTTTGAACAAGTGAGTGCAAATAAACACATATAAACCCTGTCACACACACAATGGAGAGCAGTAGTATCTATTAGGTGGCTTCATTGTCTTGGTCCTGATTAGGAAGGTGCTTCACTGTGAGTTCATTACTTGGTACAATCAACAACCCAAAATCAAGAGTGTATTTTCCTACTTCCACACGGCGACAAACAGCATGAATGACCGAACAAAGATGCACCGCACTGACACGGAAGAAGCAACGCTGATGCTTGCAACTGGCCCACTAACGTTCAGAGTTAAACTGGAGTAGCTGCTGAGCCACATTTCGCTCCGGCCTGTATTCACTCTCGCCGTGCAGCCGAGGGCAAGTCAAAGTTTTGCAGGCCTTTCACTCGCACTGCAGAAGGCAGATGGACGGACAGACTCCTCGACCCGCCTACTTCCTGGAACTCTGCGTGCAGTGCTGGAACTGGGCGAAGCTGAGGAAGACTTGCTCCAGCGATATCTGGCTCACGCAGTAGTCTTCGATGCGGTATTTCTCTTTGGCGGCTTCCAAAGTGCCAAACACCTAGGCGGGGGAGAAACGCGTTGGAAGAAGAAAACACAGAAAAGGTGTGATATGAGCTTATGCGAACAAAGGCTTTGTGCCAATATCACAGTTTCCGGCTAAAATAGATATCCTTTGAACCCTGAACTCAGATAAATATACTTTATTTATGAGCTTATTTCGTGCAGCTACTGTTCATTTGTCTCTTTATATCCCACTTTTACATAATTCAACACATTATGCACCAAATACCTAAACTATAATCATAAACACACTTTTAAAGGCTTTCAATGGCTGTTTTTCTGTTTTTCCAAAGCCCCAAAATGGACCTCAAGACTAAAATAGAAGAAAAAAATGTTGAGATGCATTTGAATGTTGTTTTGCCATATTGCGCTCTTTGGATGTTATACAGCCATCTGAAACTCAACAAGTGGACCAGCACCATTACAATCAGATTCCATTCAATATTTCTTTTTCTTTTTTGGTTCCATGTATAAAAATACATTGACCATATATAATGATTAACCTGGCAAATAAACATTACTGTGGGAATTATTTAAGTTAGGAGTATCACACACATTTTGACATCAACAGTTTCTTACAATTTTCTTTAAATCCGGAGCAAAGAACTGCACGCATAGCCACACTTGCAGTGCATCATTATGGCCACTAAAAGGAGCTATTGCCCTGCACATAGACAAGCCCTATAGTTTCACCTCATCACCAGTTATAGATTATTAAAAGAAGAATATTAAAGAAAGAAAAAGAGGGAAAAAGAACTAGTTGAGAAGAAAAAAACCCACTTGAAATAAAGTGGGGAAAAAAAGTAAATGAAGGAAGATAATCTGTGAATTAGGTAGTGTACCTGTGCCCAGGTCAGTGTTTTGTCCGTCAAATGGTAGTGGACCATTCCCTGGTGCTCATCCTTAAGCTGGCTTCCTGTTGAGATAGAAAATCAACTCAGTTACAAAGGTTTTTTTGTTTTTTTTTAATAATTTTGGAGTGACATATCTTTTTTTAAATAAATAAAAAAAAAACAAACACACACCCACAAGTGTTTATTGCAAACAAACTCTGCCAAAGAAATACATTCATGACTCACTGGTTCCTGCCCACTCAAATCTACAGCCAGCCATGATAACACATACTGTTGTGTTGTTTTGCATTCTGAAGCATACTGACACCTCGGACCTGGAAAGGTGCTTTCAATGAAGTCTTTAAATAGCAGCAAGTCGCTGTCCTCCAGCTCAGCCTCCACGTGCACTTTGGCCAGCAACGTGTAGCCGCTGCCAAACTTGCTCTTCAGGTGCTGGGGACTCCCGAGGCACTTGAACTGACCATTCACCATCACCGCCAGCCTGGTGCACAAGGCCTCACACTCCTCCATACTACAGAAGGGGACACATTCAAGACAGCAGGCAGGGATGTAAAGATGAAGATTGAGGAAGACATATTTTCGCCCAAAAATGGAAATAAAATAGAAATCTGTACGAGCTCACCTATGAGAAGTGATGATTATGGCCTTGCCAGACTCTCGAGTGCGTGTCACCGCGTCCCACAGGAGCCTCCTGGCCACAGGGTCCATCCCGGTTGAAGGCTCGTCCAGGAAGATGACTGGAGGTCCACCGATGAGAGCCATGCCAGCACTCAGCTTCCTCTTGTTTCCGCCACTGCGTGTGATCACGGCGCCATGTCACTGTCACACCACCCCTCAACACAGAAGAGCTCCATTCCGAGTCATGTCTGCGAGCGTCCACCCACCTGTAGCTGCGGACCAGTTTGTCGGCATGCGGCTCGAGCAGCAGCGACCTCAGGACGTTCTCCACGCAGCCCGACACATATTTCTCTGGTATCCCTCTCAGCCTGGCGTACATGCTCAGAGTTTCTCTTCCCGTCATGTGGTCCAACACAGCATCAAACTGAGGGCAGTAACCGATGCGCTGCTGCACCTGCAAGCCCCAGATGGAAGTTTAATTTGAATTTCAGCGTACAGAAAGCAGTCTGGTTGTACAGTGAATCTTTTGCCCGACACCCCCTCCTCTCACCTTCTTGATGTCCCTACGGATGCTGTACCCATCAATGTAGGCCTCTCCCGACGTGACACTTTCGTCACCCGTCAGCATCTTAAACGTCGTCGTCTTCCCTGCTCCGTTGAATCCCAGGAGGCCGAAGCACTCGCCTTTCCCTACAGCGAGGGAGAGTCGATCCACAGCCAGAAGACTCTCCCCGCTGCTGTACACCTGAGATGAAGAAACAATACAATAGCACTTATTCTCCCCCACAGAGGCAGACACTTCCAGAGACAAACATGTTACAACACCCTGGCATCCAGT
The DNA here is from genome assembly GCF_963422515.1 of Blennius ocellaris. Taxonomy (NCBI): domain Eukaryota; kingdom Metazoa; phylum Chordata; class Actinopteri; order Blenniiformes; family Blenniidae; genus Blennius; species Blennius ocellaris. The sequence continues at coordinate 6,356,603 of NC_137665.1, forward strand.
ACTTGTATATAAAACCTCTATAAACGAGCACAACAGTGCTGGGCTTCATACCTTGGAGAGTTCCTGCATTACAAGAGGGCTCCCAACCATAGACTCCACAACTGGCTGGCACTCCAGCACGCGTTTCCTCTCGTCGGCCACATCTCTGTCCTCCGGAAGCACTGCTGCGTCCCCTAGCAAAGGCAACTAACACACACACTAAATGTGAGGCATGCAAGGCCATGAATCTACATTCATAAATAATTGATGTCAAATTGAAGGAGAATGAATGGAAAAAATTTGCATATTGTGTTACATGACTAATTCTTCCTCTCGTTCACTATTTGATTTTATTTGCTTATTGAACAAGTGCTTAAGCAGTTTCATATTTTTTTCTTAAATCAGCTGCTGGAGCTTCACTCTCACCATCATAATTTTTACCTCTTATTTGTTGCAATATTTTTTTAAATACAAGATACAAATGTATAAAACATAAACTATTTCTCCTTTATATAATTATCAGTTAGCTGTCGTGTCTGTGGTTAATAACACTTTATTTCTATAGGCTTCCATTGCTGCATGATTAATTCACACTTTGTATAAAGTTTTTCGTCGGTGAAACAAAGCCCGCTTCATACTTCTAATGAATGCATCTACCTGTTTGCGTCTTCGTCCCAAAGTGGTGAGCAGTTGCCACAGAGTGCGCACGCACTGCAGCTCAATGACAAACAGCAACATGATGTAGACGACACCCTGCACCGAAAAGGCCACGAGGAATCGCCCCACACCAGGCTCTGACATCGAAAAGTAGTTTGTCTGGTATGTGATGTCTAGAAAACAAGAAACAAGAAAGAGCTTGCTTGATCAAGAACTCCAAGAATACAATCAGTGTTTAATTTTGCAATTGAAAGCATTCAAAATTGACACCGATTTGCATTTGTTTAACTCCTTACAGCAGTTCCAGATCATTCACACTGTTTGCAGGTGTGACTGTACTACCGTCACAGACATAATAATGTTATTCTAACAAGTTTCACTGAGGCAATACTTACTCAAATATTGACAAACTGTTTTGCTGATTTCACTGGAAGTGCAAAATGAGATAAATTCATAGTTCTGATAGAACTGGCTAAAAGACATCCCCAGGCAGTAGTTTGGGAAGATCAGGAACACCTTGTCCAACAAACGCGATAGGTTCTGCAGCTTCAACTCTGGGGGAGGGGGATATAAAGAGGTCATCAGCAGGAGTGGTCATCATTTTCTTCAGGGTTGTCCTACATTTTTCAGACAGAAGAATCATGACTGCAGTTTCTTTTTCCAACTGCAGAAACCTCCACAGAGCAAGCTCCTTTTACAAAAGCAACCAAATCAGCCAGTATAAGCTCACTAAACATAATGGCGGTCTCTGCTCCTCAGGAGGAGATGCCTGGGATACTTGGAACAACCCACTATATTTACAGGATTGAGTGTGAGCCAATAAAACAGCATATCTATGCTGCCGTCGGGGAGGAGACTTCGGAGTCTCCGAGCCAAAACCAGCAGGCTCAAAGACAGTTTCTGCCACCAGGCAGTCAGGAGACTCAACTCCCTCCCTGCTGTTGCGTTTTACTCAAATGCAGTGCAAATTGCATTGAATAAATTTAAAAACAGTCATGATATTTGAAATTGATCAATTAGAGATTAATAGAAATAAATGGCGTTAATTAAATCTAAACACCATAACTCCACAAAAGTCATAGAAAAAGTTAGGGAGTGAGTTTATTACTCATGAACAGACAAACAGACGACAGCACCTGAAAATAAATGCGGACATGTAGCACATGTAGGAGTTGTTCATATAAGAGGGATTTCACGCTGAGATCGAGAGGCAGTTTTTATTATCTGTGCAGTATTATTTCCAGACCGACGCTTCCAATGTATCCTCTCTCACCTGGGATTGTCATGATGGTGACAGCCAGAAAGGTAGAGGTGCCAGAGATCATGTTGAAGATGGTGAGGCGTGTGTAGGCAGTCGCAGCAGTGGAGAAGAGGAAGCTGAGCAGGTACATAAGAGGAACCACTGCCCAGCCATACAGGAGAAGTAAGAAGAACACGTCTACAAGGTGGTTGTCTTCAACGAAAGCCTTCACTCCAAATGCTTTGAATACCACCTGGGAGTGGAAACAAAACAACACATTAAAACATGGAGGGGAAAAAAAATCTATGCATACTGTCGAGACAAATCAAAAAGGGAATGTGATACTAACCAGCATGAGAAGACAGGGCAGCACGAAGTTGATCAAGTCCCACATGAGGGCTGAAAACCAGAAATTTGACAGGTAGACGCCGCTAACCTGCTGCACATGCTTGGACTTGATTGAGGACTCTGTTACAAGCAGCAGGGCGAATGTGCTGGACAGTGAGGCCATGCCATACATGAGGTTGATGGCAATAGCAAACCCTGTCTTCCCTCTAAAAAAAAAAAAGCAAGATGATTAGGAAAGAAAAGAAATAGGAAAACCTCTTCTAATCCTTATTATTTTGTTTCTAGATAATATTCTGAAGAAAAATCAGCAAACAGTAAAAATTCAAAGCGAGACAAACCTATATGAGGATTAAAGTATAAAAGAGCAAGATGTGTAATTCATAATTTGGTATGTGGTGCAATTACTGCAGAACTACCTGTGGGGTGTTAAATGTGAAAAATATGGTGGAGGAGTGATGGAGTTAGTGTTTCCATAGTAACTGTCGAACACACTCCAGTAGAGTTTGGCGTAGGTTACAGCAGACGTGGATCCCCTCCTGTTTGTGCCTTTTGATACATTAACTGAAAGGAACCCGGCAGACCATCAACTATTAAACAAGAAGCTCGGTGAGTTGATAAACTGCAAAGTTCTGAAGTAAACAAGAAGGTAAAGGACATTTTTAAGTAATTAACCAGTATTTTTAATTGTGAGATAATGTGGGGTAGTTCAATTTTGCGTGGTTACTTTACAAGTCGATAAGCTGAAAACTTCTGCTTGAAAATTATAAGCTATCAATCACTTCAGGAAAAGCTATCATTCTTTCCAAGCTTCTACTGTTTTATGACCCAGGCATGATCCTGTGCGACCAGCCCCCACTGCTACTCACTCAGAGAGCCGGCCCCGGGCAGCCTCGGACATGTTGCGTGGCATGGGGTAATTGCCCGTCTCAATAGAGGCATTCGGGCCAGCCAGAAGCTTGAACAGAGCATTGTCCACCATCATGAGGGCTGTGGCAGGTGTGTGGTAGCCCTCATTATTGAAGTAAGCGGTTGCCTCCGCGTACTGGTGGATGCTGCCTCGGAAAGCAGCGCCGACCACACAGCGCTCATTAAAGCTTCCTCCTTCTTCCTCTGCCTGAGTCAGGATGTAATCAGTAAAGTCTACAGGGAAAGAAAAAAAAGAAAGCATAAGGTCAATAAACAGTCCGCAAAGCAGTGCTGCCGAGTCTTTGACTTTCGCCTTGTGTTTACCAGTGATATTGATGAGCTGGCCGAGCTGGGCAGACAGCTGGGAGTCGTATGTTTTTGCAAGACTGGCGCTCAGAGGACTGGCCTCCGGCTGCAGAGCCACGGGAACGCGGGTCTGACCGTAGCGGCTGAGTGCCAGCCTCAGCTGAGGAGCGTTCTGGTGGTCGGGTAAAGTGCGTGCCACAGCTAAGGCCACAACAGTGAAGACTAAAGGAACAAGGAACTGGGCCACCATCACCTTCCAGTTTCTCCAGCTGTACAGCGCCCTCTTCAGGAACATGGCGTAGAACTGCTGCATGTGTAGTCTAACCTGGTGAAGGCAAAAAAAATGAAAGCGGAGATGTGAGCGGGAGTCATTTGAAACCGTGACGCAAATCACTTCGCTTCTTCAGTCTTACCCCGGTGTTCATCTTTATGTTGGAGCAGTCCTCTGAGATGAGCGTGCCGCTGTCGGTGAAATCGGTGACGTCGGTGAAGCCGCTGATGCTGCTGGCATCATCCGTGGTCCAGTCGTGAGAGCGCCTCTCATGTTGGTACTGCAGGGCGGGCAGCTGGATGGCCTGTATGTCCAAACTGGAATCTACAAGCTTTCCAACTCTGGAAATAAATACATTTTTAAAGTATTTCATAGTGAATTCATTTTTAATTGACTGTCAAAACAATCACAGACAGTCAAGATTAGAATTAAATGCTACATTAAATAAACACTATAAAAAAAACTACGTTGAACAATACCTCAAAACAGACATGCAGTGAAAGGTGTTTAAGGTGAGAAGAATCTTTCCAATCGGAGTATTTTTTCTTTTTCTTTCTTTCACAAGCTTAGCGAGAAGCAGAAAGCCAGGGCTGCTCACAAACAAAGCTATTTCTGGGTTTTCTGATTCAGTTATTGGTGAGAAAAGGCTCCAATACACCAGGACAGATCAAGTTATATTACAGATGTACAGATCTTTGGAATAGGCAGAGAGAATTGTCAAGCCCTCTATCTAGTCCATCCTCTCGACAGCTTTTATCAATGAAATGCATAAAATAGAATTCTTAAAAACTGATGGTGTGCCCTTTGAATGCCCTAACAGCAACACACAAGGTCAATTTCATAATTTGGTTTGTCGGCCCTTTCATTTTCCTAACCCTTTTATTAACCCTACCTCTGAAAATTATTCCAACAGAACACAAATTTAAAAAAAAGGCTTCATTATAGCACTGCAGCTTCGCAATAAATGAGCGTATTTCTTTGGCTTCTAATATTCTGAACACCAGGGGGAAGATTAATGACCAAATGTTCAAACAGCAGCTATTTATGCCGCCGTGTCTGCTGCTTGCTGTATAAAGTGCAAATAGCCAGACCCTACTGCTGGACTCGCAGTATGACGCATAAATAATGAGGTCTCTGCAGCACCAATTACAATGTTAACACCTGTGCACACAGAAGTAGCAGTGTGAGCCGTCTTGTGCTCCTTGCTGCAGTTACACACCTGAAATCTGCAGGGAAGCACAACTAACTGCCTCGTCAACATTTAGAAGCTACAACTGAGGAGTACAAATAAGGAGAGGCAAGCATATCACCTGCTGTCCTGATCCCAATTAGAAGAAAAAAAACTAAACAGATTGTTTTAACTGTAGAATGCAATTCAATGTTTCATGAAATCTGAAAAAAATGTACAACACTGGGCAAACACTTCAAGTCTAAAATGAAGCGACAATACCTTAGGCAACAATGTTTTCTGTAGTGGCTATATGATTTATATTTGTCACTGGCCAAAGCAGAAAAAAAAAAGGTTGCTTTCTACAAAGGATGAAACATATATCTCTATTAAAAAGATGAAACAGGACGGGACTGTACAGTGCTGTAGTGGTTGGTACTCTTCACACAGCATTAAGGCCCTGATCTCGAGCATGATCTATGGAGCTTTTGTGACGTGTTTGCATTTTGTCCCAATGCGTGTGTCAACATTCACAGTTCACAGTTAATGAAAGTACAACAATGCCACAAATCAAATTTTAAGGTGGACAAGAATATATACAACATGAGAAAAGGAGTCATGTGAACAGAGTGTAATGAAATCCTTCATATCTTAATATTTCTAGAGCATTTAAAACTGAAAAATATTTTTTTAGCTGGGCTTTATATTATTCAGTGTTTACCCTTTTCTAGCTCACTCACAGGAATATGTTTGCCAACTTTTCAATGTCGATATAAATAAATATATTCAGGTCGTTAGCAAAACCTCATTGTGGACATTAAAAATAAATGTCATGAAGAAAAGGAGCTTCTTTCAAGGACACGCTCAAATAATATTCATCTCCTACCTGAGAAAAACCTCTTCCATTGTGGTGACTGAAGCTCCATAGCTGGCAATGCCAAGTTCGTCTCTGTTCATCTCCAGCTCGGCAAACAGTAACTCAAACCTTGAGAGAAAGCACAATATTATAGATCACGCAATGTCTAAAATGATAGTGTGAGATGTGAGAAATTGTTGGGCAGATGCTTTCAAAATATTGGAGAATTAATGTAGAAATGAATCAATAGGAAGCAAAGACATTCCAAGATAATGGACTATTATTATCCAGGATAATAATAAATTATGCTGATGATGTGCAATCTATCATGTAATCTAGCTGTATGGCTTTTTTAGCCATTAGGCCAGTGCAGACACTGAGCTGTTGTGAGAAGTGTGCTGTACGTTCCCAGTAGTGACAGACTTACTTGCTGGTGCTTTCTTTTGGGAGTATGTAAGAGAGCTCGGCTCCAGCGCTGCTCTCCAGCGTGGCATTCGGGACGTAAAGATGAACAAGGCGGCTGATCTCAGACACGTTACAAAGAGCATCCTTAACTATGACCATGTGGTAACCAGCACCTAGTGGGTGAGATAAAGAAACATTATTTTTCATCGATTGTTTATGCATACTGACATAATTCATACGGATGTCTCATCGGTGGATTTTCAGTTTCTTGGATTATCTTGAGATATCTTCATCATCATATATATTACAACAATTTCATTGCGGCAATTTTACTTCGGTCTTCACTGACCATATTTGTTCTTCAGGAAAAGTGGTGACCCGCAGCACTGCAGCTCTCCTCCTGCCATGATGGCAATGCGATCTCCTAGAAGGTCAGCCTCGTCCATAAAGTGTGTGGTGAGCAGGATGGTGCGACCGCGTTTCTCTCCTTGCAGGAGGTCCCAGGTGGCTCGTCGTGCCGACGGGTCCATTCCCGATGTTGGCTCATCCAACATGACAACCTGGCAAAAAGAACGCCTTCAATAAAGTGGCAGTGAGGAAAGAAATAACAATATATGAGACGGGTAATCCTTGTGAAATTCCAAACCTTGGAGTCTCCAATGAGGCCAATGCCAATAGAAAGTTTTCTCTTCATGCCACCAGAAAGGGTCTTAGAGCGCGCCTGCCGCTTGTCCTCGAGGTTGAGGATACGGATGATGCGGTCCACCTCGTCTGAAATCTTGTCCTTGGAGTAGCCTTTCAGCTGGATGTGAAAGAGTCACAATAAATGTAAATAAACAACCACACTTCCATCCAGACTCCATGCAGCATCTATTTCACACGAATGTCCAGCAGGAAGCGTTTCCACCCATCTTTCTATTGTGTACACGTGTGTGCTAGTTCGTACCTGAGCGTAGAAGAGCAGGTGCTCTCTGACTGTGAGGTTATCAAACAGTACATCATGCTGTGGACAGAGTCCCAGGCTGCGTCGGATCAGATTCATGTCCTGAATGATGTCGTAACCATTGATATAGGCCCTGCCGCTTGTCGGGGGAAACAGACCTGAAACGTGGAGGAGGGGAGGTTAATACTGTGCAAGGTGGCATGTTCAAGTGTAAGTATACGACATGGATTTCATAGCTGTACTTGGTTATTCTTTTACCCGTTAGCATGGACAGTGTTGTGGTCTTTCCAGCACCATTGTGTCCCAGCACTACTGTGATCTGCCCTTCAAACATGTTCAGTGTGAGATCTCGTACAGCCTGGCGTGTCTTGTTGCCCAATTTGAATTCCTGTGAGAAGTAAAAACACACCAGATATTCTCATGCATCACCCGATCAAGATGGTAGGGGGCAGAGTAGGCTTTATCATCTCAATAACCCACTGCAGCGCTAACACTGAGGGCAATTGTGTTATTTTTGTGGCATTTTGTAGCACCTGCACCCTCCTGCATTAAAGGGGTCGAGTTGACCCTTCAGGTCAAGGTTTTGCCCCGCTCACCTTGGAGAGGTGCTTGATCTTTATCCCAGAGACGAGTCCAGCTGGTTCCTCCTCTATAAACTCTCCTTTCAGAGCTTTTTCTGCATCTTCCTCTTCCTCCTTCTCATTCACCAAAGCCATGCGAGGGTTGCTGCACCAGTACGAAGGCTGCAGATTAGAGGATTGACAGGGGGAAAAAAAAAATAAAGCTTTATAATTGATTTAATCATTTGTAACATTTATCATACATTAATTTATGTAGCGAACAGCCAAAAAAACAGCATATATATTCACACACTTGTGTTCAAAGCAATTGTTTTATGAAATTAAAAGAGCAGTGGAACACACTCATCCATTAAAAATCAAGAAGAGCGCTAGGCAACATTATATTTATTCATGAGCATTGTGAATGTGGCCAAACCAGCCTATGGTAAGTCCCGTGCAGAAACGGTATCACACAATGGACACAAAGTAAAGTGTGTCAACATCTAACCCGCACCCTGCTGGCATTCTCCTGAATACCTGACTGCTGGGAAATTACTATGAGTTTATTTATGTGCAAGGATGAGTATGTGAAGCAACGGCATGTGGTGATCATCCATAGTTGTTCTCAAGATAAACCTAATTTGTGTTGGCTGGAGAGACTCAGACATTTCCTGTTATTATAAATAGATGACCTCAAAGACTTCCTCTGTCCGATAAGTTGCGATCTCTTTCACTCCTACGATGAGAGTGCAGCCACGTCTGTAATCCAACACAAGTTCCTCGGCAGGGGACCTCGACCTTGACTTTGACACTATCCGATGGTGCTGTAATTGCTGAACACTATCTACATGCAGCAGGAAAAGCCTCATCACATTGAGCCAAGTCATTCCTTTCGACGGGCACACACACAGTTCAGTAGGGATGAGGTTTTCACTATTGGTATATGTGCTTGCAATGTGAGTACTCTGTCAAATATTACTGGCAAAAGAAATATTCTCTGATTACAGACTACTTGATAAAAGGAAAGAAAAAAGGTTATTTGAACTCAATTTGCACCCGGCATTAAAATAGCTTTGCTGATTGGTGTGCAACCAGATAGTAGATAGACCCGGGACTGAGAATGGATGGAATGGAAGTTAACTGGCAAAATCCATATTTACAATGTTTTTGTTAATCACTTGTAAATAACTTTGATGTACACTTTATCATCTGAAATGATAGATTGAAATAAAGATTGATTCATTGCGACTCTCATCAAGAGTAAGTGCAGGCTATAGTTTGCCTGTGGCCCAAGTCCAATACGAAATGGCTGTGGTTCATGATTACGCTGTATTGAATACTTTGCAAACGCATCATAATGCCAAGTGCAAATGAACAAGGGTTAATGTTACATTCTTAAATAACCCGATTAGGAGATGTATTTTATTATTATTATTATAAGTGTTATAAAGGCTTTAGAGAAACTCCACTCGTGCAGTTGCATTTGGTTGGCCTTTATGCAAATGAAGCTATTTGCAAGTATGAATGCATGCTTTGAGAAACTTCGTTTAAAGCATACCAATAAAAAGAAATAGGATGGCAGAGGTACGCCATACTCCCCGGGAAACACTGCCTCCATGTACCAGGCCACGAGTCCATAGAGAACCGAGTCAAATAGCAGCAAGGACAGGACCTGAGCCATGGAGAAGTCATCATCCACTGTCACAGAGTCAAAAAGGTTTGACCACTGGATTCCTGTGCCTAAAAAAAACAACACAATGGGGAGAATTCACCAACAGCAGTTTTACCAGAAGATGTAAACCAAAAACAACACAAAAAAAGTGTATTTCATCATAATCTCATGTGTCACCTTTTCCTTCAAACATTCCTATGAGCTGTGCACCCATGGCCATGGCCACATTGGAGATAAGGCAGGCTGAAACCTTCTGAGCGTGGCTCAGTAAGTCATAGCGTGGCCACAGGAACAAATAGGGCAGGTAGCTGAGGAAATACACGAAGCCACCCGCTGCTGCCGCCACATTGGCTGTAGTGAAAAAGCAAAGAGAGAATGCAAGACTCGTCATTAAGGTAGGCACAATCACAGTTCTTGTCACTTTCGGTTGTTGCAGCGACAAAGGAAGAAGATTGCTGTCCTGTTCGCTGATGAAACACAGACAAGTAAATGATTATGGGGTGGAAACCAGAGACTGAGAGCAAATCTGTGAGTATTCTTCAGAAGAACTCATGAGAGGGCAAAAGAAAGTGGGAGAAAGAAGGGGGAAACAAGTTGGCTACTGTGAATGTCTTCTCTGTATATTTTTCATTTTAATTCTGACCATAAAACTGTAGGACAATATCTACTTGGAACATGCAGAGATCATGCGCCATCAACTATTCCTAAACAGTCCATCAGTGGGAGGCAGAAATTATCCACACAGCTGCACACACAAGGAAAGCCAGAGGAAAAAAAGACAGCCTGTTCAAAAATGGTCAGAAGGTCAGTGAAAGATCCTTTCTGTTGGCTCAGCCTAGTTTTCGTCAATGCCCCCTACTTTCACCTCACTCCTACAAATAATATCTCCTAAAAATATCTCTTTAAAACAAAGCAAGGGTTCAAACTATCATGGCGTTGTTGTGGTTTAACGAAATGATTCATACGTGAGGTGGCTTTAAAAAAACAACATGCCATTTTATTGACTTCAACTGCACCACTACATTTCACCATTATGCGATTGTTCTGGTCAGGCTGAGAGATGGAAGCCACAGAGAGACTGGTTAATCAATGTGATTGGGTCAAAGCAATTAAGGAACACTGTCGAGGCAGGTGACAATGCACAAAGCGCTCACAGCATGAAAATACAATATTTTTGAATGTGCGCAAAGGACATCACTCACTGTGCAAACAACTAAATGGAGGCTTTTAGGATCCGTTCCATCTACCCAGTCCCTGTGGACTGAGGGTTTTATTGTCTCATCTAATAATAAAGTTAATTAATCTAATAAATGGAGTGGAAAAAAGCTGAAAGGCAACATAAACTTCAACATGGCCGGCGAATCAGTAAATAAGTGCTTCTGTGCCATTTCCTTGGGAACGGCTGAATAAAACCGAGGCTGGGGAGAATTTGTAATCTGAGCAGCTTTGTTGTGAAAAGCTGGACGGGGATAGAGGCTTGTTTGTATGAGAAGCTTTGAATGAGGGAGAGGAGGAACCTGAGAACGGGGAGATTTAAATACTTTTCTTTATCGTAGCCGTTGTCCAGGCAAGATGCCTCAATTTCACACATCTGAGTGTCTAAAGTAGTTCAAATCACAAAATCGCAAGGATTTTAGCCAAGAATTTGGCACACAGACATTACATGGGATTGAGATCTAGTTACCATTAAAAGAATATTCATCAGTTTGTGTGTTCTACATGTTTGGAGTTTCTTTGGGTATTAAAAAGGTTTATTGCATACAGGTGTAAATGTGTGTGACTCCCTGCTTTCCTGTGTTTGAGCTGCATTGAACTGGTGTTCTGTCCAGGATGGACCTTGTGTTTCGCCCCCTCATCAGCTGGGATGCACTCATTAAATTGGATTAAGCGATAGAGAAGGTGGCTGGATGGAGAATATAGTGCAATGCTCTTTACGGGGAAAGTTCCAAGAAGTTACCTATAAAATCATTAAACTTGCCTACTACTCCAGAGGCACTGTTAAGAAATTACAGATCGTAAAATTATAAGCAATAAAAAAAACAAAAAAAAGCGCTGAGTGAACAGAAGTAACTTAACCATCGTTTCAGAAGCTGGCAACACACCTTTTTATGACTGAGAAATAGTAAATGGACGAAACACACACACCTCTTGAGAAGAAGGCACTGATCATGAAGCTGAAGTTAATGGTGGCCACAGTGAAAGCAAGCAGGAAGACAAAGACCAGTGTGGGGTCGCTGTAGGTCAGCACTGCTCCATTAGGGCTCACCTGGAACAACACAATATCTCAGGAGTCACTTTTTTACTGGCTCGTGTACATTTTCAACGTCAGATCGCACATTTTTGAAGACGCTGGAACACCGACTCACCTGAATACAGAGGAGCAGAGTAACGAAAAACACTGAGATGGAGAGGAAGAGGAAGAACATGAGGAACCAAGCACTCCAATGTAGCCAGTTGCTGAGACCCATCATCCTCATGTACTCCTGAGAAAGCACGGGGGAAGGACAGAGGTGAAGAATGAGTCGGACATTTCCCTCATTCGCACACACGCGCAGGCTCTGAAACACACCTTGAGCTTCCGTTCCTTTTCCTGCACGACGGCCCGAACGATGTTGAGGGACGTGTAGGTGAAGCTCAGCACCAGCAGCAAGGGCAGCTGGTTCTGGATGGCCAGGATGAAGACGTCGTAGATGAAAGCTGGGAATGGAAACCGCGACAGGACCACTCGTATCTGGTTCAGCAGGTGTGAGGCAGCGCTTGGGTCGTGCGAGCGCATGATGGCTCGGTCCACTGCATGCTGCACAGCCAGAAAGCCCTCTCGGTAATAACCTTAACAAAGAAAATAAACATATTACCACGGTGTCTCCTAAAAACTCTCGCCAGAAGTCAACACTAATTCTTCGTTGGCTGTCATGAGCACTTCACGGGATTCAAACAACTTCAACGACACGATGGTAAATTAGGTAAATTGCATTTAATACCGGCGAAACAGTTTGTAACGCCACAAATAGCCGATGAATCATGGGAGGGTGCGCTGCATTCGACTGAAAAGGACTCAATGATACGTGGGAAAGATGTGCAGGCGTGTGGTTGTCACGGAAACCCATCCTGAAGAAATACCGGGTGCCGAGGAAATAAGTCAGCACTTGTGATTGATTGCATTTTGACCGAGCAGAAAAATAGAAACAATTTTTTAAACGCTTAAGTCTTAAAATGCGTCATTCAACACAACGTGAAATGGGGAAGAAAAGTCAACACCCGTTGAATTAAGACGCTCACCAGGCGTGCCCCCTGGTCCGTACTGCGGCTCTCTGGGGCCCGGCAGCTGAAACAGGGGGAAGAGGCTGAGCGTGTGCCAGTCCAGGTCGCTGTTTGGGTTCAGCTCCGACTTCTCCTTCGGTGGGGCGTTTCGCGGAGTGAAGCTGAAACGCAGGTGGTACCTCACCTGTGCAGCAAGAGCACAAAGCAAGAATAGATTTGCACTCTCTATTTGATCTCTAAATTGATTTGGCATCAACAAGTGGAGTCATTTGCTTTTAGTCTGTACTAAAGACCGGACTGAAGTTTTCCAGCTGAGGGACTGATCCACAGAGTGGAGACAAGCAGGAGAGATCAATTTAAAAAGCACAAGTGAGAAAAAGAGAGTGAAACCTCATGTGTCAGATTTGGTTTTATTCGATTTTTATCATTTGATATGCCACATAAATGACACTGATCACAATTTCAGTTAGTTATGATGATCCATGTTATTGTTTGAATTGGATTTTTTTGATTGTTTTTAGGTTTGAAGTCTATTCATGTAAAGCACTTTGGTTCAGCTGTTGTTGTTTTAAGGTGCTTTACAAATAAATTTGTGCCGAGTTCACATTAAAATGTAGGAGTATATAATTCTCCCTTGTGCTGCACTGACCACTGAGAGATCTGATACCTTCAGCCTTCTAATCAGTCAATCAGATTGTATTATAGAACACTTTTCTGACATGTCAAATACCCTTTGAAGTGTTTCACAAATGACTGACAACACGAGGTTTGCTCAAATGGATTACACACATTTAAGTCTGAAAGACTAGATAAAGCTTTTAATGAGAGGGATTCCACTTAGTGAAAGCGTGATATCGTCTGTCGTGTCAGGTTTTATCCGCCACACAAGCATGTAGCTTTTCTTCTTGTGTGTTCTGCGTTTAGACTAAGGAAAACCAACAAGGAAACAGAAATGAAAGAAACCAGTATTACTTGTAGCTCTCATTGCAACTGTGACCTTGCGCCGAGATCAGTAAAAAGCACTTCACGAGTATACAGATGCGACAACCCCGTGTGACAGTGTGTACGCGTTGCTACCTGCAGTGGCAGCGGTTCGTCGTCGTGGGTGAAGGGATGCTCGAACACCACGGCAGCCAGCACCTTTCTGGAAGTTGGGTCGTTTCTCACATATCTTTCGAACTGTTCTTCCGTCTCAAAGCCGCGCACTAGAGAATGAATGCAAGATGCAAGAACAAAGATGAGGGAATTAGCTCCAGTGTCTTATTCAGCTCACGTACTCCTGCATCCAGGCGTGTCTCGTCGTCCGACCTTGGTAGTCATCGTTCTTACCGACAGGCCCGAAGTTGATGGAGACACATTCAGCATACCGAATTCTGTGACCAATTTTTTATTTTTTTAATCAAGTGGATCGGGTCAAACCAATGTAACTGAGAACATAGATGCTTTCTTCCACACAGAGGAGAGATCATTTATATAAAAAAAAAAAAAAAAAGAGAGAAGATCCCCATGAGGAGAAAACACAACAAACTAACACACTTCAATATCAAAACCAGACAAATGAACCCCCCCCCCACTGTTGAGGAAATCTTTTTTTTTCTCCCTCAACATATTTCTCAATGTTCTACTTATCACAAACACACAAGAGTCACTCTTTGGCAAAGGAAAGCAGCATTGCAGGTTCCAGGGTTAAATGTGGGCCATACTCGCAAAACAAATACTCGCATCAAGATACAAAGGGCAGAGGTTGTAAGACACGAAGCTGCCAACAGTGCAACAGTTCAAATCACAACCAGCATTTCTCAAGCTTAACTGAAACGTGGTTTTGAATGTTAATATATTTAAAGCATGCCTCCTCTGTGTGGACAGAAAATTACGTTACACAACAAAAAATACAGATCTTCTCAGAGGATACCCAACATGCGTTATTGTGCCAAAAATAATCTCTCTTCCCAGATCAATAGTGAGAAATTTGCCTAAAATAAAATCAGTTGAATTAAGATCATGTAAAAAAAAAAAAAAAAAAAAAAAAAGAAGCCTTTTCTGGATCAAAAACATAAAATACAAAATCATAATTATCTTTTAAAGATTCAATCAACAAATAACTAAATAAAGGTTAAGAAACAATGTTCTGAATTATTGAAAATCCTGCTTTGACATAATATCTTACCACTTGTTCAATGTGATTATGAATTAGGCAGTAGTGTCACCAACATTTTGTCGGCAGGTTACAAACAACGTTGTTCCCTCTGTTTAAGAGTGCAGTAAAGTCGTCTACAGTACAGACTCGTGGAAATTGCATCAGCCAATTAAAATACATGCATGATAACAGTTCTTTGAAAAACAAGGAAGCTGGACATTTCCCGTACTCATTCTAAAAAATATATATCTATATATCTATATATAGTAAAAACAGATGACTCGGACTATGTGTAAAAAGTGTTCATTTCCAAAAAAACAGGATACTGGTCACAGGCTTCAATGTGTGGAAGAAAAGAATAACTTCTAAACATGATCCAGAATGAAATGTTGACTTATTGACTAATAAACTAGTTGTGTTAAGCTGGCAACTGGAACAGCTTTCTCAAAGTTTTTTTGAATGCTAGTTATCAAACAAAAAAGTCAAACTATCAAATTATGATGGTGAAACTATAAGTAGTTCGATTGATTAAAGATACAAAATTCTAACGGCAGTGTTCCATTTTTTGGGGACGTCTTAAACCAGCTATAAAATGGGACTTTTTCTACAATTAAAGATCAAACATGTGAGTAATTCTTCAAAAGAAGCTTTCAAACTTTAGAAATGGCTGAGTAGAAAGTAACTGACAAACCAGCTGAAATGATAGACTGTACCTGTTGGAATAACAAGATACACGAAGTGGTAGAACAAGTAATAATATAACAATCCAAAAATAGTGGAGAAGCTGTTACAATATTACAATAAAACAAGATCATTTGTTAAGTTAGTAAATACATTTATAGAGGGAGCAACAAAAGAATGAATATAGATAAAATATGTAAAAAGGGACTTGTTCCCTTTGTGGGACAACACCAAATCTTGAAATAACACAAATGCAACATGATGGCGTTCATCTGATGGGGAGGTACAAGGTAAAATTGTTAAAATTTAACGAGAAGCCCCGGTTGAAAAGAAGGGTATAATTGTCGAGTCGACAAACAGTGACTGATATTTTTTCCAGATCCTGTGTGTTTCCTCGAGGTTTGATCATCCCCTTCAATGCTCAAACCATTTAAATAATTCATTAAAAGCTGAGCTGGGATCTCAGACGGCCGAGAGGACGACCTGCCTCTACGTGCCTTTATCTGCCCCCGGCCTCAAAGAACGGCTTCATGCCTCTCGCGATAATTCTCCACTAAAAATAAAATCAGCTACACAAAGAGCCGGCTGCCAACTCGTCGGCCAGACATGTTGATCTGGCGAAGGTGTGTGTGTGTCTGTGAGTGTGAAGTGAAAGGAGACAAGATGGAGTGGAAGTGTGCTAAGGAAACGGACACGCTGTCGTGTGCGAGCGGCCTCCCAGCCGACTCCCTGTCGATCCAGTCTGGCAGGAGAGCAGGGCGCAGCCTGTTTGTCCTCCTGAGACTTGTTTCTGGAGAAACCTGTTCCCAGGTCAGTCCTGATCGACCACGACAGACAGCGTCATGGCTGTGGTGTTTGTGGTAGTATGGTAGTACTCACAGCTAGACCTTGCTGCAACATGACAATATTTGGACAGAACCACGAACCTAGAAAATAGTTTTTTTTCTATCGTCATCAGAGAAAAAAGCATGAACTCTTCAACACGTTTGTCCGTTCTTATATAATTGCATGTATATAAAATCATAGCATAACTCAAATTTAAAAAAAATCCAGCTCCATACTAAGTAATCATTCATCGTTTACTTGTGATAAATTGGGATTGTATTTTATATATTGCTAGTAGGGTCTCTATGTTTGTAGTATGTCAAGCCAAGCTGATTATCAATATGATGAATATGATGAGGTTTAGCTGGGTTTCACTCTGTTTTGGGTTTTTTTGCCCTCTGAAGCACTTTGTGCAACATTTTCTTGTACAAAAACTTCTATATAGATATTTTTTGATTGATTGATTGTAGCTGACAAATTGCCCACAGATTCACTACTTCGCCATGGTATTAACGCTAAAGGCATATCTGTAGAAATAAGATGTGCTTAAAAATAATAACAGACGCTCTGAAAAAAAAAAAAAACATATTGAAAATCAATCATTAGCACTAATTGATGTTGCAGATCAGATGTGTGGCATGTGGACTAGTGATGTTTGAAATTAAAGTGTATAAGGATTGTATTGATGATCCAATCGGACCCAAACGAAAACCCCTCATTTTGAATGAAATGTACTATTTCAACAATCCCGCATTGTTTTAAACATGCTGATCACGTTTTGTCTCATCATTACGTACCTGAGGAGAGTCGCAGGCTGCCTTGAACATCTTCTGCCAGCTGCCGCACCACGCTGGAGTTACCGGGCACGAAGGCCAGCTGAAGGCTTCTGAACCGCAATGTGGGTAGCGAGTCGACAGCAAAGCTCTCAAATGTTGTCGCATTTGGATGATCCTTGAAAGGCACCTTCTGGCGCAGCACAATGAGGATGCCGGAGAAAAGCAGTGGAAGGAGTATCTCCACCAAAGTCACCAAGATCTGACGTTTCTGGAGAGCAGGAGCCAAAAGACAAGCCGTCATTTGTGATCAAAGCACAAAGTGAGCCGAGTTAGTTGTGTTGTGTTCTGCTCTGATTATTTATTGCCTGTTGAAATGTACACAAGATTTACAATGTGTTGACAAAGTAAATCTTGCTACGCAGTTGTTAGAAATTGTATAACCATAGGTGACAGATGGTTTATCTTATTTTGACAAATTGAAAAAGACGCTCCATCTCCACTCTGCCAAAGACGTGAAAGCAGAACTGTTGTTGTATCGTCATCAAGATAATCACATTACTGTTTCACAAAGAAACAGTTCTGTTTTTCTCAGTAAATTCAGATTTTTTTCGCTGTCTGAAAACCTCCAGAAATACAGCATCTGACTTGAAAACGGCAGATATGTCGGAATTTTAAATATGTCAATTTGGTCTCGAGTGTTCAAAACATGGCAAAAATCAAGTATGCAACATTTGCTACCAGAACTTTTTGTTACATACTCTTATGGGCCAAAGTTATAATCTTCACAATGTTAACGTACTCTGTTGTAAAGCAGTATTTCTCAATAACTGCAGTATTGTGAAACTATTAACTGATACTAATGTTCAATATTGGACAAGAAAGCTACTCGGTGGAGCAAACAAGCCAAAACGGGCCAATGCAGTGTGCATCAGGGGAAATCAAACTGGGGTTTTGTAAAAATGATCTCCGATCATTGATTAAAAACTGACTGAACCTGGTGATATGGTGTTCTCTGAAACACAATAGAAAGTAATGTGACTGTGTTTTTAGCCTCATGACCAAGCCTCATGACCTATGTCACAACAATTGACTGAAAAAAAAAAAAACTAAAGCAAAAATAATAACAGCAGCGCCTTCATATAAAGATATCCATATAAGGCTGGAGAAAGCATGTGAGTGCTACCAGCGTGTTGACCCTGCTCGAGTCTGTGACACAATAACACAGTACAGACACCGTATGAGGGATCGTACACAATTCTAGTCACTTGAGGTCAAAAAAATGTTGGATGGTTTGTTGTTATTATGAAGATGCATAAGCCCAGACCTTCAACACTGTCACACAAGCGGTGCTTCGGGAAACACAAGAACTTTTTGACAATACCCAGTTACAGGCATGTCCGCACCTAAAAAGGACACAGAGTGGGCAGGTTGGAAGATGCAGCCTCTTTCAACTCACCTGCTGAAGATAGTTTTTCCACACCAGAAGTCCAAATTGTCGGATGACAGCCATATTGAATGTTACACGGGACACGGTCCAGGAAGCTCTCTGGCTGGGTGGAAGACAGCAACCAAAAAAAAAAAGATATTCAAAAAATTAGTTTGATCGAATCCAGAGGACTCTGGACTCTCAGTTATTGTTTACCAATAAGAGAAAAACAGAAGTGTAGTTGAGCAATCAACTATTGTAAATACAGTGAGTGGGTTTAGTTGTGTTAAGGAACTGTACACAACAGGAAAACACTGAACAGATGCTAGAGGGTGATAACAACAAAGTTCAAAAGTAGTTCAAGCAATAGTAAAGACACTAAGGTGAAAAAGCAGGTTAGTAATAGCCACACACCTTAAAATGTAGAGCAAAGGACTGCAACGTGACAACAGTCTGGAAGATATGTTATCTTACCACAAAAGACTATGACTATGTGCACAATCACGTTTCCAGATCTATAAAGATGGTGATTTTTAAAAGGTGATCACTGATCAACTGTAATAGGATAATGGTTTGATTCACTGGGATCATAATAAACTTTTTTTTATAAACCAACCTCAAAAAACATTACCAAGTCAAGTGGTCACATAGGAATAATCAGTCCTTTACGGAAAACAAGGTGTGTTTTATATTAAGCGCAACTGTGTCTGTATTAGTAAGATGTTGTCATCAATAAAACACATAATCGCGTCACGGACGTGAACCATTTCCGACTGGATCCCGCCCCTGTCCGCCCTGATTGGTCCAGCCCGACCGTACCGACTCTCTGATTGGACAATCCACCTGCCCGTCAACTCCGCAAGGCACCCAGCGAATGCAAATAATGGAGCAGAGAGACAAAGCGAGGAAATAACCTAAATATTATGTGCTGACTCACCCATAGTTTCACCTCACGCTCATATGCCAACAACAAGTACCCACTGAAGTGACATATCAGGTTTATGTTAATAAACACCCCCGGTTACCTCAAAATTGAAGGTTTTGGCACATGGACGTGGCGAGCTGTGGTCTTTCTCGTCTTCCTGGAGAGGGGAAGAACTGTTCCTCCTTGTTGTCTCTAAACCGACGCGAGAGGCACCGCTGCGGGGCTCCTTCCTCCAGCGGTGCTCGGTCGCATGGGTGAAGAGGAGGACGTGATGAGTCCAGTCCCGGGTCGAATCCCTCCGGTCTGCTTCCTGCTAGCGAGGCTGTGACATTGCACCAGCAGCTGCTGCACGGGCTCGTGAAGGCTCCGTACAAAAAACGCAGCGAGAAACGTCAACAAAACGCGTCACGTGAACAGGAAGGGGTCACGTGATCCCACACAGCTGGGCTTCAAGTGGGCTGCAGGCAGCATGGAGTGTGTATTCACTCAGGGGTCCTAGTTGTTGGTGTTGAGGGCTATGAAAATAAAGTCAATAAAGTAAGTAAAGTCACTCTTCGATATTTAGACTTTTTTTTTTTTTTTTAAAGTTCAGCACTCGGTTTATTCCTGCTCGTTTTAGCCACATTGCACACATAGATATAAGATATATTCATAATATTCATAGATTCTAACTTTAAACTCACATGTTTGGCACTTCCTAATTCCCATCCATCCACCTTCTATATAATATGATGTGAAGTGCACTGACTGGACCCAATCCCTGGTGAAGTGTATGTTTTTGGACTGTGGGAGGAAACCAGGAGAATATCCTGAAGAAATCCCACACACTCAGGAAAAATATGCAAATTCTATACAGAAAGATGCAATATGGAGTCAAACTCATATTTTCACTGAGGCTAAAGTGTCATCTTATAATTCATGCCTTGGTGTTCATCTCTGTATTTTATCCTTCCTTTATGAATGTTTTACTCCTTTTTTAGCTGAGTTTTATTCCCTTTTAAAGGCTACTTTAATCTAAAACATGAAATGGTTATAGTACCAAACTTCCTGATCTTTCACCATATTTAAAGAGTTAAATCAGACAGCTTTAATAAAATGACAATGAAAAGAAAGCATATCTTGTTTTATTTGAGCGCAGTACAAAACATACATAATCACAAGTGTATAAAGAAAACACTGCACAATACAGAAACAACACTGCCTTTTGGAATGAAGCAAGGGGAAAAAAATTCAAGTAATAGTGGCATGTTCTTTGCTCTTCTCCAAGTTATACATCTCAGACTATATGTACACTAAACCCACAGGAGAGAACCAGTCCAGAGTAACGGTTTACAATGTATTTACAGTCAGAGTCCTTTAGACATTATGTGCTCAATGTCCTGAATGAGATCCTCTGTATTTTGTTATATCAGTTAGGGTCTATACTTCCACTTGTGTGCAAGACAGAAACTGAACATCAAAAATACTTCAGTTGCGATTGTTCCAGCATAGAAATGTTGATTTCAATAGGTCACACACAATATGTGATAATAAATGTGCTCAACCTATTTTAGATGGGGGAGAACAAAAGGTAAGACAACCATTGTGGCCAGGTGATTCATTTCACTTGTGTTGAAGAGCGGTTAGATGATATACTGAGGTTTGGACGACACATGTCGGGCTCGTGATCCTCCACTCTGCGATCTGCAGACCTTAATGATCATATAGTGTATTAATACCTTAACAGTTAACATCTATCTGGTGCTTCCAGCGTGCTTCTGATAAAAATATAATTTTGATACAGCAAAACCGATGTAGAGTTACAAGACTATGAAACGACTTACTTCACAACTGTTTCTTTTAAGTAGATGCCCCTGAAAATACAAATGCCACTACCACAGTACCTTTGGCAAACACGGAGAAGGAACAAAACTCCACAGAAATAAACAAATAAACGTTAAGCAATCAAATCTTTTAGGATTCAGCTGCACACATTTTCAGTGACTGAATGGCAGAAGTCACTCATTCATAAAATTCACCAAATACAAGACAGATTCTTGTACTGACAGTGCACATCAGAGATTATGGTCACAGTAAATTGTCCCTTTACCCAGAATCCAGCTCATGAGGTTTCATTTCTTTTTAAACTAACCTGATCTGAGATAGGATGTTGTTGTTAAGTAACTGTAAAACAATGAAAGTGAAAATGTTGTACCATGGTCCTGAGGGAAGTCAAGTCATGTTCCAGTGGTTTTATAGCTGACGATGGACCTTGGTTTTTTTTTTTTGGAGGTATATTTACTGCTCCATGCCTGTAAACATGTAAATGAAATGTAAATGCAACATAAAAAGCAAGTTTCTTGGTAGGTTTTTTCCCTTTATGCGTCTTTTAACTCAAAGTCTCTTGATCTTCCGGCAAGTGAATAACCAGTGCAGACTGACAAAAGAGGAAGAACGGGAACAAACAGAAAGTGCTGGAGGTGAAATCACCGAGCAGCTCGAGTCCATTCACACTCAAAGTCTATTGGCTCAGGAACCCTCCATTGTTAGAATACTTATCTCCATTGTAATTCTCTTCTTCTCTTTCTACCTCACCTCCACTGTGAGCCGCCACGTTCTTCCTCTTCACTTGTTTGCTGGAAGCCCCCCGAGGCCTCTGCATGGGCACCAGGAGGCGAAAGCCGGGCTGGGCATTAGCAGAGGCTGCGCCCATGGAGGCGGTAAAGGTCTTGAATGTGCAAGGCATGAGGGACGATGAAGACGAGGAGCATGTGGATGAGGGGCTAATGCTCTGAACGGACGAATATCCAGAGCTATGACAATCTACAGAAGCGAAGGGGAGTTTTTTGCCCGGGAGATCTTTGTCCTCCTCTCTTTCTGCTTCATAGAAGCTATCTTCATCACTGGACAGAGCTCGGCAGTGCTCCAGTCTTTGGTCGGCATCGGGCGTTGGGAGCAGCTTGATCGTCATCATGGAATCTGTGAAAGAAAATATACAGTGTTGTTTTGGATAAGCCTTTTCCATGAAACACTGGATCAAGAGTTCCCGAAAAGAATGCTTATAAATTAATCCTCCACCAACTATATTATCTACTTTTTGTCAAATACACCTTTTAAGGCCAACAATTAATCACTCTAAATGATTTCCAAAACGTACAATCCTCGTCCTTCTCGCCTTCGCTCTCCTCCCGGTCCCCCTCGTATCCAGAGGAGGAAGTGTCCAGACTCCAGTCCAGGATGTTGTCGACCAGGCTCTTCTCCTGATTGGACAGCTCTGCTGTGGGTGTGGCCACAAAACTGCTCCTGTGGGCCTCCATGTTGTCGTCGCGCCTCCTTTGGATTTGGGAGAGAGTGGAAAAGCAACGGGGTTCCAATGAGTCACGGGAGCATCTCGCAGATGGCATAAACAAACGACTTCTGGACGAGGCGCCGTACGGGTGGGTGTGTCACGGCGGACATGAGGCCGAGCCACAACCAGGACTGGAGGCGGGGGCAGTGGTATGTTTTCCCGGGGATGCACTGGTATGTACAAATTTAAACTCACACTAATATCCTGACTGCAACTAACCAGTCAATAATATGTAAAAAGCAAGAGTGCATCAAACAGCAGGATACAACTTTTCACCAAATAATCAATATGGGCCAGACTTCACATATCACTGTGTCTACATTGAAAAGCAGCATAAAACAATTTGGTTTGGTCTTGGTGTATGATGCCCTTGCTAATTTTAATGATTAGTTATTGGATTTAAGCTATTCTGTTATTTTGTGGCCGATGTTAGGGCAGTGAGCCTGTAATCAGAAGGTTTATTCTATAATAATCCCCCCAAAAAATTCAAGGTAAAGTACAATTTATATAATTGAATGAAAAATCTCAGTATTCCTATTCTTATTTTCAAAGGGGACACAAACACAAAAAATTACAAGCTGCATGACATTAGGTAAACATGCAATAATAATATTATTTGCAATAAATCCAGACATTGATGGTGACTTGTTTGTGTTTTAAGATGTTTTTCTTTCTAGAAACAGTGCCCTTTCTGTTGCCACAAGAACTGTAAATGGATTGTGTTTTCATTTTTGTGGAGAACAGTTAGACCATTTTAGTCACTTCTTCTTGATTTTCTTTAAAAATTCTGATCTCTGCCTTGTGGCCACCAGGTATACTTGTCTATCAGTTCAACATGACATGATTTTATTCAGTTAACTGAACATTTTGTGTTCTTTCATATCTAAAATTCTGTCATGGATAATGTGTGAAAACTATCTATTACATTTTAGTCAGTCTTTTGCAATATGTATAATGCATATGTGACACATTATGCAGATTTACGAGTCAGTGCAAAAAGGCTGTGTGCTCAAATTAGACCTACCTCTTATTGGCGTTAGAAGGAGAGGCCAGGAAGGTGTGGATGTCTGCTGGTTGACCTGTGGGACTGAGAGGCTCCATCTGAGGCTGCTCCTCAGGAATCTCCAAGATTTGCGAAAGCTCTTTAAAGCACATCACCTATGTGACGCCACAGAAAAGAAAGAAAAAAAAAAAAAAAAAGAGCAAGCAGTGAGAGCCAGCTAATCATTGTGGGGCTCTTTTGGAGACAAAAACAATACAATGGAATACAATGGAAAGCGAAGAATTACAAACCTCCTCTGTGCTGATGTTCTGGAAGGCTTCGTCTTCAAAGCGTTGCTTGACACCAGTGAGAGACACGTGCCTGTAATCCTTGGGAATATCTTTGCTGAAACTGATGAGTGAGAAAGCAAAGGGGGGGTTCACATAACAAGGGAAAAAAAAAAGAAGAAGCTGAGTTTTATCCACTTTGTTTTCTGCACCAGTATAATCAACTCTTCGGGGGGAAATCTTGTTACTTGTCCATTTAAGAATTATAGTTTCCCCACAGTGCTCACCTATCAAAATGACTCACCCTGAGGCACGTTTCAGTGACTCAGCTGGTGATTCACTGATGGCTTCATACACCATACATCCCCATTATATTCCCACTGTCTATATGGCAGTGGAGCTCTGTGGTTTGTGCTCCCCTAAAAACTCTAATTTTCCATTTTCTTGGTCCCCAGATGTCATAAACAATCTTATATCTCATCAATATGGCTATACAAGTGTGCTGAAAACAGGCAGACACATCACCAAATCAATTCTTGTTATCTGTTTGCGAGAGAGAAAGCACTGTGATACATCAGTAGACGTCAGGGTTACTTTATCGCATCTGAAAAGGGACTAGACCATTTCCAAAATTGTTGTTTTTGGCATTCTTGGAAAAAATAAAGGTGTTTTCTTCTGACTCCACAGAAGGTTTCGAAAATGTATGGCGCAGACAGTGTTCAGCTGCACAAGTAAAACAAATCAATAAGCACGTTATAGCCAAACTGAACACCCTTGGTTATATGACACTTATGCCGACACTAAACAGGGATAATGAATAGTGGAAATAAAGCTGCACCTATTATACCAAATAGAGGCACAATTTGTGTCTTGAAAAAAAAAGTGTAATTGGTCAAAAAAGTGATGCATAGAAATAACTGTAATTGGGTAATAACGTCGTACAGGGTATGACTTGAGTCCCCCTGCATGAAACGCAGGCCGGCTCTGGCACTGGCTGCTCTTCAGCTGGGGTTTCATTTCGCTTAATGCGGTAAACATCTGAAGTTCAAAGCACGACATCACACTAATGGACAGGATTGATACACACACCCCTCCACGTAAACGTATGCGGGTGCTATATCACCTAATGTGTTAGAATAGAATCGTGCCCCGTGCACGGCAGCCATTTACAGACAAAATGTTATTAGTTTCTCTGTACTCATTACTCTGGGATACAGGGGACTTCCATAATTGCTTCTAATTATTTTCAGGACATGACATTTAAAACGTGCCAGCTTATTTCAATTTCATGAAAAAATATACATGCAGTCCAACTTCCAATTTGGAATCTGTGCAAAAGGTCATTTTACTTGTTTGAATACCAATCCAGTTGCAACACAATGAGATGCTCACCACTTCATAAAAAGCAGCACAGCAAAGGGCACAAGGTCCTGTTTGGAGAATCCTGTGTATTCAGCCAAAAGGGAGGGCCAGAGGGGAGCTGTGGAGGAGAACACACTGTGAAATTCTGTTTGAAAACATTATCTGCACATGTTGAGAGGGTGAAGTGATGCAGTGATGGTTATTACCATAGTGATGCAGCGCCCGGGTTAGCAGCAGTGCTGCGCAGGCTAATTTGGCCGGCGATGGCGAGGCGAGAGCCGAGTAGAGCAGCGACAGCTCGCAGATGTAGCTGAATAGGTGAGTGGTTCGTCTCTCCAGGGGGAGCAAAGAGAGGAGCACCTCTCCATAGTCCAGCAGTGTGGGGCTCTGAAAGGAAGAAACAAAGCAGAAACCACTATATCGGATCTTGTTTTCGCCCATTACGACGTTAACAATTCTCGTAAACACACATATAGATTAGCAGTAATTGTACTCACCCTGATGTTTCCTTCCAGCACAGACACGACCTCTCCCATCATTCGAACCAGGTCCTCATACTTATAGGTGTTGTCCGTCAGCCACACAGCTTCACGTATTGTCAAGATCTCCTTACTCATGTAGCTGAAAATAAAACGAGCAAACACTGTTGGAAAAGCTTTTAATCCACAACATCTTTGCCTTAAGACAAACAATAAAAAATAAAACCACAAAATCTACTCAGAATTATTCTATGGTTATTACACGGAGACTAGATAGGATGTTGGCATGTGTGTCCTTACCGTGTACAAACTACCATGCAGGCGATCCCCAATAACTGAAGGCGAGCCTTGGGGACCGAGCGCAGGGCCAGGTAGCGGTCCACACAGCCCACCGTCACGTGCAACGTCAAGCTGGAGAAGTCCTTCATGGTGGTCACTTCCACCAGCCAGTCCACCAGGATGTATCTAAAACAGACGGACAACGAGCAAAAACATGATGTGAGCTTAGCTGTTCATGCATCTTCATTCCAACCCTCCATTCTAACACATCTCTTCTCAGGGAAACTTTAGATTGGCTCGCTCATCCTGCCGTATGTGCTCTTTCGTAAAGTCAACAAATGAATCTCAGACGATGAAAACTCAGCGGGTCATCACAACGGCCAGATTGTCTGGGCATATAGCACTCACCACGTATAATAATGTCAATAACGCCACGGAGGCGTTTCTGCTTTCATATACCTCATGTTGTCCTTGATGCCTCGTCTGAAGATGCACGGAGTGCAGAATCGGGACGCTTGCTTCGAGGAACTGAAGACCTGGGCTACCAGGTCAGAGCAGGCCTTTGGCTCCAATCCCAGGGGATTCCCACTGCTGCACACTTTGGCCAGGGACAACTAAGAAGAGGAAATCGGGTACATAGTCAATGCTATGACGTATGGGAAAGTGGATTAATAGCTTGGATTGAGAACGTGAAAATTAAAAAAAAATGCAATATGATGGAGCACTTCTCTAATTTACTGCTTTATTGAAATAGCTTGACATTCAAGTGAGTCATTTTTATGATTCAGTGTGGGGATGAAAAGAACTGCATGACTACCACTGTCAAGCCCTATTTACACAGCTTGATAACATTTCAATAAGAATAAATTACCCATTGATCTGGGCTAATTGACGATAGGGAAATAAAGAGATGGGGCACAAATGCATAACAAATAAAAAATAAAAATAAAAAAACTGTTAAAAGACCAATACTCCTGTTTTGGAGAAACTGGACAAAAAGCAATCAAAAAACTGAAAATACCCCATTAACCAGTTCATTTATCTGCAATCACACACCTGCGCCTCCCAGCATCCTTTGCCAGCATAGTCCCTGAGCTTTCGTATACACTGGAGGTACCTTCCCGGGTCCGCGATCTGAAATTCAAATGATTCCCACAAATAAGGAATTAACCGTTGGGCTTTGTCACTTCATACTGTCATGAAACATTTTTCTACATTTAAATATTGAGCGACATAATCGGCAAATGTGGTGCATATTTTAAAAGAAAATTAACTTGGTGACTTACAGCTGCCTTTCTGCTGTGCTCCCACAGCAGATAGGAGCTCTTCAGGCAGCCGGCCTGTGAGGATTCCTCCAGCATTGAAATGGCATCGGAGCGTTTTTCATCCCCCTGGAAAGAGACATGAACATTTTTGACGCGTCCGTGATACATTTTAGGGAAACTGTCAAACTGCCTTGACAGATAAGAAGAATACTGTGCATAACAACTATGACTAGTTTGTTATCCCCCGCCACCGAGGACAAATCAATACATATGAATAACTAGCAGAACAACTCGAAGAACTGGACAAACCACACCCAGGTTTAGTTTCACACTCACTTCAAACAGATGCAAAACTCTGGCCAAGCAGTGCAACAGGGGTCCCCTTTTCTCCTGCGGGGAAATGTGAAAAGAAGAACTCAAATCCTGCACGATGCCTAGATACAAATTTATAACTTCAAATCAAAGTAGTCACGCAAATCGAATAACATTCCCTCCACTTGATCACTCCATGTTGATCTCTTGTTATTGTGATATAACAATCTGACTAAACTAATGAAAAATCCAATGTAATTTGGCAGCAATCTTGGTTTCACTGAATTGCATTTTTTTTTTCTTCTTGTTTTGTTTTTCCTGTCAGTAGTGAAACCCACCATGTTGCTATCACACTCAGCCTTGAGACGATCGAACACCACGGCCTTGCAGCAGCTGCCGGTGGGCGACCACGGTGGACGGATGAACACCCAGATGAAGGGATCTGCTGCCGGAGAGCGCAGGCTCTCTGCCAAGCTGAAGAAGTGGGAAGCCTTTCGACCACACACGTCCGCCCGTCCCTCGTCACTCAATAATGCTGGAGGCGGGAAAGAAGGCACAAGTGGAGAGGAGGTGTGACAATCACGAGAATTTAGCAAGGGGTCAGAACCCCATTTAACCAAAATGGACAAGACTAATAGGACAAGCCCAACCAAGTCAAAAGTCTTAAACTTACGTCCTTCATTGTATAAATATGCAATCCCAAGCTTCACAGCAGCTTCAAAATTCCCCTTTTCAGCAGCTCTGTGGGGAGAAAATACAGTTATAGTAAAAGCCAACAACAAGCAACACGACATCTTTTATTCAAGTAAGAGAACTATACCTTTCAAACAGCCATAAGGAGTTGGGGGATGGCCACTGGTCTCTAAAAGTGACCCTGGCCCATACACTAGGATGGTTGTCAACAACGTCCCGGAGCTGGGAGTGAACCTGTGATAGAGATTCATATAGTCAGTCCCTCAGCCGAACAGGTATTTGAAATCATAGTTTCTTCCCTCGACAGATCAGAACAGGCGGTGGAAAGATGCCGACGAGGGACAACAGTGGGGTGGGTACAACACGTCCACATCAGTGGTGACGCGGCAGTGAGTACGCCGCGTTTACTCACCGCTCGGATGGACAGAAGATCCTCCGCAGAGAGACACTGGAGCACGCAGAGAATGACCTCCTCGGGTAGAGACAGCAAGGTGAGGGCTGAGGATCGCTTACGAACTCGCTTCCGTGCTGGAACCGAGTAGCATTTTAAACAATGGCAGTGGATAGCTGAAAGAAAAGAAATACACTACGTGTTAATATTTCATGTATGTTGCCATATTTGTTCACGTCAAATGAAAAAAAGAAAAAGAAAAAAAAGAAAAAAAAATCCAAACAACCAGGGAAAGAATGTGTATCAAAGCCAACGTTGTACAAGGACAGTCGATTAAGAAAAAAACTGAATCTGAAGAGGGTGAGGATAACTTATGAGTGCCTTAAAGTTTAGAAAAATTAATATACAGATGAGTTGGATTACATCCAAATGTCAATTTTTTTTTAGATTTCAAAAATGTTTTCTAACAATGAAAATATATGAATGTTTACGTGTGCAGCGTATTTTTCCCCCCCATTGCTTGGTTGTTACAGAGGAGCTGTTTTGAATAATTATAATAATTAATGATGGGTTGAAGACATTTGAAATCTTCCTAATTCTTCCAGGCATAACTTTTACATAATGAGTGAACAGGCATAGTATGTGTGGATGCAGTTACACATTTATATACTGCTAATATATTTGTTTATAATCATGGACATTATGACAAGGTATCCAAAGTGTATGAACATGTCTTAAATAAAAAAGTGAGGGCCACATTTAGGTTCTACGCACGAAATCACTAAAGCATTTCTCAGCTTAGTGCAAATTCAGAAAACAAATTCTCACATATATGCCAAGCAAATGTTTACTGTTCATTTAACTCAGACCAGGGAAGGTTTAGGTTAGTAGACAAGCCTGGCACACCAAGGCGATGGTATTGGCTCCACATTCAAATCTACTAACAGGCCAGCCACTCACATGAGTGAAAATGCTTGTTTTTGTTTTTTTGTTTTGTAAAGGATGATTCCTTAGACATATTAAAATTAGTATATATGACGATAAAATGAGGTTTGATGGCATTGGCAGTCGTCTAACGACAGATTACTGCGCTTCTTGGATGCGTAAAGTGAAAACCAAGTGAGCGCCCAATTTTCCCTCCTGCGGAACAACACGGGGTGCGTTATGTCACCACAAGGCTTATTGATTTTAACATTATATGTTCATTATTCCTGACGGGAATCCATCCGAAAACGACTTGCAAAATAGGTTTAGTCGTGCGCATGGAGAGAAATTACGTTTATCGTTACAGTAACCAGGAGTTACACCCGTTAACGTTTATGGTGGCGACTGCAACATCAATGCCAATCTATTTGAAAACACAACAATACACCACCGCTTCACGAATCACAGCAACACCTTCAGACATCCATGTATTTATACGAACAGGAGTAATTTGATTAAAGTGACTTACCGCCTGCTTTCATTGCAAAGAGCAGAGATCTCTTCTGACACGCACAGCAGCGGTGGTTGTAGAAATACAGCGTGATTAAAGTGTTGTGGTGATGCCTGGAAGCGAAACTTCTATTACGGGGGGGGGAAGCTAAATACCAGGCTTTCCAGTGCTGTCTCGTCTCTTGATGAGGGGCTGAAGTTAGTGAGTATGTTCACAGTTTGTTGCCTCTTTCCCTGAATTCAAATTCAAGCACGCGTCCTCGCGAGTTGGCCCCGCCCCAAAGACCCCGTGGGACCGCCCGCGCTCCGCGTTTAAACTCGGCATTCAATCTGTTTGGCCGAAAGCGATGACGCCCATTTGACCCGTATGAGCCTTCTGATTGGTCAGTGTGGCATGCATCGAATGGCTATTGGTCAGACGGTATAAATCGTAGAATATCGTGCTGTCATTGGGCAGAGTAACGCCATTTCGAAGTACGCGCTCGCTGTTAGAGCGATGTGGTTGGCTGACCTGATTATGAAGAACGTCCTCAGAGCCACCTTTTGCTTTGAATTATGGGAAAAGTAGTCAGAGTTGAGCTCCCGTTTAAAGGTACCACGTTTAAAGGGACAGGCGCAGAAAGGGTGCTCTCGAATCCAGAAAGGTAATTCCCACATCAACTAAATGAAATCTTAAAGTACACCGAGATATGCATCATTATAACCATTTGCATTTTTTATTTGGATTAATGCTACTTTGATAATTATATCCAAAAGACAAAAAATCGTGCCATTACATCCATCCATCCATCCATACATACATTCATCCATCCATCCAACCACACTATCCTGTTCAGGGTCACGCTGCATTCTACTTAAAAACATTTTTTTTTAAAGTACAATACAGAATGAGGATGAAACAGATACTCATATTTGGTCACCGATTAATATGGATTATAAACTCATCTGGTAAATTTAAGTGTTGTATATACATTTAAAACAGGGAGAAGCCAGACTATAATCAAAGTACATATTATTAGGTACTTGTATTGTCAGAGAATGGATTGACTAAATAAACCACAATCAGATGTCGGGTTACATTAGTTCACCATTTTAGGCGTCACTATAGGGTTAATTCCAAAGGTCACTTGCTCACTTGTTGTCAGTTGAGAACATCTTATTATAAGAAACCTCTTAGAAAATGAGAGCTGCTTGCCTTGTCACATCTATCACAATTGACCATTTTAACAAGGTCTACTTTCATTGAACAAAAAGCTACAAATGATAGCCAGACAGATTTTCAGATTGTAAGTTTGTCAGAAAATGTGTCTCTATTTGCAATGGATGGTTACAAGACAAAGCAGATGGTTCCAGTGGAGATAGATAGTGGCAGAAATGTCAATATTAGTTGAAAGTAACCCAAGTGGCCTTTATTTAAAAAGAAAAAGATGTTTTCCTCTCAATGGCACAAAATATGAAACCACTGTGTTGGTTTCCTTGTCCTTTTGCACATCATGCACATATGCAACCACATGTACAAAAAAAAACAACAATTATTCATCTGACAATATATATTGATGATAATATGTGTGACCAAGCAGAGGTGTAAATTGACAAAAGCAACGGCTTTCTTCAGCCTGTGCAGCAGCTATCTTTGAGAAGAATGACACAATGATTAACAACACTGTGTGGGTGCCTCATTGTGATGAAAGCACACTCGCTCAGCTGAGTAGAGTATTCTTTAAGGCCGGCCCTTTGAAGAGGATCAGAAAGCGGCAGAGTACACTATCAGTAGTAATTATTTGTGACATACGCACTCTCTATTGATCAGCACATTACTGACCTCTTCACCCAGTTTCATACACACACAAAGTGTTGTGAACGTAATCTTTACCACACAAACGCTTAAGAGCAAAGGAAAAGCCGTAAAAGGTTCAAATGATATTTCATGTAATTTGGAAGAGCATTGTCTCCTCTGCTATCCTCTGTAAAAGTAACACTCCGATCTACATAAAGACAATGCATTGACTTTGTCTTTTCAGATTCTTGGGGCAAGCCTTTTTTGTTGAATGTGGTACTCACGGTGCAGAATGATCAAATCATCGTGCAGCTGACTGACAGGGCAGAGGCTGTGACATCCTTAACTGGATGCACTGTTTCCATAGAAACAACCAACCTATCTCAACCGTTTTCTCTGTGCAACACAAACTGGCCAGTAATGGCTAGGGACAATGAAATAGACAGTGCTTTGACCATCAACACAAAACAATTAAAGCCATAAAGTCAAACACAAATGCACTCACAATGCAGAAATGAGGAAGAATTGTGATTCCACAACAAAACAAAAATCTTTGCAAGCTCTTCTTATGGTGCTCGTCCAGGAACAATCAAAAGTAGGTTGTATGGCAGTTAGTGAAATGGAACTTTCTTAAATCTTTTCAGTGATTTAATCAAACATTGCCTTATCATATTTGTTTATACTTCTTTGCAAAAATTATGAAATTATTCACACTCCGCCTGTTTTAATTTGACCGCATGGCAAAGCATGTGTAATGGCTTTCCCCACAGGTTTCCAAAAGGGACGTCATAATATCTGAAGCAGAATTGAAATGTATTTTCCATTCCACCACAAAGGTATTATTTGGAACCGATGGGCAGGCAGTGACTAATTGGAAACAGACAGATTTGTCTTTTGGACAGACGTTGCTGATTGAAAACTTAAATAAACAGCAATAGAGTCATCAGCTCCCAGATGGCTCCAATACAAACTTCACCATGTTAAGCTGTTCAGCCCCACGCATATCTCTGGCTATAATTATTCAACAGATTGTCCCTTTGTGTCATTTCTAATTTTAAAAAGGCCAAATGGTGCTGAATGCTTGCTTTAGGAGCCCAGTCATGGAGATAGAGAGGCGGAGGAGTTGCTCCCATCTGGTTTCCTGTATTCTGCACTGACCCCAGCAGGTCAACTGACCACTTCCATCCCTTCAGCACTTTGCTCATGCTGGCCTCCCCACCCCCTCTACCCAGACCTAAACATAGATCCCTCCACAGGTTCCCAGCACTTCCCAGTGTATATGACACACATTTATCTTTCAAATGTATAATATACTCATGTTAAACTGACAAAGCGACAAGTCTTAGCAACAGTTTAACGACATGCGGAACAGCATTACTTTGCCTGTTTCAATATTTTGCCAGTAGGGGGTGTCATTTATTCTGAATGATGCTGACCAGTTTGTTTTCTTAACAACCAAAAGCTCCCATATGTCTTTTGAAAACTGAACAAGTCCTACAAACGGGCAGGAGAGCACACACAACAATGTCAATGTGCTTTGAATGATCTCCCTTAACTCAGATGATCAAGGTACAGTCATTATCTTTTTTTTCTTCGTCTTTTTTTTTTTTTTAAAGGAAAATAGAGTCACAACTTTTATTTAATAGGCACACCATTCAAAACATAGGCAAAATGGTATTCGTATTTTCTCTCAGCCTAATTCCTAGAAGCAAAGAAGATGCAAAAATATCACAGAAGACATTGTTTATGTAACGTTTATTTAATACAATACATACATCAACCATTCAAATGTATACGTCAGTAAAAATATACAGTACAAATAAAAAATAATCATATGTACAGCACCAATTATTAGAGGGCACACAAACAAACATATTTTGCGTCACTCACTGGAGTGACGAACAGCATAGTCAGACAGCGTGACTGTCTTCTGGGTGAGGGACATTAATTCCCCGCAGCAAGGAGAGGTAGATTTTCCCCCTTTTTTTTCAGAAGGCAGAGGGGAAATCACTTCACATCTAAAAAATAAAAATTACAATTTCTGGTCACTTTCTATGATTTTCTGGTGTCAGCATACTGGCACAATGTAGCTTAAAGAATTGAGAGTACATCAAAGCAGCTAAAACGTACTACATAATCACCGTGTACAATACACGTGAACTCTTCACTGATACACAAGCCAAAGGAAGAATAGAATTGGATGCACTTCCCTTGACTCCCCCCCCTCTCCCCCCTTGCTGTTCATCCAAAATAAAAAAGATTTGTCACTCTTTCACATTCTGTGCCACCTGCAACACAAACGGCATTTGTATCCACAGCTCTTCTGCCTACTTTCCTAACCACTGCACTGATAATTTCCTTGTAAATAATTCAGGAAAAAACATTTATGAGGACGGTTCACTTCACTACTTGAATGTCACATACTCCTCATGATGGAAGAAAAAAAAAGCATCGACCTCTAACCCAGATCTGAAGATAGCAAACGGTGACAGTGACGGCAGAAGGCGTGCTACATCAACATCATCTATATGCATTGTATTGTAATTGGACAGCTGCTCTCTGTTGCTACAACTTGGATGACACTATCAATACTTGTGTTTCCGTTGATGTTCACTCTGAAAGGTATTACGATATGATACCCGTTTGTATGCAGGTGTTTGCATGCGAATCGATGTTGTTCGAGCTTACATTCATCTTCTTCACCATGTAATCCAACCTAAAATCCCCGGGCACTGGAGATCATCGCAGCTGACAGTAAGTGAAAGGCAGGATACATCCAGGACAGGTCACGCATTTATCTTAATTCTCATTTTGTCGATAGGTAAAGACACAGGGAAGACTTACAAGACTTCTCACTGCCTTTTGCAGTAATTTATTAATTCCCTTTGCAAGAATATGGTTCTGTCAAGGATGGCTGGGCACAGTCTCACCACAGGGGAAGCTCCCTATCCCCACATGAAAGTGAGAGCAATGACAACTCATGATCTACTTTTATTTAACAGAAATGAAAATTATCTGAATGACTATCAGAAAGAAAAGTGACATCTTAACATGTGCTTAGAAGATGACGTTATCTAATGTGTGTCCATGGAAGCAGGCAGATAAACACAGCAATGCAACTGGGAAGCTGGCCTTCAACAAGCTCTTTGGCATTGTGGCACCCTGACAAAAAGGCAATCAGTCAGTCAAAAAGTCAGAGCTGCCCTCTTTCCTACAGACACACTTTCCAATAACGTGCATGACTAAACTGCTGGCCAGGATCATGTATCCGTGATCAATACTCGCTCTCAAGGGTAAAGAAGGGCAATTATGGAGCCCTTCCTGTGGATAATATACAGTAATCCTTTTTGCTTCCATGCAGCCTGTACGTTTCGACTGTGCTTCTATGGTGATGTTCGTATCTCGTGTTCGTTCAGTTATATGAAGAAAGAAAAATGCTTAAGACAAAAAAATGAAACGTAATTGTGTATCTCATCCTGCAAGACCACACACCAACAGAAATCACCTATTCACAGATGTGAAGCTACATTCATTTGCTCTCCAGGAAAGTGCCTTCAAGGAAACCTTATAATCCTTTAAAGCTCAGACATTAGTCAGTCTTCTTCAGAACAGGCTTGTACCCTATTTTCCGGGACGGAGGGATTCAAAACTCACTCTAATTCAATTTCCCTCCCCTCATAGGAGATAAGTAATCCAATTTCTTTGGCATAGCCTGATGAAAATTCTATAACTACAGAATGAGGCTCACATTTAGGAGTGTTGGTAACAATTTGTGTGTCAAAAAGACTGTCAACACTTCTCTTGGGCGTATATCACAAGTGTAAAATGACTGATCAAGTAGGAAAGTGAACGTGTAGAATAAATGGTATGTGATAGATTTGAAGAGTCCTTATTGGATAAAGAGAGTGTAAGCACAAAGGGGAGATTCTCAGGAGTTCAGATGGAAACCGGGGAATGTGACAGAGCTTTTTTCCATGAGTGCTTGCTCAAGGCACACAGCGGGAGGGGCCATCGGGGAGTAGGATCAGCCAAAGTGTCCCCTGCAGAGGCATGTCTCCTCGGGGCAGTATCCTTCAGTTATTCTGTCCTGTGTGGACTTAAGGTGCCCGATGTAGACACTCGGCTGGGTGTAAATACTCCCGTATAGACAGGAAGGCAATCTAATAAGCAGAACACCAGAGCTTCACGATTCTCTTATGTGAAGCTGAAGCTACAAAAGGCCTTTCAGAATTTACTAAAAGCTTTACTTGCTTGGTATGGACATGGCCATATGTGCAAATCTTTTGTTCCTTAGTAGTAAAGTCCATGTTCCAAAAGTCTCTTGGTTTACCTGAATCGTGATTTGAGCGCCCACAAACACTCTACTCTTTCCCAGCAAGTCCTCTGCCTCTCCAGTTTATCGTCCACACAGATGCCAGCAAGATCCAGCTGGACTCAAGTTCCACTCTCCCATTGCGTAAAAAAAGCCCCCAACACATTGCTGCAGTGTCACAGGACGAGTGAATGACGTTGGCCATTGACGCGGGTCTGCTGCTCTTTCAGCTGGGTATCGGGTTGCCGTCTTTGGCCCACTTCTGGCCTCTTGGAGTCACCTGTCCTGGTCAGAGGAATGCTGTGACTGACGTGCCCAGTGACGCCAGCATTGACTCCAACAGCAGCTCTGCATAGGGTGTTAGGTGTCTGTCTGAGCTCCCTCTGTAACTGCTCGTGCATATGTCAGGGAGGACTACGAGGACCGGTCCATGCGGGAAAATATGCGCGCAGTATGCGTTGCATATTTGAGTGTGTCTCCTCGGAGGTTGTTTTGACACTGGACACCTGCTGTCTGACGATAAACGAGTGTGTGAAGCATCGATGATCCCTCGTTGCCAATCCTGAAAAATCTGGTCCAGACCATATAGACTAATCAGATCTTCGAAGTCCTGTCTATACATCCTGCCACTCTCTATGGTTATTTGACCCAAGCTATCTATATTATAAGCTGAGCCAAACTTTATGGTAAAGAATAGTGAGGATTTTGGGCTCGGGAGGAGGTGAAGCAATTGCTTTTAGCCAAACCTTGTGCTCCTGGTTCGGGCCATGTCTGTTTTTTGAGTTCCTATAACTCCTTTCCCCATGTGCTTCACAGAGCACACTGCTCTGAAGTCAATGAGCCTGCCTCTTTCTTTTTTCTTCTCTTCTTCTTGTGGACAGTCCAACAAGCGGTGGCCATCAGCAGCAAAAAAACTCCCATGACAAGTAGGACCACTGAAACGACTTTAGTCTGTGGAAGGTCATTATAAGAGTAGGTAACCCCGGTCCCTGCTGCGCCAATAACCAAAGAAATGATTCCAAAGGGAAAGATGCAGCGGTACCAGGACTTCTCCATGCCGCCGGTGGCCTGAGACAGACGCTCCAGCGAGGAGAGCACCTCGGGGACTTTCGCACCTCCTGTTTCAAGGGACTGACCCTCCTGCCCCGGGTTGGTCTGGGATTGTGGTTGGCAAGCCAGATGGCCCGTTGTACAGCCCATCCTGAGTGTGTGGGCTGAAGGATCCTGATCAGATCAGCAGCGTCGGCTTCTGGGATCCCACTTGTAGTCAGTTCTGGCCTGGAGAAACAGAAAGAGATAAAGGAAGGCAGAAAATAAAAGAGGAAGAAAAAGAGACCGAGGTCTGGATGAGACTGACGAAATGACTGGAAGAGGAATAGCTGAGGTGAGTCAAAAGAAGGTTTTTTTTAAGTCAACGCTGAAATCCACTCACTTTCCTCTCCTGTCCCTCCCTGTGTGGCTGTTTCTCTGTACGCTGCCTGCTGGCTCTCTGGCAGCACATTGTACACTCTGCAGAACATAGTGACGGGGATATTTAAAGGATCTGGAGTAGAGGAGGAGCTAAGGATGAGAAAGTGGGAAGTACAAGCACGGGGATTGGTCCTTTTTTGGGTGACATCAAACACTATAGCAGGGAGAATAGCGGGTGACGAAGCACAGGAAGGGGGAGGGGAGAAGATTTAAGTGCTCCCTCTTTTCTTCGTGTCCCCATCACTGGCTCTAAATTGCAGGCTTTGTATTTCTGCAGTATAAACCCAACCCTTGTGGGAACACATAAGCTCACTGCTTACTGAAAATCAGAATAGATTCGAGGCGGACTTCATCTTTACCTTCGACTTGGTAGAAGAAGTCAAAATCCCTGTGGACCAATATATCACATCCACACGGCAGATATATAGCAACAGTTATTCTCCTGCACAGCATCAGCTGCTGCATGGACACCAGTGTCAAACAGAAATCCCACAAGACACCCACACACGCTTCCCTTTATGTACATCCAGACACCCGAAACACTGATTTATAGGAGGACATCAAACATATAGCGCCTCCACAAGGATAATGTAAATATATCGTTGAGCTCGCCTGCACGTAACAAGAACACACACGCAAAACTCTCGTCTACCACCCACACTCACACACACATGCTGCTGGTGCCAGTTCTTTCTGAATGAAAGGCAACCTAGTAGTATCTAATCCCCCGGTATCCTCGACTCTTCCTGCCATGAAAACAAAATCAATGCAGACAGTATTCTTCTTCAAGGATTACTCACCACACTCCTCCATTAGGGAAGGAGAGATGCATTTATTTCACCATGGTAGTATTTTGATATGGTCTTAGGAAGCTTATTAAGTTCTGTCAAACATCTGCCAGAAAATGGTTTAACAGACATACAACAAACATGTTTCTTTTCTTTTTAAAGCCATGATTTCAAAGCCTCCCATCCCTTAAAATCTATGTTTCATGAAACGCCATCTCCCCACCTTCTATACTGCTTTAATCAACCGAGGTTCAAAGCATGAAGCCGATGCGAGCTGACGATGGGGGAAGGCAGAGTACATACACTCTGGACAGGTCGCCAGTCCATCACAAGGCAGACGCAAAGAGACAAACATCACATACTGGGAATTAGGGATCGATGATTAGGTACAAATGCATGTCTTTGGACTTCTGGAAAAAATCAAGAGTACCCGAACAAATCACAGACACACACACACAAACACGCATAGGGTGAGTATTTGAACTTGACAGAGGGATCCAACTTGGACTGGAGCAGGGGACCTCATTGCTATGAAGGTGAATTGTTTCACACGAGGTCTTGAGGATATCAAAAAACAAGACAATGACCTTGTTAAAACATATCTCTATAGACATCTTGATTCAGAAAAAAATCAGCAAGGCTTCAGCTTGGGAATCGATTTCTCCTCCTCGTAATTAAAACCAGTACTCTTGCTCTTTTATCCACTACCAGATCTCTAAATACCTGATAATCCAAATTTGTTTTTATTTGCAAAAGACACCTGTTTATAGTCTGTATTATTTGCCCTGACACAAAAACATTAACTGAAAGTGAGAAAGAAAGCTCTCCTGGACTGGTTGATAAGTGGCGGAAATTAGATAACCAAGCCTCCCGTGCCCTAATTGATAATCACACGGATATAACAATTTCCGCTCTTCAGTCAGCAACAGGCATGTAGATGAGCCAAAGAGTAATAAAAGACGGGAAATGAGGAATGTTTTTGTGAGAGGTGCTGAAAAAAAAAAGAGATCTTCAAAAGCTACAGGCATTTCAAAGAGAGAAGAGAATTCTTTGTGTCACGGTTTGGTTTCTGTGGTTTCGCACTTGGACTCTGGTATTGTAGGGAACATGGATAAAGACAATAAAAAAAGGGTAAAAAAAAATAAAAAATAAGTGAGAGAAAAAAGCAAGGAATTGGTACAGTAATTAACTAAACTATTTCTCTGACTGACAATTCTAGTTTCTTGTTCTGTGGAAAGAAAGGAAAAAATTGCCGGGGACCTTCCACCACGAGGCAAAAAGAAGCGTGAGAAAAATGGCCCAGAGGCGTGAGACAGGGCTAACCTGGGCTGGGCCAGGCCATGCTGTTGGGAGAGAGCCGAGCTGGTGACAGCCAGAGCTGGGCAGCAGTTGATGTTTTCAGGTCAGAGGAAGGCTGAATTGCGTAGCCACTATTCCCTCTGGGAACTGTGTGTAGTGTTGACGTGATTACAAGGAGGCATCCTTGCCTCCTTCCTTTTGCTCCTTTCAAACACACATGGACACATTCGAGTAGAGAAAGCCAGACAGTATTGCATGGGCGGACCAGAAGCCTGGAGCACATTGCAACAACCCTGTCGAGATGACACGGCTCCACTCCACAAATGGTGGGACATGTGTGTTGTTGGGACCGTGGATGTTGAGCGAATATCAGTAAAGTATTTAATTTTTTTTTTTTACTTCAGGAGCAGGTAAAATGTTGTGGTCGTCGACTAAGGCACTACAGGATACCTGATGTAGAAACAGTGCTCTCCTTTTTGAAATGTTATTCAGGCTTCTCTCCTCAAGGAAAATATGCCATTTCCAGCTTGAGGCGTGCGGGGAGCCGGGCCCCCCGAACACATCGCCTTTTGTGACTCAGCCACGGCTCTGTGTGTGCATGTGTTTGTGTGTGCATGGGGGTTGGTGCAGCAAGGGCTCACACACCCACGTCCTGCTGTGTGAACCCAGCGCCACCTGTCGCCCAGTCTGGCACAGCCCCTGCCATCCACTCGTCATCTGTGGGCATGAGACTCTTGGCCTCTCCAAGCTCCCCTGCATCTCACACACGCCCTCACATCACATTTCAAGCTGGCAAAGCCACAAGGGTCTAATTACTGAGGTGTAGTATGGGCCCCATATGTGGTTACACTGTCCGGGAACCTAAAGCATCACATGGAGAGAAACTATGAAACAAAACGAGGACGGCGGCTTCATTACCTCCTTCTTAATGCTCAAACTAGTTTAACAAATTACCTTGATTCTGAGAAACTGTTATGGGAGTAAACTAGAAGAGAAAAAGAAAAAAAAAATCATGAATTCTCTGCTGTTTTAAGTGAAATGAAAAATGAAAACAAACACTAACCTTTTCTTCAGCAGGTTATCACACATGGAACACACTGATTAAAATGCATGATTTATTTGTGTGCCATGAACTATTTTGTGTTATTACAGTGCACAGAAGGTCTCATCAAATATGTATTGAGTTATTTCGATGAAACAATACCTTGAAAAGTGGTTAACAAGCATCACCCCTGTCATTACTTCTGTGAGTGGGGCGCCCTCTGCTGGCACAATCAGTGACACATTACCTGTGGCAGTTCAAATTTATAGATATAGACAAAAATATATTGTAATACTATTTAAGATGAATGCTATTCAATCCTCTATCAGGTTCACGGGCTGTTAACTGACAAAAACTGAATCTGTGCTGCATCCATCTTAAAGACAGAATGCAGATTTCTCTTGAAGCACACATTTTGTAGGTGAATCGCTTCAGTCGCTGCAGATTCGCAGCCATTCACCAAAGTATAACACAGTCCCATGTCTTCGTTAAATGATTAGTACACTGAGTTCAAATAACATGAGATACAAATGTTTATTAATCAGTCATCATCATTCACTATTATTAATCTCCGTGAGCTTACCCTGTGTAATACGTGATGAACCAAACAGAAGTATACAACTATTGACACTTGCATTTACACCTATTTTTTTAAACTTAAGATCAGTGACCAGTGGGCACCCAGTTGTCAATATATATATAAAAAAAAAAAGGTTAAACTTTTATGTTTGAGTCGAAGGAATGTGATCTCATGCTTAATAGTGACGGCTGTGCTTAATAACCGAAAGTCAGTGCAACCTGCTCAGTAGTCAGTCAGACTCAGAGTCCAGGACAATGGCAGGGAAGTGCTCCCCTCCTTCCCCCAGCAGTGAGTACAACTCTCTGAGCACACTGGGGTTGGGGCATCCAGGTCCCGGCACGATGGAAGCCAGCTGAGGGGAGAGAGTGTCCAACAGAGCCTGTCACACAGCACAAGAGAGAACGACATCACAGGTATTATTCGTTGAAGAAAATTTTTTTTTTTTTTTTTTTTGTGAGTTCCCTATTAACAGATCACCGACAAAGGCAATTAATACAATCTGGCGCGTCATCTACCTGTTCGAGGTGAATCTCCTGCTGGAGCAGCGCCACACTCATGCGCAGCCTCTCCAGCTCCTGGAGCTCCACCGCTGCAGTGTAGGTGACAGTCAGGGGCAGGGGTGCAGCCATCCCATCTCCCCACACACCATATGCCCCGGTGGTGCAAAGACAACCTCCCTCTGGCCTCCATCGATCCCATGCTTTCCACTCTGACGGAAAATACGTTTATTTTTAGAGCGCGAGCAACCGTACCCTAAAACGTTTTTCTGCTCTGTTGCCTCATCTTTAAATAGCTAGATCCTTGCCCAGCCATGTCAGGAGGGACAGCTTTAAAAACCCCACTGTCACGGGGAGGGGGGGTGTCTGTGGAGGCCAAGGAAAGTACTGATCTGGCGCTGAGGGTTCACCCGGCTCTGTTTTCATTTTCCATATGCCAAGATGGAGAGGCTGCATTAGCTCGTTAGCGCACTGCCGTGGCCACAATCGTTTTTCAAAAGCTGACAAAATGCAACAAACGATAAATCCCTCAAGAAAACAAAAATAAATAAATAAATGAATAAACCTCTGTTATGTGACGCACGTTTGAATGTACACGATCGCGAAAGTGGATGAGAAACGGTGAGAAACTTCTCTGTCACTCGAGCAGCATGTGTGTGTGCTGAACTGGAGCTTTAACTGGTAAACATAAACAAACCAACCCTCCCCTCCCCCCGAAGGTGATAGGGTCACTTGTGTGGCGCGAATGGAAAAAATGTCTAGGCATTTAGCTTCATTATAACAGCATCACAAGGGCCAATGGAAACTGTACAGCGATACGTGAAGGTGGGACTGACCAATAAACACGGCAACCTACACATTGCTGTGCAGACGAGGATCAGAGACAAACCACAGGTCATGAATTATCTGCCAATGTGCTGTTTGACAGGAGGTTCTGTACTACATAATAAAGTATTTATTGATTCAATTGTTTTACACCTTGATCGCCTTCACAAGGCCTGGCGGGCATTTATTTGTATGACCCAATGTGTTAAAAGTGTAGATAAACTTCCTTAAAGAAAGGGACAAAGGTCGCAGTAAGCACCGGGGTACCCAAAACCAACAAGTGGCTGGAGAATAAATCCCAATAACAGATGTAGGTTCTGGGATCATAGGTGAACAAGGTGGTTCCCCTGGCATGTCATGAGCAAGTGTTGCCTTCTACCTCTGGCCTCTCCAGCAGCTCCTCCACCCAGCTCTGGGAACTACGAGCGCTGGTGGCAAATCACACTATGTTTCCACCACTATTCAGCACTTTTTGAAGTTTCGTTGCCACCGAGGGGGGTGTCTGCTAAGTTTAACTGCTGCTATTTCTGTGCTTCTTTGACATATTTTGAAGTTTCGCCAGATCATAAATGGTCTAAGAGAGCAGCCTGTATGTATTTGCCTAATAAATGAATTTCTTCCGGTGCTGCAGAACACGTTTAAATTCAGTACAATATAGTTTTTAATTTTACTCATATGTAGTGTCGGTATATTTATGAAAAGTGTAGCATTATGATGCAAGAGATTCAAGACATTGAATACAGATTTGTTGAGATCACTTTATAGCTGTTTTGATTGTTTAACAGTTTTTGACTTTTTAGCAGATTTACCAACGGTGTTCATTATTTGACCTTTTTTCAGTCACTTTATTTTATTTATCCTATTCACTGGTTTCTGTTTTACTTTCTTTCACATTTGAGTGGTTCAGTTCACTTTGGCTGCTTAGCTTTGTTTCTTGCTCATTGTTCTCCACGGATC
The DNA here is from genome assembly GCF_963422515.1 of Blennius ocellaris. Lineage (NCBI taxonomy): Eukaryota > Metazoa > Chordata > Actinopteri > Blenniiformes > Blenniidae > Blennius > Blennius ocellaris. Next base: position 6,400,304 of record NC_137665.1, read on the forward strand.
AAACATACAGGTGAACTTGATAAAAATGGTAGTAAAGAGCAAATTTATTCCAAGAAGAAGGAAAGACAATATTTTCTTCGGAGAAGTTTCATTTATTTGAATGTATGCATGGGCAGCTTTGCAATATGACCACATATCACATGTAATGAAACGCAGCAGACAAGTGAAGGTTATTTTAGTTGACAAAATATTGAACAATCTCATTTAGGGCTGTAGAATTTTGTAAAGAGTTGCAGGGAGCTGTAGGTTTCTGATCTCTGCTCCAGGAGAATCGGTCTAAGAAAACAATCCCATCACCTGCAGGTTGTCACTGTCCTGCTTATTCGTAAATGTTGACAAGATTCAGAGCAATCTCCTATTTCGACTGGCCTATGGCCTGCTATGACAAGAGACAAATAAAGAAGACAGATCAAACAGGATCCTGACCTTGTTTCACTCGATCTGCAGATTGTCGAAGTTCCTCTGCTGTCAGCATCACCTTTTCATTCGTCAAACTTGAAGCAGAGCTGTTTTCCTTACCACCTGTACACACAGTTGAGACAAATTTGAGATTACAAAAACGCATGCATGGGAAAAAAAAAACGCATGCAAGTGCAGGTTGGGTTGTGTAATGTGACGAGAGTTTGGTAAATATACTGTATTTTGTTTTGCTTACTACTACATCATCTCAGCTGTCCCGGATCCAGGGCAGTATTGGCAGAGGGAATGCTTGACACTGATATATCCACCAGTGCTCAATATCCCTTTCAAAGTCATTTCCGGCCAGTTTTGTGTGGTTTCTTCCCACATTACTGTTTTCACACCTACGTACTTGTGTCATCAGGCTACTCCATTGTCCCCGATTCTTCCACTTCTCCTTCTACTACTCTACCGCTCACCCGGCGCTTTGTCTGACCCCGAGGCCTGTTCCTCAGGAATCCGCTTTGCGAGACAGAGCAGAAGGTCACGTCCTCTGTGAGTCAGTCTGTCCACTTCAGCTCTGGTCTGATCGGGGCTGCCACATGGCCAGTCCTTGGGAAACTACAGGGAGGGGGTGGTGGGGGGGGGGGGCAGAAAGGTCAAGGCCAACCCACGGGGCGAGAGGCTAGTAAGTCAAATGACCGAATCTACTCAGAAACACACTTGCTGCTTGTTCTCCTTGAGTATAATTACAGGATGTGAAACATATGTGAAGCCTCTCTGGCTTTGCTTAAAAAAAACAAAAAACAAAAAACAAAAAAAAAAGGAAGGATACCGTAGCTCTCATTCTCTCCATGAAGTGACTCCTCCCAGGCGCAGGTTTCCTCTGTAGGTCACTGACTTTGTCCCACAGTCTAAACATAACGCAGCGTCGGAAAGTCAGCACTCAAACACACACACACGCTGAAAGCAGGAATAATCACCGGCAGACATTAACTACCTGTTTTGCTTGTTCCGTAACGATTGCCACTTCGTCGCCTGGTCAGAAGACACCCTAACCCTGTGAACCAAAATTAAACCCTTTTTTCTCGAGAGTGAACGACAAGCTACGGTTTCAGTTTCACAGTCCAGCTGTGCAAAACATACCCAGTCTGCTGATGCACGCTGCACGCGCCAGACTCATCTGCATGTGAAAAAGCCACCACCTTATTTGAAAAAGGTGTGGGGACGGATGCGGTTTCCCCCGGATCGCTGGCACTCAGCACGTTTTTTTTAACAGTCTTGTTTTTAGGGAGCAATGTCGACAAACCCTGATCAGCCGAGACAAACCCTGACACATCCCCGTGGTGCAAAACCTTCACAGATGAAACGGGACGTTTTTGGATCATCTTCTTATTTGTAGCTTTAGCCGGCTTCCGGGAGTTGCTGCTCGCAGGTCTTGAGACCAGGGAGGAACACACTGATGATCCAGCTTTTCTGTGTACTTTTCTGTCAAGGCCGCCAGATTTAACGGTATATTTGACAGCTGTATGACTCCCTTTCGACGACACAGACGATCGACGCGTGTCCATGGGAGCGCTAGTAGCGGCGCCTGACTCCCTTGGAGATCCAGGCAGTTTGTTTTTGACAGGGTGTTTTTTAGATGGCTCTGAGCCCGTGCGAACTCGAAGGGCTGTCTCCAATGCTCGCTCAAGCAGTTCAATATCCTCTATTTCCCCTGGTGAAGCATCTGTGCCTGAAAACACAAGCGTATGCTTAGCTGATTTTACTATTGGTGCTTCATTCATTGAAAGTGCACATTTATTAGAACTGCCCTCACACACAGCATGAAATAGTTAGCGTGTACATACAATTACCTGTTTCAGCGTCATCTGCTACTTCAGACTCCTCAGAGCCTGCCATTGGATTCTGTTCTCTGTGGAAAGAGATTTGTCGTTACTATACGCTCAAATCAACCACAAGAATAACATCTTAAATTACAATAAACGTGATGTATCTTTTCATGTTTTCACATGCAAAGAACATGTGCTCTACCATCGAGGTTACGACACTTTACTGTGGATCCCACAATTGGTTTTGTGTGGCAAGAGACAAAAAAAACCTCCAAACAAACACCTATTGCCAGTTATCATTGGAGGGCATAATTAAGGGTGACACAAGCTTAAGGATAAAATAAAAGAAGTGTGGTGCATAAGAACACTGTAAATCATTTTGATAATTGTTCAAATTAATGTTTTATGCTTTATACCCGATGTGTTTGTTCCATCTTCTAAATGACATTAAATCAGAAACAATTAAGGTTCGCCTTTAGCAAATAATTAAGAAATTATTTAATTAAGAAAAAACTGATTGTTAACAAATAGAATATGTATATGTCTTTTAAGTGCAATATTTATTTCTGTGTACAGCATTTTGTTAAAGATGGATTGAATATTACTGCAGAAGCGATGCTTCCATAGAATTAGTATTGTGTAATTTCTCATGGCTCCGAGAACCATATTTAAAATCCCAATTTATCTGCAATAACATCTTTGCAGAAGTGAACTAAATGAGAGTTTTGATCCGGCTCGGTATCTATATGTCGCCTATACTTTTTTTAAATATACGTTTACTGGTGTGATTAAGAAAAGGCACTGCTGGGATTCGAACCCAGGATCTCCTGTTTACTAGACAGGCGCTTTAACCAACTAAGCCACAGCGCCGGTGCCCGATGCCAACGAAGACGCAATTTCATAGTTCGACTGAGCACATTTGTGCTGATATTCTTTTGCAACACTTTTGCATCACTGACTTCCTACATTTCAATTAATGCTCCAGAAAAACTTTGTAACAAGACACCTGCAATGGGGTTAGCAGAACATGACATTTCAGCAGATGGTAAGTCCAAAAAACAGTTACTTACAAGCTCTGCAGCAGCTCTCTGTATTGTTGAATACTGTCATTAATCTCGGTTTGGTGGACTTTGTAAGACTTGATGAGTTGCTCGACCGTTGACACGAGCGACATGCTTGTTTCTCTCACTTCTCTGCCATGTCGACAATGAAACAAACCAATAAACGTCAGAACGTCAAAGTATACACTTCGAAGCTGCACTCAAGACAACGCACGTTTAAACCGACAGTATTAAATGAAACGATCCTTCATCAAAGAGCTTGACATAACGCTATTTTACATTTTTATAAAAACTAATTCGTACTAACCCGCGAGCTCCAATTTCACGGATGCGGAAGTTACGTTTATCTCGCTGCAAAGTTGTCACGGTAAATAATAATAAAATATTTAAACGACTATTAAACACCATAACACCAGTTTATTGTTTTAATAAATGTATATTATGCATGTTATAAACACGTTGCACAAAAAAGTTAAGCTTTTTTTCCCCCCTCACCTCTCGCGAGAACTCACCACTAACGTGAACTATTGTGTTGCGTTCAGGAACAATCCGTGAAACATTTTTCTATCGCTTGATTTAAAAAACAAAGGTTGTCATCACCAATACAACCACGTTGTTTTAACGGGATCATTCTGTTTAAAAATGTTGAATATTCGGGTCTAAACATAATGCACAGAACGTTTACCTTGATCATGTTCACTTTTCTGTATCTATGAAAATATAGAAGACAGATGCTAGTCATAGGCCACACATTTGATAAATAGTGATCTGTCAGGGTGTGGTATTGGCTAGAGCTCTGGCCTTTCTGTGTGGAGTTTAATTGTGCTTCCTCCGATGGATGGATGGCTGGATGCCTGGATGGATGAATGAATTCAGTGAAATGAAAGCATACCCTACTAATTTTTCTCAGGGTATACAGTACATTCATGTTTTTAAATGTGAGTTTTGTGTCTGCTGTCTTTGTATTTTTGGTTCTGATCATTTATAATTGCTTTGTTTTTTTCATTTTGTTTTTTTAATTCCCAATTTTTCCCACTTCGCCTGTAAACGACCCCCTTCCTGTTTATTGAAATGCATCAATAGTGTTCAGTTCTCTGAGTATTTTAATGAAATGGCAACAGCTTGTTGGCCCCATTGGTGAGCAGTGAATCATTTTGTTAGTCTACTCAGAAACACAAACAACCCCCATGTACATTATTCATGAGCAGGACATATGAATCATATGGGCACAAAGTCACCTAAAAAAACCAAATATCATCTGACTTTGTTCTGAAACACTCAAGCAATACAGCAAAATTGCTCTTTAGGGAGTAAATGAGAAAATGTTGCAACAGCTTGTGTGTTGAAAGTGGATAACTGGAAAAACATTTGTAGTGCTGCGGCTTACTCATTATAGAACTCAATGAAGCATTTTTTTTCAGGGTAGAAGCGCAGGTGAAACATTTTTCTGCAATAAACTTTCATTATAGCCTCACACTCAGGGTATTTGTACCTGTATCCACCCTTAGAGGCAAATAGCCTTTATTGTTATTTATTACAAATACAAATTACAAATTGATCATTATATTCACGCAATCACAGGGAACCAAAAAGGCATGCTACTATACTACTATACAATTTCCCACAATGTTATGATGTAGTCTCAATGCACCAGTTTTGACAATTGTGCATGAGTGAATTAGCAAATGAAGTGCATTAAACTCTGATTAATTAAGAGTTTACCCCACTAAGATTGTTCAAATATTTTTCCAAGCAAAACACTACCAGGGAAGAATGTTTTACAGCGAATGTGAGGAAAAATGGCAAAACAACCGCAAATATACAAATGTTGATGATTACAAATTATTGCAATTCATTGACTTCTGAAAAACTATGATCAAATTACACCACTGATCATTAATTTGAGTGGATTGCCATCTTGTGGTTATTTTGTTCTAGATCGATCACACGCTAAACATGCAAAAATTAAATTTGAAAGACATTTTAATGGATTTCCATTTCCTCAAAAATTACCTGATTTGATGTAGTTGTTATTTATCTGTTTTAAGTGTCCTTGTGTAAAATAGCTATATAAAAATTGTATTACTGAATTTTATGCATGACAGACATGAAAAAACATAAAAACATGAAGAGGTCATAAAAGATGTAACTGGACTGAAAGAGCGACAGAAAAACGTATATAGTTGTAGTCAGATTTTTTTTTGCTCACGTCTTGTCATTTTTTCATTCTTTCAATCCCTTGATATATCCCTTGGAAATATTATTATTTGAAAAAACCTAGGTCAGAACAGAACAGAAATGTATGCAGGGGGAAGAAGACGAGGCACTCGTCAGAGAACTACAGATTTAGTTTACGAACTACAAAGTGACGTCATACGTCATAGACAGCGGAGGCCACGAGGGGGCGGAGCTGCGCACACTGTTGTTCTGGACCTCCGCTGCTTGCTTCTTCTTCTCAGTCGAAAGGTTTGTTATGCTTATTGTCGTTACAATCCCAAAGTCAGAGAAAGTTCAATATATAAAGGAACGGCCAGCCCGGCCCATGTAAGGCAACGATACCCGCCTCATCCAAAGCGGGAACGAGTTTGCTAGGTTGTTAAAATGCTACGTTTGCTAGCTCTGAGCTAACTTAAGCTAACGTCATCCAGTAAAGTTAGCTTCGTTGTCCAAATGATGCTCCTGGCATATTACAGGATTTTAACATCACTTGAACAATTTGTGACCAAACGACGTGAGATACTGATGTTTCACCAGGACGAGGATCTGAACCGACTTGAAATGCTCCTAATAAATGGCCTTTTTATTTTTCCAGCACCAGCCTCCTGTTGTATCTGCCAGTGATTCTTTGAGGCTCCTGGCAAACGCCAGAAGGCGTGCATTGTGTTTCTGTGCCCTTTGTTTTGAGCTCAAGCTCGTAGGCTTTCTCCTCCATTTAAGCCACGCAGCCAGTGGTATCCTGTCACACAGCAGCAGCTTTCAGGCTGACATTGATTTATTTAATCTGTTGATTAAATCCGGGCCAGAGGCTTTAAATTAACTGGCAGAGGGCATATTTGGATCATTCACTTTATTATCACCAGCTGCTTTGTTTTGCTTATTAAATCCCTGCTGCCCTTTGGTAAGAGCTACTTTTTCAACTGTGTTTCTTAAGAGATCTGTTACCTTGATTTCGTTGGGAAAGTAATTTAAAGTTAGTTAACCCAACTGCTCTTATGGCTGTAATTATATTATCTTTTTTATGGTCTTCCTTGTTGATACTGTTGAAATGCCATTCCTTTTGTTAATTCTGTACTATGTTATGATGCGGTTTTACACCACAGTGACTGACAGCTGCACCCTAGCATTGTTCTTTTGTTTGCCATGACACTCCAGGCTCAGGTAGCAGTTACAGCCCTATATAGGTCAGTGGTCATTCATGGCTCAGTCAGAGTAGTTGTAATCACAGTTTATGTAAGAACTGCTATGTATACGCACGATTAATTGTTTATAATTTACTTGTAGTCTCATGTTTTGTGCTGATGACAGGGTAATCTCAAAGGCAGAAAGGATTGCAACACTGTCATTAGAGAAGATGGAGACAACAGCAAGCGTGTCTAATGGAGGAGGCCCTGTTTATGAGGAGAAAGGAGAAACTCTCAGGTAAGTCAGTGGCGAGTAACACATATTATTATCTTTATATGACATAATATTATAGACTGATCTCTTACCCCTCAGTCCCGAGGATCTGTCTGAGATGCTCGCAGCAGGAACAAAGGAGGTCCACGAAAAGGCTGAAAATACTCAGTTTGTCAAAGATTTTCTCAGGGGACGCATCCGCAAAGAGCTGTTCAAGGTCAGTCTGGAACAAATCTGAGGGGGTGACATAAAGAAATAAATAAATGAAGTGAATCTGTGCAACAACAAAAATCTAGATAAGCCCATAACAGTTGAACAGTGAATGCAAAAAGTGACTTTTTTTCCCCCTGTATTTTCTGAAGTGACGTAAAACACTAATTGTTTATTTTTGCTACCCCAGCTTGGCGCTGTGGCACTTTACTACACATACACGGCCATGGAGGAGGAGATTGAAAGGAACAAGGACCATCCCCACTTTGCTCCTCTTTATTTCCCAGCAGAGCTGCACCGCCACGAAGCTCTGGCCCGAGACCTGGAGTACTTCTATGGTCCCAATTGGGAGCGCGAGGTCAGCTGCTCCCCAGCAACCCAGTGCTACGTGGACCGAATCCACCAAGTTGGACGGGAAGACCCGGTGTTGCTGGTGGCCCACGCCTACACTCGATACATGGGAGACCTGTCAGGGGGACAAGTGCTGAGGAAGGTGGCACAGAGAGCTCTGAAGCTGCCGCCGACGGGGGAAGGTCTGGAGTTCTATCATTTCGAGGCCATCCACAGTGCCAAAGCATTTAAGCAGCTGTACCGAAGTCGCATGAACGAGCTGGACCTCAGCGTGGAAACAAAGAAGAAGCTGGTAGACGAGGCGGTCAAGGCCTTCCTGTTCAACATGGAGGTGAGAGGCCGGGCGGGAGGAAGAGAAACTGGACGCGTTGAATATGATGATGTTGCATGTGTGTGTATACGAGCATGTGCAAGTATATCAGCGTTTTCACTCGCGTGTTGTAATGTGAGTTTTCTGTTTTCATTGTCAAGTTTTAAATAGTGATCATGTATATAAAAAATAATAGATTTTCCGTAAAGAAGAAAAAAAAAGACTTGTTAAAACCCACTTTATAACAAGTTTATGTCAATATGTTAATGATGCTGTTGTGAAATTATGATCACTCAGCGCTGCATGTCAGAAAACTCCAAAGAAAAAAGTGAGAAAAGAATTTGCTGGAAGGGAATTCAGCTTTTCACAAAACTAATCTTTTTTTTTTTTTTTTAAACAATATTTGTTTGTTCTAAAACCTTTGTTGTTTGACGTTGTTTGTGCTGGCAGGTGTTTGACGAGTTGGAGGAGATGGGAAAAAGCATCCAGGAAGAGGTTCTCGATGCCGGCATGCCCGTCCACGGAGCAATGGGTGGAGACATCAGCAAGTGTCCCTACTATGCTGCACAGATGGGTGAGCTGAGTGTGTCTTTGAGCGCAGTTCTGAAAATCTTACTTTGTTTTCTGAGGGTTTTTTTTTTTTGTGTGTGTGTGTGTGTCCCCTTGTGCCACAGCCGCGTCTGGTGGAACAGCGTATGCCTGCCAGCTGGCCATGGCTGTACTGCGACACCCCATAGGGCAGGTGCTCTGTGCGACTTGGTGCGCTGTCTTAGCGGGATTCCTTGCGTGGTACCTGATGTGACCTGATCCTCGGTCCATTGCCCTGCTGCTGGGTGACAAAGTGCAAAAGAGGAACGTAGACGGAAGGACAGTAAGGAGACTGAGAGAAATTCCCACCAACGGTGTACCATGTCGTTATTTAGTCACACATTCAAACTCGGATCCAAGCCTATTTCAGGTGTCCAAGAATTGGAAAATTAAAATAGGCTCAGATCTCTGTCCAGCTGTGCAATCCAAACAAAAAGAGCTAAAGGACCATTAGGGTGTTGATGTTATCCATGAAGCTGCAGCTCTGCTGCTTTCAATAAGATCTGACATGATGATACATTGTTGTGCAGATATGTGACATAATTGTCATTGTCAGTCAAAACGAATTCAGTATTTCAGTTTAATTGTAAGACAAAATGTTCCAGGTTTTTATAAACGGTGATTACATTTTTTAGCACAAGAGACAAATATGAAAAAGACCCACTTACACAAATTTACCTTTCAGATTTCGAATGGTTCTAAAAAGCATATAAACTGATTGAGACGCTACATCGCTAGTAGCTTCATTCTGCTGTCTTCATAGGGCTGAATTGAAAAATCCTATTGATTATGCAAAGTGATGATCGCCAGATCAAATGTGCAAATATGTCAGTTGACTGACTTTTCCCAGCTCTTTATCCTTGCCATGATCATTATGTGATTTCATAATTGAAGTGATTTTTTTTTTTCTCCTAAAAATCCCAGCTGGCTGAATAATGATATCTTATTTAACTAAAAAGTGAGGAATTGACAGCTTGTGCTGATCAGGCCTCGAGTGAGGCAGTTTGCAAGTTTCAACTTTTGTCTCTTCATGGCAACCATTACTAGGTCACATTTATTTCCCAGAAGCTCGTGTTCATCAGTCCTGAAAGCTAGTAATAGGATTCATTAGCTTTTGGCATGAAGGTGGTAAATAGCTTTTGAATGCAAGTAATTATGCGGAATGTGTTAATATCTGCCAATGCATGTTCACCTATGCTATTTTACTGTTGCAATCATTTGTGATAGTGCATCTTCTATTAGAGTAGGACAAAAAAAAACCTGCCTGTTGACTTAATTGCACAGCTTAAATATCCAAAAAGGAATGATGGAATGAATCATTGCTGATTTAGTCACACCTGCCTCTGGAGCCTATATTAGGACCAAATGGTGATTCAACGGTTTTAGAAGGAAAATAACCTTTTTTTTTTTTTTTTAATAACAATGCTTTGTCAGTCTTGTAATATACATTTACTTGAACGATATGTATATCTGAGTGTTGTTATTATGAACTGATAAAGAATGTTAAAACTTATGTTTATGTATCCATTTCCTATGGATATACCTCAATAAAATCTTCTCGACCTGCGTCGTCATCACCAATACTGTATGTTAAGCTGAATGCAGTTACATGTGTACAGTATGTTAAGCGTACTTGCACTTCAGTAAGCGTAAAGATGAATATTTTTCCTGAACTTTGTTCACTCTTCTGCGGCAGTTTAGACTCGGATCAACCAAAACGGACCAGCGGAAAGCAACAGGTTCCCGTGCTGTTATTTGCACAACACGTTCATGCAGAAATGGATGTGCAGTTTTTGTTTTTCATTCAGGACGACGGTTGTCGTGCAGCTGTTAAGATATTAAGACACAGAGAATAGAAATAAAGATGTTTTGTATGAGTCTCAGGTTCACGTCGGAGTTAGATGGCAATACAGTACATTGCCTGTGGAGGATTGATGCAATGGCTGCCCCATACACACTTGTGTGTTTCATGTTATTTCATAATGATGCAAGCAGTGGGCACGTGGATTCACTTGTTTTTTTGTTTTTTTTTTGGAGAAATGGAAGGGACGTAATGGTGATATATTGAACTCACTTGGTTCATTCATGTTAACTTTGGATTGCATTTTCATTAACTCTGCTCTTTTCCCTTCGTGTGTCTATTAAAAGCTTTATCAGTGACTTTACTAGAACACTCAATGTGTGAGATTATGCTGTCAATAATGAGTTCAAATGTTTTCATGTTTCATGATGAAATAAACTTGATTCATTGGGACTGGAGTTTTTTAATCTGCTTTTATCAAAACAAAGTGATCTGTTTATAAATTGTGCCACATTGATAAGAAACATGCATTTGTAGGATGAGCTGGAGAGCTGAGTGTGTTGCACCCAATCTCCGCCAGAGAGATTACTCCCAATTCAGGTGTTTTGTTTAGACGCAAGTTAAAGTTTTGTTATAGTATGAGGATAGGGATGTAGTTAATACAAGGGGGCATTAAATATTTGGGCCACACACAAAGGGATTGTCATTCAAATGTTTACACTTCATTAACACTTGAACTTTGCTCACTTGACTTCTCATTGAACGCCACGTGACAACACTGAATGGTTTGACTTTTTATTAGCGTTCTGTGCATCAGATGAAATAGTCTTTTTTCTAAGACCAAAGCTTTATTTTAACTGTACAGTAAAATTGCTGCATGTATGATCTATGTACAAAGGTGATTACAGTTAGGACCTAAAGGATTTCCCCCCCCCCCATCATGATGTGAAGGGTTAAAGATAGATCAATCAGTGCTCACGGTTCAGGGGAGCCTAATCTTTCCACAGCAGATTTTTGTTTAACAAAAGAAAGGAGAAAAGTATCCACTGCCCACACCTTCACATGGCCCTGCAGTAACAGTCAGAGGTAAACTAAGATGATGCTGAAGAATCGGTGGGAGTCTCACATGAAAACACATTCAACACATACACATCCAAAAAGGACTGGAATTTAACCACTTAATCCCAGATTAACTTTATAGACTATCTGTAGTCTTTGTCAATATATTTTGGTGCAGGTGAACTCTGCTGTCACCATTCTGTTGGTAATCTATAAAAAATCCCACGTGCATCGGCTGCTCAGAGGAAGACGCTTTGCTGCCAGAATGGACGGCGAGGCGATTAGCAAACTGGAACGTCCTCTCGTGTGGATCCAAGTAATGGTCGAGCTTAAGTTTGTTCTGCTTTGACTTTGTCACTCCGGTACTGATTGGACAGGTCGTTCCACTCCCAATGCTGCTCTTTCCTCTCTTTCTTTAGCATGTGGCTATTGTGACGTCATCTCGTCTCCCTCTGACGGAGCTTCTCAGTTCCACGATGATCTTTTACCTTGAAGGACGAAACACAAACATTTGTCGTCTCGATTTGAAAAGATGCCGACAAATGACTACAACATCATGATACCTGGCCAGACATCCAGCTAAATGTTGTGGTGGGTGCAAGTGTGACAGCCACAAACCAGATGCCAAAAAGTGCTGTGTCATGAATTTGTCTTTTTTGTGAACAACAACACAGAAAAACGGAAGTTAACATTTATGAAAAATGAACAACCAGTCCTACCTGGTTTGTGACTGTTACGAAGCACTAAACAATTTCTTTAATTTGGAGAAGAAGCCTCCTTCTTGTGTCAACTCTGCCTCCTCCTTGCTATGCACACTGTGCCCTGCCTCAGACCGCTTACCACCGCTGCCCCCACCTGGACAGAGATCAACACTGCATCAGCGCAAAGCTTTCCTCGTTTAAGCCCGATTTCAGTGGAATAAAGATGCACAGGAACTCAATGGAGCTGTGGTAAGGATGGGAAGAAGCAAGGAAATAGTGGCTAATGAGTGAGACCGTCTCCTCACCTGTGGTGGTGGCAATGACTCCATTGACCGTCCCCTCGACCTCCGTCTCATCCTCAGCGTAGCTCAAAACCAGAGCTTTCTGTCTGTCCGTCAGTGTCCTGCAGACAAACACAATGTCGTGTTGCAGCTGTATTAAGCTCACTGAAGTTTTTTGTGTGTGAACAAAACAATGTTTGAAGTCTTACATACTTGGGTATTTTCATTTTAACATGAAGATAATGATCTCCGAAGCCGTGGCCACTGATACGTGCAATTCCTTTCCCCGATAGGCGGATCCTCTGGTCTGACTGAACGCCTGCAGGGATCTGCAGATGAAAAACAAACAAACAGTTATTACAATGCATGTATGTATGTATTCGAAATCTAACAGGAATGTGTGTGTGTGTGTGTGTCTGCTTACGGATAAGTTGAGTGTTTCGTAGAGGCCCTGCGTTCTGGCTGAGCCACCCAGGATGGCTTGTGCCACCGAAACATAAAGGTCAGAGTGGATGTCGGCGCCGTCCCTCCTGAACACGGGGCTTTTCTCCACCTGGACACGTCGCATGCAAACACAAGATCGGATCAACAGCAGCAACAACACAGTTGTGATCATTGAACAGATCACTGTTACTTTACCAAATACACTGACTTGTGCTATGCAGGTTAAAAACCAAGAGTCTCTTGATTCTTCCATACAACAACAATATAGTGAGAAAAACCCAATGAGGAGACACTGAGGTGGAAATGACTTGTTGTGAGATAGTAGATACCAACCCGAAATGTAATGAACACTTCTTTCTTTCCAACAGGCATTCTGACAGTCTGGCTGTCCTCCACACCTAAAAGCAAAAATTCAATTGAATACATTTTTTTTCCTTTATTAGAAAAAGTACGACAATTATTATTTTTGTTTGTTCAAGTAACAACCTCTTAACAAGTTGTAGATTTGAAAGTTGAGAAGTTATTATGCTTATTATTAAGCTCCAATTTAAGGTAGTTTTTCTACAGCAATTATGATTTGAGAGACAAAACCTGCAGCTTATCTCAGCTGTGTGTATAACTAATAAATTAAGTCTTTATTTTGGAGCCAAATAGTTTTCATGAATTATTCTAGTTGCCGTTTTTAATTGATATGCAATGAATATTTGGTAATAATGAATCTAACTCTAGAACTCTCGACATGTCTTTCCATCCAAATACTAGCATGACAAAAAAAACAACACGACATAGTCGTGTCTTGAAGACGGGTGACTATTTATGGTGATGATAGTAGAAAGAAAAGGAAAACATCTGGAAGTCTTGACATCATGTGAACCCTGGTGATGAAGTCACTGACCTGCAGGCACAGGAACCATCACAGTCTTCCTCTGCTTGGTCTGTCCGGAGCCTCGGCAGCCGGTACACGGGGTAGAAATGACGGTGCCTTTGCCGCCACAGCGACGACATGTCGAGCGCATCACGAATGGGCCGGTGTTCACCGTTTCCTAAAGAGCAAGGCAACTTCGTTTGTACAGAACATTAAAGCAACCAGGCAATTCAAAGACACTCTTAAACATCCGACGTAGAAAGAACTAAAGACGGGTAAGCGCGACAGACGCCTCACCATGCCGGAGCCGTTGCAGTGGTGGCAGTGTTGCACTTTAGTGCCAGGCTCGTGGCCTTTCCCATCGCAGCGCTGACAGGTTCCTTCGATGTTGATGGAGATCTCTTTGTTGACCCCCTTTGCCGCTTGAGTGAACGTCAGCGGCATAATGTACTGCAGCAAAAAGAAAAAGAAAATGTAAACGTTTGGAAAAATGCATTCATAAAACAAACTCAATTAGCATCAGCTGAGGTCTCATTGAAGGAAGGATTACTTAGTTTTACTTTCATTTTAGATCATTCTCACTAACCTCCTGTGGCTGATCAAAAATAGCGTTAAAGTCCCCGAAGCCACGACCTCCTGAAAATTCTCCAAAGATCTTGCGGAAGAGCTCCTCGGGGTCAACGTTGCTGGTCTGTCCACTCCAGTAGTGTTGCCCTCCACCAGCCTGACCGGCCTCAAAGCCCGCTGAGCCATACGTGTCGTACTGCTTCCTCTTTACTTCATCACTAAGAACCTGTGAGGAGCAAAGTTGAGAGAATAAAAGCAATGTCACAGACATTGCACTGAAAGCTTGAACAAACACTGAAACCAAACCTCATATGCTTCAGCCAGCTGAGCAAATTTTTCCTTAGCCTGTGGGTCGTCTTTGTTGGTGTCAGGGTGGTACTTTTTGGCCATCTGAGGGACAAAACACACTGTCACTCTCTTTGTGTGGCTCCCCAAGTTGAGAGATCCTCAAACAGTTGAGAGTGTATCACAAACCTGATAGTAAGCTTTCTTGATTTCTTTCTGGGATGCTGAGCGAGGTACCCCGAGGACCTGGTAGAAGTCCTGCTTGCTGCTCGCAGGGGCACTTGTGTGAAAAGACAGCTTGTGGACAGCATGGGGGGACGTGAGGCCTACAAGGAGTCCGGGGGAGACAAAGGTCAGGTTCAATAACTGCTACACTTCTATAGTGCTAAAAGGTGGCACCCGTCTGAAGTCATCTTATAAAACATTACACAGCCTGTTTACATTTCCTAACCATCTTTATACTTATGTCATTAACACATATTCACAATTACAATACAATTAGAATTAAAATTACGATTAAAGCGTACAGGTTTAGCCTCAATTATAAAAGCCTGCAAAAACGAAAAAAGCCTTTGCATGTGAAGATCACAAGACTTGTGCAGACTGGGTTAGTAGCTCTGCTGTATTTTGGAGGAGGTACATCGTTGTAGGGGAAACTAGCATAATCCTAGTCTGAGACCGGCTCTACTTCGGATTGAACTGGATGACAGCAGGGTTAGCGCAGCTGATTGCATCACACTCAATCAACTTTTTAAATGTGCGTCAAAAGTCACGCAGCACCGCTCCAAGCACTAATCTTCACCGCACAACTGCGCAGCTCCACGGGTTGAGCTGTCTCGGCCGCAATGTCTGGGATAATCGAATACATACTAACTATTGTAGCCTCGCCTAGCTTAGCCAAGGCCAGCCCCATATGGCTGGTGCAGCCCTCACCTGAAAGCCCTTTCAATGTCAACGCTGTGGCCGACCCACCGGACACCGGAGCCCCGCCACTCCACGCTTTTCCCGACCCCAGTGTGGAGAAACTCCTGGCCCCTCCAGGGCCGGAGCAGATAACAGCGCCGACAGCCTTCCGCTGTCCGGAGGACACGACGACTGCAATCCAGCGTGAGGAGCAGCGAGCAGCCGAGGACGCCATCATTCCTGCACTCCGTGACGGAAGACGCACTGCGCATGTCCGTCCGAAGCGGCGTGCGCGTACCCGGGAGGGCGCATATGGGGCACGCGCGCTTGATACGCGACGGTCTGTCTCGAGAGAGAAACGTCCAGAATGTCCCCAAACCTTTGTGAAAATTTGCACATATGTCAGAAGTGACGACCCGTTTTGTATTTTAAGGTCATTACTCATGTTTATTAGGATCCCGATGAGCTCACACAAAGTGGTTGCGAGTCTTCCTGGGGTCCAATGTTAAAAATATAAATTACATTTCACCAAACATTACAAAATGCATTAAAACGCATTGCAGTGACATTAATAATAATAATAATAATAGCAGTAAACGTTTTATCTTCTTTTATCACCATGGAAACGACCATTACTTGAGATGTAATGAACAAGATGTGGATTATTTACAAAGAATAATAATATGAACTCAATTATTACCCATTCATTTATTATTTATTTATTGACGCAGCAATCTGTAATAACCTGATAGCTGATATATATCAGACCAAAAGTCACACCACGTGCGTTCCGTACTGAAGACACACATTTACAGATACTGTCTACATATGGGTCAATTCTTAAGAAATTTCCGTTCCCGAACTAATAAATAAATAATTCGTAAAATAAAAATGAACTGTTTTCATCTCACAAAATAACAAAAATGAGGGCAAAGTCCGTTACTTCTACACTCACAAGAAATAAACTAGAAATTTTAAAAACAAACAAACCAAAAAAACTATTGCAATAGCTGTGGCCCTCAAAAAATAACTCGTGAACTCCAGCTTTTATATGTTTGATTTTTTAACAAAAAAAAGGAAATAAAAACCCCAAAAGGCAGGAAATATTTAGATGTACAGCGTTCGGTTCACAGAATCCAAACATCACCGTCTTAAAGATGTCAAGAAATCTGGAGAAAGAAAGATGTCAATTCTATATACATTTTTTCAATTTGTTATAATATTTAAGAACAGATCTATCATTCCTACCCACCTACTCTACAAATTTGTTTTATGTTTACATTTACAAAGACATACAGAATGGATTTAATCTGTTGATGTTGTCAAAACATGGGCGAAAATAAACAAACAATTCACTTTGCCAACGATTCATTAACTTTTTTTCTTCGGGTAACTTCGGATTCTACACGACCGTCACAAGTTCAAAAAGATGCAAATGTTTTAACAACTGGAGTGGCGCGGCACGAGTCCGAGTACTCCTGCGCTTCCAGGCGGTGAAACTCCGCCCGACCGGGAAGCTCCGTGACCCATATTGAGCGAACTCAGCGCGGCGAGACTGCACGAGCTGTCAGCTGCAGCTCCCTGCCGAGTACCAACCAGCTCGACCGAGACACCCGGAAGGCACCAAAGTCAATTCGAGAGAGCAACATGAATCGCTTTAAGACCTCCAAATTCAAAAACACCACTCCGAAAATTGCCAAGAAAGATGTGAGTAGTTTACGAGCTTCTGAATAGACACTGTTCCCCTCTGCTAACGTTAGCTTTGGTGATTAGCAGCGCGACTTTAGTTGTGATTTGGAGAACGCCTGCCTGCAGGGATGTTGAACTTCCTGCATCTGGACGCCTGCAAAGGGAATGAAAGAGCAGAACGACGGATCCACCGGCTGGCACGCATAAAGGGCTGATTAGTCAGATCCAGGTGCCATGTGGGTGCACGGTGCTGCTAACCTACTTGGGATGCTGCAGTGACGCCCATAATCTAATTCCATGTCACAATAGCCCAGTTTTTTTTTTCTCGGCATTCATTTGGCCGCGTTTTGTTGAGCGCACTCGTAGTGTTATGCTTGGATTTTCATATCTCATGATGCATGCACAAGGAACTATCCCCATTGATATTCATCATGCTTCCTCTCCTTCAGTGGAGACAGTAGTAGTTCTGGAGGCATGGGGCGACATGTCTCGACGGGTTCGCAGTGTTGCTCCGTGCAAATCTTCTCTTTTCTCACTCGCTGGAGACCCGTTTCTCTGAAACCGGAACGCCTGCAGCCTCCATTGCCGAGGTGTGTTATGTAACCCGCCCCGTACTGTTTTTGCTGAAACACTGGAATGTCTGGCATGCGCAGGGGTAATGGGTGGTCTTGTGTCCAATCTGCACAGCAGGTGGTGCTTTACACCTGCGAGCGTTCAACCCGCACCAATCAGAGAAACGCGCGGACGGGGCGTCATTTCAAACACGCAGCATCAGAGGGGATGAGATGAGACATCAGCAAAAAAAAAAAGTAGTGAAGATTGTTTTGTCCTCAGAAGTTCGAGAACATAGACGATATAAGTAGACGTTTGATGGCGCTTTCACACTCAATTGAATTCAAAGAATTTGCGCAATTGTTCTCAGATATGAAGATTAAAAAGTCGATATTTGGGAAGACTTTCAGTTGGTAATTGGATTTCACTTAAACTCTTTACACTGTTATCTACAGTCACACAAATCCACCATGGTAAGGCATTTCATATTGCATTAGGGCACTTCAATATGTGACAGGGAATTTAACCTGCAACCTCCCAAATGAGAGGCAAGTCTCCCCATTTGACTAGCGCTGACATTCAGTCTGACAATTGCACACAACTATTCCAAAGCAAACCATTTCAGTTTTTCCGGTTCCTTTTGAAAAGTTGTCATTGTCACAAATATCACATTCAGCAAGAATATGTCTGATCAACACCGATGAGTCTTTTTGGAATCGGTTTAGCTCGCTATCATTTAGTGGAGACAGAGGTGTCACATAGTCTTCCAAAAAAGACGGTTTCAAAGTTTTTTTTAATTGTGCCAGTTGGTAGATTTATAGCGTTTGGTGACTTGTATTCAGAAAATGACGTTTGACACTTAAAAGTGTAAGTAAGTGGACACAAATTACTGTTGGAAACCAAATCAAAATCATTATTTCATTAAATGGATTACATTTAAATGCAAATGTTTTTTGTTGTTGTTATGTAACAGTGATGCCCAATGTGATGTTAAAATATTTGATTAGAGGAGATCTATAATGTTAGTTTATTTCTTCTCAAACTACACGATATCTTTTATTACCCTCGGTTATGTGATGTATATGAACTATAGATTTTACATTAAAAAAACAGTGAAGGTCTCAAGCTCTTTGCAGGAAAAGTGTTGAGAATATAAATATAGATCTGTGAAGTAATCCTGGAGTTTAATGGTGCAGCAGCAGAGCAGTAGTGCATGTTTCTTCAGTGTTGGCGTTTCCTGTTGACCAAATGTCAGAGCAAGTTGTACAGACACACTGTCCTCCGGCTTGTTTGGCCTTATTAAGTTATGAAAGAGGTTTTAAGAGTTCTCTTCTGTGCAACGCACGGAGCTTCTCTACTTCCTCTCCACTGTGTGCATGTGCGTGCACTCAGCTAGATCCTTCCTGTTGCTTGCAGTGTTCAGTTTGTTCTTCTTATTGTGACAGCAGCTTGGTCATGTGTGCTTCTTTTCATAATCATGCACGGAAACGGGATTTCTCTTGTTTTATTGTAATCTTTAATGCTGCTCACGGATAAACACAAAGCCAATTTTTGTCCACTGGGACCCGTCATTCATGCTGTCCATATCTTTGAATGTAGGAATGGATCAACAATGTCCATGCTGGCTCCTTCTCCTGCCAGGGGAACCACATCAAAGCAAGCTCCAAGCTGGTGGCTTTCAATACCGAGCAGGCTGGTAAGGCTATTTAAGAAATGTGTAGCTCAACATGAATGACTGCCAAACACAGCTTGATGGTTTCAGGCTTGCTTGCGATCAGAATTCTGATCAGAGTGCAGAATTTGGACATAACTGAATCAATCAATTCGAAAGCTCAGCGTTTCTCCTCCATGTTATGTTTTGTAGCTTCACACCTGCAATAAAAAAATAAATAATGAACTACTATAATGTTTCAGAAAACTCATTTTAAAAGTCTGATCCACAGTATTTCTGGATGCTCTCTGTGTCTGCAGGAGGGGGCATGCTGGGCCTCTCTTCAGTCAAACCTGGTTCAGATGGCCAGTGGGCAGTCGCCCACATTTCCTGCCATTCTGGTACACTCTTCATACTGAATCTTAAATGATATGGGATATCCAGACACTGTTGAGACTCATTCTTGAAGCAAATTTTTCCATTCCCTCTATCAGATCTGGTGACTGACATGGACTTTTCTCCCTTTGATGAAAGTCTCCTGGTCACATGCTCAGCAGATGAAACGGTGAGTTATTTAATGACCTTGTTCGGGCTTTTGCCTATTTTTTGCACGCGTACAAACTTGTTTGGATTTTGAAAAAAAAAAAGATCCTTGGGCCTTTTATTATAAATATGACCATTCTCAGTTTTTAGTTATCACAACCTTTTTAAAGATTCCCTCTGCTCAGCATATTGTCCTCAGCCACAGGTGTCCCTGCCACATTATGCTGAGTGTGAGTCTGCATCTTCAGACTCAGCTGCTCGGTTTACCTCACAAACCTTTACAAACACTGTGAATCACCACCACGCTCACATGCACTGAAGAGATCTTCAGTGTCCAACATCTGCAAAGCAATTTTGCCGTTTTGTCTTTTGCCAGGAAGCACATTCCTTTTCCAACTTGATTCTGCTGACTATGAAAGGAAATAATGACTCCAGCAATGTGTTTTTTTTTTTTACTGACTGAAGTCTTTAACAGACAATGTATTTTTCTGTGACCTGTCAGCATCAAATAGAAATACAATCCTTCAGTCATATGCCACATTATTTATTGTTGCCTTCAATGGCGTTTGAATGTGTGTGTGTGTGAATGGGTGAATGTGATGAACTATTGAACTATGTAAAGTGCTTTGGGGCTGTTCACGCAGCTGAAATGCGCTATATGAGTGAAGTCCATTTCGTATCATCATGCAAAGACAACTTCCGGTTGCTGTTGCCGTGTGTTATAGTAAACGCACACTATTTTTGAAATGAAAGAAGGAAAAATGAAAAACAAAAACACAGTGTGATTTGCCTGTAATGAATTCCAAAAGGTCAAAAAAGAAACCGCTCTTGATATAATTCCCTCCCATGTGTTCAGGTGAAGCTATGGCGTTTGTGCGATCCGGAGCTGGAGCAGCCTGGCACTCCAGAGCTGACCTTGCGTCCAGGCCAGGGCCGGCTGGAGCTGGTCCACTTCCATCCCACCTCCTCTGGCCTGCTGGCTGTCGGCACCGCAAAGTCTCCTCTGATTTGGGACACCAGTTCCCAGGATGCACCACTCGCAGGTAACTACAGCTAGTAAACATGACAAACACACACCAGGCTTTCGGTTAAACTTTTGTACGTCACAAAAAAAACAACCCCAAAAAACAAACGTCTTTGTTGCTCATTGTGTACCGTCTTGTACATGGAACATTTTGGTCTGTGTCGGTTAGCTTTCAGTTTTCTGTCATGCCATGTTTTGTTTCTGTGTGTAACTTAATTTATTTAAATGGAGTGGAGTGAAGTGGTTTTCTTGCTTTTTTTTTTTGTTTTTTGTTGGAGATGGTCTGACTGACGCTGCCTACGTTTTACAGCCCTGTGGCTCCTAAGTGCCGGAGCAGCAGAGGTAATGTTTTGGTTTGCAGTCCTGGTCCCAGTCTCCCCAGACTGGCCTCAGGATACAGTCACTATCCTCTGGCCGCACGCCCCCCCCCCCCCCCCCCCCCACTCCCACTCCCACCAACACTGCGCTCCTCCTTCTCCATCCCATGACAACAGCTGGCCTGGCTGCTGCTGCTGCTGCTGCTGCTCACTGCTGAACCGACTTTTCATGAGCTTTACCCCCCTCCACCACGTCTTTGATTGGCCTCATTCGTAGTTTACCTTTTCTTTCTTTTTTTTTTTCTACACATGTTTAATGAGATTTGAACTTTAGCTCTGTATCTGAATGAGTGTGTGGGTATTTGTTTTTCTGTATAATTTAAGCTGAATTCACATCACTGTGTGTCTGTCTGAACAGGAGCACCCTTCATCTTTGTTTCATCTGTTTGATGTCATGGTGAAAGTGAACAAATCAGCAGCGCTGTGCTCACCCACGGCACTGCGGCCTTATATATTTTATGCGCATAGCATCTTACATTTGCCTAAACTGTAGGAGGTTATGGTTAATTTTGTGTGTGTGTGTGTGTGATTCATTTACATTTACATTATTGTGCTCTTTTAACATTGTCTGCTTGACATACAGCTTCTTTCCGTCCCCTGCATCTTCCTTGAGTGACCTCTTGATTGTTTTGTTGTGTCTGTTTTTGTTGTGTCTGTTTTTTTTTTTTTTTATGTTGATTCATGTGTCCATCATTTAGTAGTCTTTCTAATTGTTTTGGTTCCCTTATTTACTGTAAACAATGCAGTTTCTCTCTCTCTCTCTCTCATATCTGTATATGACGATTTATGTGTCTGCAGCCTTGGAGCCACATGGTGACCAGGTACAAAGTTTAAACTGGAAACGGGACGGCTCCCTGCTTGCTACCACGTGCAAGGTGAGGATGACCACCATTGCGCCAAAGCGGACGCTACCGATCTTTCCCACCTCACAAAACGCATGAATCAAGTTTGTTGGTGTCGTTGCAACTTTTCGCCACAAGATGTCGTCAGTCCCTCACAGACAGCACTGCAGCTGTTTGGCAAAGTTGATTTCATCAGTGTCAACAGAGATGATGTTCATAAAACGGGGTGGCTTTCACGTTACACAACACATTCGGAATTAATACACTGTTCTTAGGGGGGAACGGAAAAAACACGGGCGCCCTGATGACACACAAGCTACCGATACCTTTCTGTGTTGGAAACTGCATTTGCTTGCCAACTAAGGACCTGATAATACCACAGGGCTGTGCACGGCCTTTGTTTTGAATTCAATCTTCAGCAGTGACCCCTATTCCGAAGTACAAATCCTACAATGGGCCTTTGCATGCACCCATCTTTTTGATGAAAGTTTGTCTTTTGAGGAACCTAAAAGCAGCTAATTTTCAGTGTGTGCAGTTATGCTTTGTAAATCAAATATGATGCGGTGAAAAAAAAGAAAACCTATGAATGAATGTATGATCGTATGGTTTCAGATACACTGGTATTGTAGGAAGAGGAAGGATGAATGTGGAATTATATTATAAGTTTGGGTGGGTGTCTTTAGTTAATATAAAGCACTTGGTGAGTTATGAGCTTATTCACAGTCAAGATAAGGTTTGGTCCATTCATAGTGCCACTGTGTTCTTCGAGGTGAGATAGCCCTCTCCTTAAGTTTTTCAAAATCAATAGACTATTTTAAAGAAGTCAGTGAACTTAAAACTTTAAATTGATGACAAAAACCTGGGAAATGGTAGAAATCACACAGTAAAACTCGCAGACTTGATTTGGCTTGACTTCATAGTTCAAACCAAACTCCAGAAATGAGGATCCAGAGCAATTTCAATGGATTGGTGGTGCAGGGGAAGAAGCTGTGTATAATCCAGCAGACTGATTGATGTGAAAATGTGGTGGATGAGCTTATTAAGCTTGAGACCAAATAACCTTTGACATGTAAAATACCACATGTGTGTATTTCACAGGTGTGATTGTCAGTTCAATTTCTTGCTTACCTTTGCTCTGACAAGTAACAAATTATTGCAGCCATCACAGGCTTTGTCCAAATCATGACATCAGCTTGACAGGGTAATGGCGGCCCTTACCGGAGCTACCAATCCCACCCACCACTGGCCTCAGTGCAGCCTGAAAGAACAAGACACCTTAGAAGAACGTTTGTGAAGGGGCTTCAAAATCAGAGGCCCCGAGTGGGAAGGGGGGGCTCTCGGGTTCCTGCCCTGTTGGGCTCTGGTGTCATTCAACCCAGAAGGCCTCTCTCAATCTCTCCAATTCAGCTTATTAAAGCAAATAGGGCCTGCCAACATGTGGGTCCAATCCCCAGCCCTCTCGTAAGGTAAACATTGGGGCACAGGGTGAGGTTGAGGGGGAAGATGAAGGGAAGGCTACCACCCCAAAGAGTAGGAATCACGACAGGCCTCATTTGGACCTGGGTTAGATGTGTATTTATGACACGTTTGGAGAAAGAAAGGCGCCATTCAAGTTGGGGGAACTAAAATTCACAGGTCGCGTGAGCAGCGATGGAGGAACGTCTGTGTTTGTCTAATTGATGAACGAGGGCTGGCCGTACGCTGCCCAGTAATGAGGTGTTATTGGATTTATGGTTCACGCTCCACCTTGGGTTTTGAAAGCTGCATTGTGGCCGAGCCCGGTACTGTATTTCCCATGGTGTAAAAAGAAACTGATTAAAGGATCCCACACTCTCAAACTGCCACTCACTACAGGCTGTGGCACTTGTAGCCATGGGAGACTGAGGAGCTGGCAGCAGCATGTGTTTGATGAGTGGATTTAGAGAGAGGGAGAAAGCAAGAGAGAGAGGAAGAGGGAGCACCCCTGGGTGAAGATTCCCAGCATCTGTGTATGTTTGCTTAAATGTGAAAGTTGTGTGCTGCAGACTCACAGTGAAAACTCATTAACAGCTGCTTGAGAGTGAGACTCCATCTTTTAGATTAAACAGCAGCTGTCTCAGCGCGCACACACACACACACACACACACACACACAGTTATCAGGGCCCTCCATCTGCACATTTATGAGTTTAGGTGGTGTGTGTATTTAGATATGTTATTGTCATAGCCTGGAAGGAGTGTGTTTGCTTGTTTGATGGACACATCTATATGTGAGGAGCTCTTCGTCTGTGTGTTTGCACAAGCAAATAGTTTCCTCTCACATGTGGTGTTTCGCTATAACGCTTTGAAGGACGTGGCCGTGAATGATTTTAATTTCCATTATGGATACAGTTAAAGCTAATGTATGATTATATATCTCGTTAACACAGTTATGCATTTTACATTTTTTCCTTGTAATTCCTGGTAGAAGTTTGAGCACCGATCCATTCATGTCATGTTTATTAGTCCTATCAAATATGTTAAATGTTAAGATGAGAAAAAGTTGCTTCTTCATGATGTAAACTGAATATTAGTTTGCTATATGTACGTTTTGAAATACTCGTCCCATAATAGAACATATTTGAGGATATCAGCTTGACATTTTTAAACCAGGTGGAGGATTGTTGGTTTACGTGCGTGTTTGTTTGTACATGTTCTTCCTGTATTGCTCTCTGAGCCTTCGGCTTAGTGCCGGGTCACAGAGGCCTGAAGACGTAGCTGTGGGGCATCATATTCGTGGGTGGGCTTCACCCACACACACAGATAAAATGAAGACACAAGTTAAAAATCCCTTTTTTGTTTGTTTTTTTAGTACACAAAATTTAAAAATAGCAAATAAAAGCTTTGGTGCCACAGATTAGCAGGAGGAAAATGAGCTGACGCACTGTCCGTGTTCTTCAACGTGTTTTTCATCTCCACAGGGATGCATGCCGCTGTCTGTCACTCAGCATGTGATGTTTGTATTCAAACTATGCACAGAAAGTTAAGTGTGTGAAGAATTGTGTGTGTGGCTGAATATTTCTTTGTAACAGTGCCTGTTGGCAGCAAGGCTCATACCCTGTGAATGGCTTAATATTTATTGTGCGTTGGTGTCACATTTATAATGAGTTTGGATCCCTAGGATGAATATCAATGCCGAGTTTGTGTTATTCACCCATTAAAAATTTGCCAGATCATCCCTGCGAATGCCAGGTTACATGTTGTTGCCTCTTATTTGTTGGATTACGTGAATTAAGTCTGAATAAACGAGACATCTTTAAAATTGAACAATTTCTTTCGTGCATGGTTTAGGTTTCTATATGAATGTAGCGTGCAGCTCTTATGTGTACAAGTCAACCCCCCGATTCTTCTTGACATGCATATGTTAAAGTGTGGTATTGTTTAGCCAAAGTACTTATTGGTATTACCTTCTATCGGCTCAGTGTATTAAGCTGCTGCTGCTGTGATCACCGTCACACAGCAGTATTGAGTGACACGAATGCAGACACGCATGTCCCAGTCACAGCCTGATCCCATTAGGCCCCCATTTCCTCTCAATCATGCAAGAGCTTCTCTGATTGGCTGCTTTGATTGATACCGAATGTGACTTTGGGCCGGCCAGGGTCAAGGCACACGAGGCCACGGTGAGGTCACTGGATTGCGCTTGCTAACAATGAATCAGTGTGATCACGCTGATAAGTGAGCGAACTTCAGACAGCTTGTGGTGCTGGTTATCTGATTTACGCCGAGGTGGAGGGACTCTTCATTAATACTTCCAAGCTGCCGCCTTCATATTTTACAAGTCTGGTAAATTTCTGTGGAAAATGTAGACCTGCGTTAGAAGCCTTTGCTTCTTTCCCATTCATTTCAGAGATGAGAGACTATATTGTGACCTCACTTCATGTGTTCCAAGTCTTAACCCTTTGTTGGGAAATGACTACTGCTTATTTCAATTCCTTGTTAATTGACGACAGTCATATGTGTTGTTGTTTTGTCCTTTTGCGTTGTATGACTTCTCTACTGTCAGTTTCACCTCATTAGTCTACTTAACTTGAAAATGTAATGAAAGCAGACACCACATAAGGTCTTGTTTAGGATTTTACAAATAATATGTTATATCACCATACAGTGGTTCAAGAATTGTCCTCAGTGATGAATAAAGTGATTGTGATTCTGGTTCTCAATCAATCATAAAGCACTTTTTACACCCTGAAGAATTTCGCAAAGGTGCTTTATATTTTAAAGACAGTGACGAACCGCCCCATCGCTCCATCTCTATGTAATGAGAACAAAAATGAGAAGAACATACTTGACAGTGTATTGTCAAGTCTTCACAAAAATCCAGTTGGAAATCTGTCAATAATATGATAATTATTTGCTATTAATGAATGGTTCAATATGTGTCATTTTGCTCAGTTTGATGTTTTCTTTTTTAATGCAATAGTTCTTATATTGTTTCACTCCTATTTTAAAGTATTCATAACAACGCTGATTGAAGTTTTTATTTCCAGTCATTGATATGAGAGCCCTTCACTGGATAGATCCTCTGCAATCCTCAACCATTATTGATACTCGGCATGAGATGCTTTTATGGAACAACAACAAACTGGAACATCAACAAAACAAGCGGCCAACGTCAACAGTATGTTTAAAATATTTAGATAGTCTTGATACAATGTTCTATCGTTCTTTTTTTCTAGGACAAGATGCTGCGAGTGTTTGATCCCCGAGCCCAGCTGACACCAGTTCAGGTGAGTCCCATGTGAAGTCGGCACCCCGAGAAGAGTCTTTGCCAATTTCCACAACATGTGTTCAAGCTGCAAAGCCAAGTTGCATCTCGAGGGGGACTATTCACATATACACCTTTAACCTCTAAAAAAACGAACTATTTTGGGGTCTAAATCCCCTTAGTTTATGCAGTCAGGATTCTCCATCTATGCCAACAAGCATGCACAACTGAGAGACAATTTCTAAATAACCTAGCCTGACAGGTGACGGGGAGGAAGGTCATTATGTCAATATGTGAATGAAATAAGACTACTCTTTATTTATTTATTTGATAAATGGATTTTAAGCAGTTAACAAGCTGTATACATGAAGTTAGTTATTTACATCGGCTTATTTCCCATCTATGTCACTTGTTCAGAAATTGTCAGGATGAGGAATTTGTGGTGCTGATGATGATCAACGTTTCCTGGTATGGATCGACAGTCTCGTCCTCT
Source organism: Blennius ocellaris (assembly GCF_963422515.1). Taxonomy (NCBI): domain Eukaryota; kingdom Metazoa; phylum Chordata; class Actinopteri; order Blenniiformes; family Blenniidae; genus Blennius; species Blennius ocellaris. The sequence goes on from NC_137665.1 coordinate 6,427,472, forward strand.
GCCTCAGTGTATTTGACCTGAGTGACTTGTTGGTTCTATTTACTGTTTTATAGAAATATTTCCTTTCCAAGCTATGAATATTTGCCTTTTAGTGAGTCGTGTTTCATAGATAAAATATGAAAACTTCAGAAGATTCATGGATGTCGTAAAAGAGGACATGGAGATTGGTGTAGCAGTAGAGGAGGCAGGGAATGGGGCAAGAAGGAGAGAAATAATTCACTGTTCCTTTTGAAGGTAACAACTGAAAGGTGAAGAAAAAACTCAGTCGCTTTTGTACTTACTGGTACATAAAAATAGGCCAGAGTAGATCAAGGCCTATTAAAAAAGTTGGTTTCTGGGTTCAGACGGCAGCTTTAACACGTCCAAAAATAGATTGCACCAGATTCACTGAACCAAATCCAACCTGCCAAGTGTAAAGACAGATTTAGAAACGAGAAAATTGGCTGCAATGCAGCTGACCTTCAAAACAGAAGGGAGAAATAATTATTTGTGAGGGATTACCTTGATATTTCTTGTCAAAAAGAAAAACATAGCTCACCTCCCCTCAAAATGACTTAAATGTTATGAAAAACAATCAAAGAGGTTGTGTTAAACATGATGATATTAATCTTAAGAGCTACAGGTACTCTCAGTGGTCCATTCAATAAACGAGAGTGATCCTCACAATTTGCGCTGCTCCCGTTTGTTTTCTCTTCCTATTACGTTTGATGGACATCTCTCTTGAGTGACAACACGCCTGTTTCCACAGGCGTTAATGAGGAAACTCTGCAGTTGTGCGTTCATCCTACAAAATTGAAGCATAAAGACGGTGAACATCATGTGAGAAGCAAATATTCTCACAAATTTCAGTCATGGACCTCCCAGCATGTTTTAATTACCACGATGCTTGGCTTGCTTCGTGGTCTTTCTCTTTTGTAAATATAAGAAATCCTGCAAAAACAGTACATGCTGAAGCAGATTAAATATGAGATCAAGGAAATGCCTGGAAGGCATATCACAACCTGTATGACTGCATATTTGTGTTAATGTACTGGTGGGCATGTATAGGCCCTTGTATCTGTGTAGAGTGGGTGTTTTTCTTTATGGGTTTTTTTAAACTGAGAGCACCATGAAAAGCCATATTGTTTCAAAATGCATGAGAAGCCAGAAGAGGAAAAGATACTTGTGGATTATTTCTCTCTGTGGCCTACACAGAACTGTGTGACCTCACATGACAGAGTTGTGTGAGTGCAGCGCGTGTGACTCTGTTTGCCCAAGTAACATGAACTGTGTCAGCCGGCTCCTCTCCAGCCTCAGAACGCAGTTGTTTACATCGGGTTTGTAACTATTAACGTCATTTCAGTGCTTCTCAATGAAGTTTTCTCCTTTTCCAGCAGCTCTCTGCGTGTAACCACATTCACCATGAGAATACCAAGCACAGATTTCCAACAGTGCTATAAATGGCCCTATAAAGGCAATTCTCGGTCATACGCCACTCTAGTTAACAGAAGACTTTTCATCATCAAAGTAGAATTGAACGAAAGCTGCGTGTGAAGGACTCGGTGGAGCAAAAGGTTCCCATTCGTTTAGATTGAATCAGTGCTGGTTTGTCCGTCTGTTTCTGTGTCTCCAGTAGAAGAGCAGTGGTTTGTGATAGCTGGAATAGATCAGCGAAATATTAGGTATTTTTAATTTAATACGATGGATCGCATGACCAAGGACAGAATTAAAAGACACGAAAGCAGCGAAAATAATCCTTCCATTTTTCAATAAACCTCCACTAATGTCCATCAATCATGTTTCCACTGAACAAAATGTGTTTGCTTAGTTCACAAATTTCATTTTTAATGCTAAAACCTGGTGCCTATGATGTGCCCAGTGCAAATCAACAGTTCAACTGTGGACATTTTGAAATAAATGTGGTTCTTTAAATGTGGCGAATGAGACTTAAAACTCGCCAGCGCACACCCACATATTTATTTTCAGTTTGAAACCTTAAGACCGCACTGGTTGAAAAGACAATATTGGAAGAAGCATTTACCAGATTTCTCATTCTGGAGCCACAAAACATTTTATCCAACATTTTTCTTCACATTTTCTGTTCATATTTGACCAGATAAAGCTGAGTAATGAGTTACATAAATTACTTCTGTACCCTCATAACTGTCTATCAATTCATCTTCTGTTATCACGTTATGTAACTAACCATAGCTGCTGTTGGCGAAGGAAGTCACAGTGCATACAGTCACACATATTTTGCTAACAACTGTACATGTACATTGATGTTTGATTAAAGCAGTTCACCTGTCACTCGGTACTTTAAAATTAGAGTGTAGCTACTAAATTTTGCTAATAAAAGATAATATGAGCAATTAGTTTTACACTTGTTTATGCATTTCATTCTGTTTCTTTGTCTTCCTTAATGCAAGCTTCAAGCTTTGAATTAAGGTAAAAGTCATACCAGAGCTAATAGCAGCCTCTTAAGCTGTCACTTCAAAAATGTCTGGGGTGTTTAAAAAAAAAAAAAAAAAAAGTCATTTGGGACTTCTGGGCCAGTCTGGATGATTTGGGCCAATGATTTGAAATGCAAAAGGAGCAGGAGTGTGTGCAGAGCCTCACCCTGACAGCTTTCAGATGTGTGTCCCTCTCCCTCTGTGCACAATGTGAGAGCCACTGTCACTTTTATTAACAAACAGCCCATCTGCTGGAGGGAGCGCCGGAATGGTGCCGGTGATGAATCCTAAACACACTGAAACATGACGATCGTCGATATTCAGACGCGCGAGTGCGAACTGCAAAGCATTTCACATTGCATGAGCAGCTTCAATGAGATTTCACTGAACAACTTTGTTTGTGCCGGATGGGATAGCATCTTCACAGACTTTCTCCAACGTGAGATTTGATGAGTTTGAATGTGTTGCGATGCAGCGAAAGGCCAGATAAAGACCTAGACTATTTTATTTTGTAACCTCAGTGGGAGGTCTGTTTAGCTTCTTACATGAGACACTTAGTTATGATCCTCAAGAGAAGTTTTTGTTGAAAACATGTCTGGGTAAAGGCAACTCAAGCGATCCGAGTTACCTTGGAGTACATCATTTGAAATGAAACATAAACTCGGCATCACCTGTATGTGGTCACTTTCTGCTGCATTGATTAGGGGCGAGTAAGAAACAAAAGGGTAGGCGGGAGACGGTGAGAAACAAGGTAACATCAGAAAGCAATCTACTTGTTCCAGACTTGATAACGAAAGGAGGCCCAGATGACAAGCTTCTGGCTCCACTGCCAGAGATCCTGAAGGAAGATAAAGAAGCTCTCCCAGCAGTATAAACCTATAGTAGCTTAACTAGAAAACAACTGGGGAAGCTTCGTCTAATTGGAATGTTTTTAGGCTTATAAAATTAGAAACTGTGTTTCTCACTGAAACCAGTAGCAGGTTCCACAGTAATAGAGCCTAATAATTGAAAACTTGCAGAAGCTCCAACAACCACTAGCTTGAAGACAAAGTGTTCTCATGTGATCATGTAGGACTATCGTTTAATGGCAGTCAGTTTGATTGAGACCAGAAACTAGATGTTGTCGAGGTTTTCCAGCGCTTTTTAGTTCTCAACACATCCTAATATGTGGACAAAGGAGCACTTTAGGGTCAAGTCAAGCTTCGGTCACGAAGAGTTTTGTTCCTGTTCCCACATCTGGCAGCAGTGTAAAGTAGTGCAAGTTGCAGAAACACCTTAATTTTCTTGCGTCTGTTCGTGATTTTCTTGGCTGTGTGCAAACAACTGTGAGTTGATACATTTGGAATAATTTTTACAAGCTGAAGTCATGCACCTCCATTGCCCCTGAGCTGGGGTAAAGCGCCAATATTATCCATTCGTCCTGTTTCCACTCATGGAAGCCTACTTGAGCGGGGCTGGCTCATCCTTGTGGCAAGCACTAAAGTGGGTTCTCCTCCGGCCAGGTGGGGTAAATTTAGGCCCGAATTACAGCTCTGCGCCTGCTGTATTTATAGGAAATAAGACTGCACAGGGTAATTGAGGTCTTGGATAGAACAAGCAGTATACGCTGCTTCTGTAATCGGTGTGGATGTGTACGTACGCGCACGAGCGCACACGCTGCTGTATTTTGGTAGTTGGCACACATTAGGAAGAGTGTGTCCTTAAATGTAGCACTTGTCAGATCCGGGTGTTGTTTTTGTCTTGTTGTCCTCCACAAAAGTGAATGGGGTGTGGGTAGGGGCTCGAATCAATTAAATGAATCTATCGTCTACACATTCATCATCAGTTTGCCTGTCAAAGGAAACTCGGCAGACCAAATCCACACCCACATGCAAACTCCCTCTAGAAAGGCCACGAAACCCAGCCCGGACTCAAACTGGGGACAATCTTACTGTGAGACCACTGTGCAGCTCTCAATTAAACCCTTGTGGATATATTTGCATTTGTTTTTTCTCCCCTGCAAATATAAATTTGTGTAAAAATGGCAAAATGGTGAATCATCAAGTACCAACAAGGTTTTTTTTTAATTTAAGCGTTTTTCTAATTCCTGGTTCCGTCCACCCTGCTGTGACGTCCCCATACTGGCCTCTTGTTTTCGGATGGGTTTCTTTCACATCTCTGTATAGCTCGGCCTCCGCCCTGACTTCCTGTACCGAGCAGCAGGACTCCTGAGACTCGGCGCTCGTAGAAAACATTCACGTACTAACCTGATCCTAACGGGACACGTGCCTTTGTGGGCAGTTTTGTCTCCTCTTCACTCTCCGGCTGTATTGCTTCTTCTGATCTATCCCCACTGTCCGTGTATTTGCTGAGTGTGTGGCTCCGCATGCGAGTGCGTGTGCTTGAGTGTGTACCATGTGTGTTTCAAATTACAGTGCTGAAAATACCCCTCATAGTTTTGGGCCCGTGCTGGCCATAGAGCTGTCGATCTGTGGTCACTGCGAGAGAAGGGAGACAGGAAAAGGGAATAGTTTGCTGGACTTGGGGGCCAGATTCCTCTTTTTGAGCCCAGACTTGTGCTGCTGAGGGTGAAATTAGAGAGGACCATGGGCTGGAATGGGTTTGGATTTGAAGAGGGAACGCTGGGCAGGGCCAAGGCAAAGCACAGTGGTTTTAGTCCTATACCGTCTTTTATATCCTGCTATAAATTACACAGACTAAACTCCCTGGTAGGTGTTCATTTCCATTCTCTCCATTCTCGCGTTTCTCATTTCAGGCATAATAAACGGCTTTTTGTGTTATCTCTGTGTCTTTGCCTTCTTATAATTGGAAAAGTGTGTGTTTGGGAAGTGAGGGAGTGCCTGTGTATATGTGTTTATGCTCCGAATTCCCATTACAGGCAGAATAAACGTCAGGCAGGCATTGTGTGTGTGTGTGTGTGTGTGTGTGTGTGTGTGTGTGTGTGTGTGTGTGTGTGTGTGTGTGTGTGTGTGTGTGTGTGTGTGTGTGTGTGTGTGTGTGTGTGTGTGTGTGTGTGTGTGTGTGTGTGTGTGTGTGTGTGTGTGTGTGTGTGTGTGTGTGTGTGTGTGTGCGCGCGCGTGCGTGTGCACGTGTGTGTCTGGCAGGCAGCATAATGAAGCTCTGTGACTGAGCACTTTAGTTTGCATCACTGATGCTAAGCCAGAGGGATGTTAGTGAGGCAAAAAATATTTAGAAATGATGTGAAATGGATGGGGCTGCTTTGGGTGTTTATGCTTCGGCATCTGGCTGGTTGATTGTGGGAAATTAGAATAATACACCTAAAAAAAATGCTGAATTTCTACAGAATGAAAGTGATGCATGCATAATGTGAGCAGAAGACGACACAATGTTGTTGAAGGAAATTAATGACACCAAATGTGTCGTTAAATGAAAAAGATTATACTTTGCTTTGCTGCTCGTCGCACAAATGCTTGCTCCTTTTACGTGGCACCATTTAAAAAGTTTCTCTTAATTGTTTTTTAATTAATTTCTTTTCCCATCATGTTAATGTTATTAACAATATTCAGGCTTTTCTCAGAATAACATCTGAGCTGAAGCCATCAATAAAATCTGAGCCCCAGGTTGTAGAGCCCCAGCTCAGTGACCCATTTGTACTTTGCAGTTTCCCCCCCCCCCAAAAAAAAAGTAACACTAAAATATGCACAAGAAGTTGACGAAAGTGTGGAAATACCTTCCTCACTCTCAAAAATGCTCAGCATTCAACTTTACCAATAAATGATTTCTCCACGCTTGCCAGAGACTGAAATTGTGATACTTTCGGCAGAAAGAAGCTTGTTTAGAGGCTGGAGAATGTCTAATACTAACACCACAGGGATGCTGAGTCAACATTGTGAAATATAAAGAACAGGAGCTTATTCCAGGAATATGTCACAGGCTTACTCAATGCTGAACTACAAATTCCAGCTGCATGATTTAACCCCCAACTGAGTCCAAAAAATGCCTCTTTGTTTTGAAACTATTTGCCGACAGCAGTGCCAGTCTTCTAATAGAGGCTATAATGAGACAATTAGTCCAATTGGGTTGGTTAGATTTAATTGGCCATCCAGTGTGCTATTAAACACAGTTTTTCTTCGCTAAATAGGTGCTTTGTATGTATCTATAAATATGTACATTAATTTCTCTCTAAAAGTAAACATGTCATGGTAGGAAACTTACTGTTTACTCACCGCCAGGATCATCGGAACAAAAACCTCTCAGTGTGTGACACCATAATGCACGCGGTTTATCTACATTTTGAATTATAACAGATTTTACAAATACCTTCAGTCAAAATTAGGAGCACTCAAACTGTATTTAAAAAAAACAAAAACCTTAATAGGTCCTGTAAAGTGGAGAAACTTGCAACTATACTTTGGTCAATTAGTGTAAATAACTTTAGTTGATAAGAAAAAAAGTTTGCCAAACAGACCGTGACTGTACCGGCATAATCCTGGTGACCTTTCACCCTGTCCCAGTCAGAGGCTGATCCAGAAGGTACCACAACTTTAACTCCCAAGAACGAGATACAGAAATTCTAAAAAATAATGTCTCCCATTTAATATGTGGACTTTCTAACTGAGGAAAAAATCAGATCGGCTTGTGTATTTCTTTCTTCTTTCTTTTCGATAGTTAAGTAAGGCTCTTCTCTTTATGAGAGCGACTTTTTCATTTTTATTTGTTTGGACATATTCTCTTTGTTATATTTTTTCACAACATCTGGTTCTCTAGCCCAATTAGTAAACTGTTACTAAGCAGTTTATGTGATGTAAAAAAAAAAAAAAGTAGCATATAATTTTGCCATTGTCAATAATCAAATATTGTAGCATTTAGGTTGTTTACTCAATTCTTTATGAAACTCTTAATTTTTGCCTGCTTGCTCAACGTGAGGTCAGATCTAAATGCACATCTCCAGCCGTGTTTGTTGCTCCTTTCACCCTACTGTCTCATTCCTGTGGTTTTCCTTATTAAGAATATTCACCATCCCTCCAGATCAATGACATGCAGAGTTACTCTGTTCCTGTCTTTTTCTCTATCAAACCTTGTCAGGTTCAGGACCTGGTAATAGGCAGTGGTTAACTCAGCCCAGATGTTGTGCCTCCTTTTTCTATCATCCTTTTTCCCCTCTCTCTCTCTCTCTCTCTCTCTCTCTCTGTCTATATTTCACCTCCCCGTGTTACTGGCTTCATGCCTGCTGCCAGTTTTGGTTACTTTCAGAAAATCTGGCAAACCTGTAAAGGTCCTTTTATGCTAATGCGTTTCTGGCAAATTCGAACCGCTCAGCAAAACAGTGGCATGAAATCTGAATATTGTTTTCCCTGCAATCAGTCTCAATTAAAGCTGATCTCTCAGTGCCTAGTTTTTACAACTTAGAGTAAGTCCTAGGTTTTCTTTATGGGCTAAGCGATAATGCCAGCCTGTGTTCGGCTTGATGACGCCTTTGAATTCTATTTTGTGTTACTGGCTGTAAAACAATGGGACACTTCTTAAAGGTTTTTCAGCTCCTTTAGTAGTTGTGAATTGGAAGGAGGACATTAAAAGTAGGAAGATGTTTCAGCTGCTTAAACTAATGAGCAGGATTTGTGTGTGCATGTGTGTGTGGGTGTGTGCTCGCTCTGGTGGTGATGATTAGATATTTGTCTGGAGGAAAGGGACGAGAGCGGGCGCCAGCTGGCAGGATTGAAGCTTGTTGCTCACATGTGTGTGTTGTTTGTGAGGCGGGGGGCTTCATCAGCACGTTGGCTGCTTCTGGACTCTTTATTTCCGGAGTAATTAAGGCCCAGCACTCACATGTGCTTCACACCTGCAGCTCCAACAAATGGATGATGATTAGCGATGACTACTAATGAGAAGTAGAACGATGAGGGATGATTGTTACTTGTTGAACGATTTTAGTGCTCAGTGACGACACTTGTCTTCAGAAGGTTGTCTATCCTAATAGAAAACATGAATCATCATTGATATTACTCCACATTGCTGGTGTAATCTCTCTCTCTTTTCTGGGTTTTGTTTAAGCCCGACTAAATTCTTGTGCTCCTCGAGGTATTACATGAAAAAAAAAGCCAAACGTCCGTGCCTTTACAACAAAAACCGCAGAGGGTGCATTGTTTTCTTCTTGATATTTTTCTACCCTGTGTGTTTCCATAATTGGTACTCAATTTTAAGTGTGTAGTTTTGTGGGTGCACTTAGCTGTCTGCATGCGAAATGCATGGCTCATTTTACATCACCAACGACATGGAAAATGTGTAATCAACTCAAATGTGGAAATATTGTTATGTGAAAACTTCTATCAGACTGGATTGACCCTATGCCAGTAGTGTTGGTGAGCCCCTGGCCTGCAGTGTTGGAGAAAATATGATCAGGTCGTAAGACATGGTGTAATCTTCAGATGTGTGATATTAGTTTCAACATAACATGTTTGTCCATACTCGATTTTTGATGGTGATAAGATCACATTTAATTTTGTATGTTGTACGGAGTTTACAATGGCATTTCTACGCTCGAAAGACCTGGTCGGAACTTTATTCATTTCAGACACTTTTTAGATGTATCAAAACTGATATTTGTTCGACAAACTCTCCAAAAAACTATTTAGTTTTACATCTTTCTTCTCGTGCATTGAAGCAGTCAAATACCATAAAGCAGTTCTCCAAAATGTATTTAATGATTATAATGTTGGGAAACATTTTCTTTGTGATTATAGAATTACAAAGTGTGATTATATAATTGACAACATAACACAGGAAATCAAAGACAACAGATTTTTGTCAGCATCCAAAAGACACATTGTGTTGGCATAAGTTATGGAGGATTGTGTAATATTCCTTGTAATAGTTATTCATATAGTATCATCTGAATTAATTGGCAATAAACTGTAAATGAACTCACCGTAATGTCATTCCTCGTGACTCAATGTTGTAGTTTATGCGTGTTTTAAAGGAGTAGGGTGTGTTTGGAGCCGACGTAATACTGTTGGGGCAGCGTGATTATGTTTCTTTGTTCAAAACGATCCCGAATGCTGTTGAACACAAAAACTGTGAGGTTGTGCCAAGAATGCCTTCATGCTGTGTCTCCTATAGACTACCTTTGTAGGAAAGCTCCACCGCTATGAGAATGGGACACAGGTGTACATACCTGCATGTCTGCTGAATGTTTTTCTTCTCTGAGGTCGGAAAAAAAAAAAGAGCTTCGTTTTTATAACATTACACGTTCTCAATGGGGGAACTTGTTGAGTGTAAGAGGCCCTGAAATCTGGCTCCCACATGTCTTTCAAATACAATACCCTTTTCCAACAAAAGCCGACTTGGATCATCTTTTACTAATTGGACGCCTTAAGACAACGGGTTCTGCTGTAATTTGTGGTTACATGCTACAGCTACATGGACGCTCTCCTCGAGTTGTCGAGTCGAGTGCTGGGGTGAAGTTAGGGTTAAAAGAGCACGCCATGTGGGAATCCTCGAAGGCGCTACACAAGCGAAGGCTCCAGATTGCGTCGTTTGTTAGCATATTGAAGATGAAGTAATTAATCAAGCCGTCTCTCGGCTGGTCAACATGCAGTCTGCAGGCGTCGGGACATGTGAAATACAATCCAGTGTTGAAAAGATAAAAGTATCCTTAGCAGCATGTAGTCCTCAGCTCATTGTCCCTTCAGGCAAACACCTGCTGGTGTAATTATAATACATTGATTATTTCCATTCCTTGTTTAGTCATTCTTTAACATGAAAAATTACGCAGTTTATTGAAAATGATACAGGAAATGATGAAATTCACATTTTAATTATCGCAGAAAAATTACAGAAAATAAGAATTTCTTTCGGGGGAGGGATTTACTCAAAAGTGACTTGGGCATGAAAATGCCCAGATGTGCCTCCCAGCTGAATCTTACTCCTGCTTCTGCACAGATGCGTTTGGATACTTTGAAGACGAGAAGCCTCTATGATGTGGTTTTAGGCTGGGAGGAAGGCCAGCCAACTCTATCTGTCACAGCTATAAATGACAGCAGACCCTGGAGGGCTGGGTCAAGCTGCACGCCCTCTCTCCAAAGAGCCCCCTCCATACCTTCATCACTGAATCATCTCTTTTTGTGGATCAGATCCAGCATGGGGGTTCTCATCAGTCGTAGGTGTGAGGAGTTCCTGTTCTCGTCAGTGTCGTTTCTCACTCTGTCATTAGTGTCCTGTCCTGCTTCATGGATTTCTGCTTGGATGTGAAGGACCAACAAGCCACTAAATGTATCTCCAGAATATTCATTGCTTGAAACCGGACCACAATAACCATGAAAAAACCCCGGAGATCACCAGACATGCGCTTGAAATCTCCTCCGGCTGGCTCATGCTTCTTTTGGACTTTAGACCAAATTCAGGGAATTTAATGGTCTCATTAATCATGTTTAGTTCCCAGAACCGGCTAACTGTACGCCAGTGTCATCCAAGACCAACCACTGTAACCTTGGTTAGTTTCTCTGAAAGACGGACTCCCGCCAACCGGCACGGTGCCACTGGTGCCTCTCTGCCTGCAATGTGGTACAATTGGGTCCAATCCGTTGTCTTCCAGGTCCCAGAAATGAGTGACCACAGACCAAACCGGCACTGTTGGCTCGATCTCTGGCCGTAGCTTCAGAGCCAAATTAACACTACATCTCAGTAATCAGTCAGTCTCCAACTTCAGTGTTTCACTTAGATCAACAGTGAGACTCATTCAGGTTGCTGAGACCAAAAATCACAATGCGAGTGACATTTACTATATGCAAGGCCCAACTTTGAAAAGCAATTAAAGCTTTGTAAAACGTCTGATGAGATGTTGATGCATTTATGACTTTGCCAAAAATATGCACCGCAGTATTTGAGGATCATTTGCTTCCCGCAAGGCCATTTTTACCCCGATAATTAAATTTTCCTTGTTTCTTGATGTTTTGATTGTATGTTTAAGTCAGATATATCAGTTTTGTTTTGACAGATGGTCTTTCATTTTCTGCAGTTATTCAGAATAAGTACAACTGTTTTATATAAAAGTCATTGCTTGGTCTGTGTGAGTACTTGCTGGATTATTAAGAGAACGTGCATCTCCTAATTTAAGTCAATTCAACTTTATTTATATAATGCCAACAGTCATCTCAAGGCATTTTTACAGAGGAAAACCCAACAATTCCACTTGCGCAAGCACAGATGATGGTGGAAAGGGAAATACTTCTTTTTAACAGGATGAAACCTGCAGAACCAGACTCAGAGGTGACCTTCTGCTGTCCTGCTTGGGGTTAGGGGAAAGAAGGTGCGACAAAAGTAGAAAACAGACAACAACAAAAAAATGAGAAACTGAGCTAGCATTTTGATTAAAATATAGGATCTTTGCAATTATGGTTACAACAATAAACCATGACGGAATTGCATGGAAAGAGGAATCATGTATTTTTGAATGAAAAAAGGTATTCAGCAATATCTCACATTCAATTCCAGTATCCTGACGATACTTTGATACAGAATAGTTTATATATGCAGATAAGCACAGTAGAAAATTAAAACATGGTCATAAAGAAAATGTTCTTTTTCAACAGGTCTGAAAATGTCTTAAATGCTGATGAGGGAGTAGAAATTGATTTGTTTGATCATGGAATTACTCCACATTGAATTCTTAGATTATCTTCTTCTGTTGCTCTCTTCACCCTCTTTCTATATATTTCTATATTGTCTCCCTTTCGTCTCTACTTCAAATGTCCAAATGGGAACTGGTATCTTGTTCCCTCTCATTTATGTTTTTTCATGGGGTGGAATCGTTCCATGAGCCAAACTTTTTCCAGCTCTCCTAAGATAGACGGCGACATCTTCGTGGCAGACAGACAGTTAGTGGTGATCAGTTTCATAGAAGCTTCTTATTATGCACTCACTGAATAAGCTTCTTGTACTCTCATTCAGACATGTAGATATTAAAGAAGACAATTGTTGACCAGTGTGTGTAGAGTTAGATTTAGATATGCAACCTCTCCAAAGCTACTCTAAAGACAAAAAACTTTCCCAAAGTCTTCTGGTTTCAGCTTCTGAAATGAAGACAGATTGGTGCTTTTCTAATAATACATTGGCTTTGCTGCAACCTGATCTGTTGTGATTTCATTTTTTTTTACTGTGCAAAATTTATGCTTACATGACAGCATTGCCACCTGCTGCCTTAAAACGACATCCTGAATATATGATACGCATGTAGTATGTGTTGAGTGTGTGGGATGAAATGGAGAAAATTCCCCCCTGATCCTGAAAAGACTGATGTGTCCTGTCAAGCAGTGCAATGTTTCCTTTCTCTTTATTATTCATTTCCTATTTTTCAGCCATCTATGTGTCATACCTTAAGATCCTTGCCTTTATTCCCATCAAGGCTTTAAAAAAAGAAATGGATAAGAAAAAGTCAAAACAACTGGCCCACAGAAAAGCTGTCTGGATATTCCATTTTCGCAGGATACTATATTTAACTGGGGAACGGTCCAGTCTGTAGACCTTCCCCGGGGGACTTCAGATCTTGCGTGGTGTCTGAAGAGGAGACCTGGCCTCAGAACTGCGCTCATTGTCCCATTGGCTCGTATCTCCGTTAGTTTTTGCTCCGCAGTGCTTTTCATTTGCTGACACAAAGGAAACGAGACATGGGAAAGAATGGCTGCGAGCGAAGCAGATAGGATGATGATAGTAACAGTCGGTTCGGTGAGTCAATCAAAGCGTTACCGAGCTGGAAATGTAATCTAAAACATTACTTATCAATGTTATTTTGCACTGCACCTAACCCTAGCAGTTCATATATACAGAATATATTACTATTATGGTGTGCATATATACATTTTATCTAATGTAGATCTTGATTTCAACCTATAAACACGAGCATGAGCGATTTATTTTGTGCCAAATCAACTTCAATAGCATTCCAATGTGCCGGGGGGGTCAATGATTTTGAGATTTTTGGAGTGAATATAGTCTTGCAAGTGAAATACGTTTTAATTTTGTACTTATTTAACACGATGTATGGCAGAAGGGCCATTCCTTAGATCCCTGCTTATACAGCTGCACCAGAGGCTTGAATCTGTGTTGTCATTCCCTTTGATTACCCTCCATGTCCAACTCCTGACCTTGCACATTCATTTTCATCTTCAGGAAGGGAGAAGGGAGCGGAGGGAAAGAGAAGTATGGAAACATAAGAGAAGTGGGGTTTGCGGCTTCTGGACTTTTCTGAGAAATGAACGAAATGTAATATGTTTCCAATTAATGGAGAAAAAGTAGCAGTAGGCAGCAAAGGAAACCAAAGCATGAAGTATCTGGCTTGGTTTTCACCTTCCAACCTGCTCTTTTCTCTCTTCACACTCCCCATATGCTGTAGAAATGTCTGTTGAGTCAGTTGCAGTGAAAGCAGTGAATCCTGACTGAGAATCACAACCTAAATGGGCCATGAACACGGCACAGGATGAAGAAAACCTCGTAATTGGTGAGAAGAGTGATCAGCCATAGATGAAAAGGCAGAGACGGAGTCTGTTTCAGGGGCTGATGAAAGCTTCACTGCAGGGTTATTGATTAGAGGAGGTGAAATTAGAGAAAAGAATGATGTAGCTTTGGGGAGAGTGGAGGCATGGTGGGAGGGGAAAATGAAGAACAGGTTGAGGAAACGAGTCTCTGCTGCCGGGGCTTTGGGATGCAGTGTTGTCAGGGCGGGCTTTGCATGCCTTTTCAAGGGTTTGGTGAATATGAAAGACTAATGAGGAGTGACAAGGAAATGAGTGTGCAACAAAGATGTTGCCAGTAACATTTAGTTACCGTTTCCAACGTCGAGTTTAGGTTTTCAGTTAAATGTTCACCAAAACGTTGAACTTCCCTGAGAGTTTTAATTTTGGAACAAACAAAGGAAGTTGTGGCTTTTCCATCCATTTTTTTCCATTCTTTTCCAAACTGTGAAATATCAGATGGCATTTTCATTAAATTCTGAAATAATTCAACAATAACTTGTAGAAATCGTATTCTGGAATTGGAGTCACAAGCATATTTGAACAATAAAAAACAGACATTATCTGACTGAGAGATCTCACCACAGTATTCTATGAGTAAATGAAGTTGTGAAAACAAATACTCCATCTTGAAGCGCTCATGAAGCGTACTCATTGTTAAAAACACCCCCCCCCCATTGAGCTGAAACACAGGACGAAGAGAATGAAGGCCAGAAAGCGAGCCGGCGAAAGAGATAAAGATACAGAGATTGTGATAGTTCCCATATGTGCACGGTGACACCTGATATTAGTCCTGGTGGGTGAGTCAACAGGCTCTGTGAGTGACACAGATGTGCACGCCGTCTGCTCAAGTTCAGAAGTCAAACGGCTGCGGGAGGAGGATAGAAAGAAACGGACTCATCCTAATTTGTTTATATTGAGTGAGGATTTTTAATAGACCCATAAAACAATCATTGGCTAGACTGCTTGCTGGCAGTTTCCTGTTTTTACATCTTTGTCTGCAATCTAAGCATTGTGTAAACCCTGTGCTTGATTTATATTATCATAGCCATTAATATCTTTTTCTTTTTTACTGAGCATTTTCTCCTCATCGTATTCAAACGCGCTTAATTCATAGCTTAAAAGTATTCCATGACATGCTCATGCTGACACCTGTGGTGATGATATTCTTTTCCCACCTAAGATGTAATTTCCTCCAGTTCCTTCACTTCATATACGAGTCTGTCATTCAAGCAGGTGTAACTGATTCCCTGCACTTCCTCAGCTCTCCTCTCTTCGGATCCTTTGTTCGGCAGCTAAGAAAAACATTTGTCTTTTTTTTTTCTTCTCCTTCCCTCTGTCCTTTTCTCTTTTTCTCTCCTGGTTTTCATGTCCATCATGATCGATTTGTAGCATGTCGGTAGGGTTTAGCTGTACGGAGGGAGCGGGGGGGGGGGGGGGCTCGAGGTGAATGGGATTTCAGTTAAATTTACGACCGCTGAGGAGAGATACTCTTTGGCAACATTTATATACACATTCACAAGGTCCAGATGTTGTGTCCTCTGGCTGCCCCGGGGTTTCAGCAGTAGCGCGGCTCTCCGACGGCTGTATTTTGCTTTCCTTAAGTTCAAACACTGTTTATTGGGGGAAACGTGACCAGAGGTCCCGCACATGGCGCTAATCCTATACTGTATGTCGGTGGATTTAGCCACAAATTCCCGATGACATCTTCATCAAAAGGTTCAAAGCTGCACGCGCCGCCGTATCCGGGTGAATAATGACATCATGGGGGTGTGAACCACGGAGCAAGTGCGACTGTCTGCTCAGAGACTTTAGGTCCGTTTATTGGCCTTGTCTGGTTGGATCAGGTTTTGTAGTGAAGGTCTGAGGGATGTTGTAATGGCAAAATTACATTTTCAGCTTGAAAGTCAGTTCGCCAGAAGGTGATATTTTTTGTATTTGTATATATATATATATATATATATATGTCCTTTTTACAGACTAGCCTTATGAGAAGAAAGGGATTGGACTGTTATGCCCAGTTTAAGCAAAAGGAAAACATCTCAAGCTTATAATTTCTTTTAAACATATTAATTCACTCACAATAAGTCCAAACTACATTTCGACACAGGAAGTTATGGATGGATTGCACCTTATGTGGTGAAAGTCATTTTAAGACTAAACCAATCATATTCTCATTAACCCTGGATGGACTTTTAGTTCTTAATGATAATTTTAATCATTGTAGTTTGGCAGTAGGCTATCATAGAACATGAATGCAATTAATAACAATAATTTGGTTTTAAGCTGATTTCACAATTGGATTTGTGCATTTCTTATTCTTTTATAGCCGAAAAGACTCTGAGAATAATGGACAATGACTGGTTTAAAGAAACTGCCTGCTGTAACTATCAGCTGTCAACTTCTCAGGGCCATATTAGTTCTTTCAATGTGTGTTTGAGGTATGCTTGTATCTTGGTTCAACACTGTTGAAAATCAGAAAAGCGTGAATAATGAGGTCACTTTTTTGCTACAAGCATAAAACAGTTTGCTGTATTTTGGAGACAGGAATATAGGTTGCAGGATCTATATTCCTGTCTCCTTATATATACACACACACAAACACACAAGCCATTTTGCTTAATGAGAATGCTGAACACACATTTTAAATGACAATACATCGGCACAAGTTCATTTGTGGACAGTAAAATGTGAGCAGTGTCAGTCTGTTACTATGGAATACTTCGTGTTGGTGTACCTGAACACATGACACCTGAAAAATGATGATACTGAAAAACGCTGATAACTCATGCAAGCAATTGGAACATAATCCGTTTTTTTTTTTTTTTTTTTGCTCCTCCTGTTGTATTTGAATCACACAACACACATGGCTTCTAGAAGCAGCACCAGTGTTGTGTCTCCGAGACTTGCTCCTAGTTTGGTCAGAATACCACGCAATTGTCATGCCCCTGGAAGGAAATCAGCCAGCGGAGCCGGTGATGAACAGCTCATTGGCAATGAATTCTCGTTGCGTATGTTTATACCTCCAGCTTCATTCCTTTGCTGTTTCCTGATCTATTGCTTTTTTTTTGTCGGCCTGAGTTTACTCTGGACCGTCCTCGCACATCTGGGGTATTTTTCAACCGACTCACTTTCACAGAGTTATCAAGGCAAATATGGGCTCAGTTACCTGCATGAGGCATAGCAGCCGACTGCAGGCTGAAGGATGATCCCCGGCTACAGCTTAAGTGTTTATTAAATCCAGGACTTATTATCAACTCTGTCAGCGCGTTGCTGATGTTGCTTTGGTAACGTGCTGGAACGTGGTCAGCCGAGTGTTTTGTAAACCCTCTTAGTGAATAGAGCTATTTGGGAGTAAATCGGGAGCCTGAAAACATCTGTGCAACATACATATTGTGTCAGATGAAATGCTGATATGAACAAAAACACATCATCCCAGAGAGAGAGAGAGGGAGGCAGTAGGGAGAGTGCCCGTTTGATGTAAGCTTGTGCATTTGTAGCAATGTCAAGTTGCTTCAGAGCTCAAAACAATAAATTTGGTTTGAAACACCGCTGTGGCCTACATGCCTGCATACAACTTACTGCAGATGATTTATAGTTTTTTGGGAACATTCCAGCACAGGAGTTTTGGCTTAAGGTTTACATTAAGTGGAAAAGTCGAATATTTTAAGTGGTAAAATTGCTTTACATTCAACCCACAGTGAGCAGGGACGATTTATGTCTCTATCATCTTTTTTTTTCTGAGCTTTTTACAGTCAATGCAAATCGAGAAGGCCGGTAAAAGGAGTCAAGTGGAAATCAGGCCTGGCTCAGACTATAAAGACTCTAAAGGACGGAAATGTAAATGGAATAGTTTATTTAATTCCTGTAGAGACAGAAATAGCAAAATTACAGTTTTGGATTTGAGAGAGGTTCTGAGTTGTAATTATAACTTTACATTCATGTTCAATATTGGACATAATGAGTAGCGCTTTGTTTTTTTGTTACTTAAATTCTTAAAAAAGCGGAACTCGTTAGTTATGTCTATAAAGATGCTGGTTATATTTACATATTCCAGCCGAATAAGTTGCTAGTTGGTTACTTGTTGTCCCAACATGCAAGGGTATTGACAGCTAGAAAATGGGCCACTGATTTGAAGACATAATCATCCAAAAACCAGAGTCTGTCTACTCAACAAGATAAGACACAGTTGAAGGATCCCTATGGGTAAGGGAGGAAACGTTTAACAATTCCATTTCACTGAAATAAATGAAACAAACAGCAGTTCGACTGGAAAGTATGACCAATCTTTTCTGTTTTCCTCTCTCCTCAAGAAGAAATGTGTGCCGGACCAAATGGACATCTGATTTTTCATTTAAATTCCATATATATTAAAGTAAATCTCACCTGGAGAGGAGTTGGTTGGAACAAGCAGCAGTAAAACACACGCGAGACATTTCTAGACAATCTGCTTAGTGAATTATTATACCATCAAGCTTAGAAGGACAGCAAGTGTGACTTGGTTATAAAATGATACAGGGGAGAAGTTAGTCTTGATAGGGCCCACATGTGTCTTTCTGTCCCAGCACAATTGAGCAAAATTGGTCTTAACTGGTTTTAATCGCTCTGTTTACCCCCTATTTGTCCCTATTCGCCTGTTGACTCAGACATATTTGTGTTAGTAGGGGTTGCACAATACCTTGTTATAGTCCAACCTCTCGTGTGTTCATGTGGTGCAACATGGCCGCTTAAATTCTTTGTTTGAATGGTTTCTCAACTGTGAAAATCAAACAATTACACACAAAAATGGCTGTAGGGTTGCTTAAATAAATAAATAAAGCCCCACACACAGGAAAGTCCTCAGGGTGACCATAAAAGAGATGCTCACAGCCGGTCCAGAGGCTGACAGCTCCTTTGCCATGGAAACCTCACTGTAAACCCCAGTGTCTTGTGGGAAAACTTAGTGTATCTCTCGTGTTGTCGCAGAGATACCACAGTGCTCCCAGACCAACTGTGAGTGTAAGGCATTCAAAGTATTACCTGTAAATCAGATAAGCTCTAAACAGCAGGATTCTAGGCGATTTAAATCCTTGTTGACTTAACAACTGCATTTTGAAGGATTTCAGTACCCATTCTTCTCCTTTTTTGTTCATAATTACGGTACATACTGTATAAAAGTTTTTCACCGATTACAATGCATACAAAATCCTACATGATTTCAAGATCCTTTCCATTTGCTTCTCACTCCTTGTAATGTTTTCTTTTCAAAGACACCCGTTCCTCTCATCTCAGTGCTCCTGGTTGTTTTTAGAATTTTAGCTTTGACAGCATGTTTCACTTGTATTATGAGACCACCCCTCAGTCCTCGCCTGCACGTGCTGTTTTAACACATATTCTCTATGGAGACTGTAGCAAAGTCTCCGCACCATACAAACAGTGTTTGGTAGACTAAGCTGCAGAACTCACCTCTTCTTATCACATCAACAATAACACGAACTCCTTTCATGGGACAAGTCCTGTTCTGTTAAGCCACAGAAATACTGTCTGTGTGTCTCTTTCCTGCAAATCTGTCACTCATCACTCAGCTCATTATGGTGAAGTGGATTTTCAAGTTTACTCCAGGCACTGAAGTCACTGTCAGGAAATCAGCAAGATGTGTTTAAATACTTTAATGTTGATGCTTTCTTGTTATTTTGCTTTATTTCTCTTGTAGAGTGCCAAGAGTCTTCAGAACAACAAGGACTCACGTGTGCTGTGGACCAAAGATGAATTTTTAGTGACCACAGGCTTTGATATGGTGAGAGAACTTCTTCCTATACAAAAATGACATCATAACCCACACACCATTATTTTTTTGTTTTTGGCAACAATACTTTTCTTTGGCATAGTCACCTCTCGTTCTGAAAGTTATGTTTGGAAACATTTTTTTTCTTGATTTATTTCTCCTGAGAATGTTTAACATATTACCTGCATTTATTGTTTAGTAGTTGACTGATATGATTTCATTAGCGAGCTATAAAATCAAAGCATTGACTGTGGAGTGCCTTCAAAATAGCAAGTTTGGCTCATAATGTGAGGTTGAAGCAAAGATGAAATTGTTCTCGTTTTGTTTCATTGCAGATGCGTAGTCGTGAGGTGAAGCTTTGGGACAGCAGGAAATTGAGCTCCTCAGTCAGCTCGCTGTCACTCAGCACCTCCAGTGGGTGAGTAGAAATGACTTGCACAGTCATGAAAGTTACCCCGTTCAAACAGTGAGAGTTACAGAAGTGATGTGTGTGAGTCGTTCCTCCATCCAAAGCCGCTGCAAAGGGGCAGGAGGCAGCAGTAGCTACGCTGACACGTCTCTCTCCTCGGCTGGCTCCTTGTCATTTCTCCAGTGGCTTGGGTTTATTTTTCCAAACACGGCTGCCGAGGACTGGAGAATAGCAGGAGCGTGGCCGTGCTCCAGGGAGGAGAGGCATGAAAGGATGGAGGAAGAAAGTGAACAGAGGGGGTGGGAGTGAAGATTCCTTTGTTGGATCCAGTTCATGCATTATATGACGATTATAAACAGGTTGGAGCGCCAACTCAATTCCAAACTGGAGCTGGCCGGTCTTGGTTAGGTCATGCAGTGTAGTGGGCTGGATGAAGTAAATCTATTATATTGTTGTTATTACTGTAGGATAAATTCAAGCTGTTGGTTCACAGAGTACTTCAGTAAAGATACACATGAGCAAAATGGCTGTGGCAGCAGTGGCTCATTGTCTGTCCATCACAGGTGTTTGCAACTGTTTATGTATATGTTCTAAAAAGGAGTGGACTTTATTAATTTGCCCAATATGCTGTGTTTTATTAGTTATTTACTTGTTCTTTTAATGATTGAGATCTTCTGCAGGTAACACAATGAGATCTCAAGTCAATGCCAATCCCTCACTTTACGTCCCCTTCCTTATTCATCACATAAAGACGATTTGCTGCACCTGTCAATGGTTTTTATCTTGTCAGTAGACCTTTCATAAAATTAAAGATGCTGCAAAATGCCATTGTTTGCTCCTCAAAGGAAACGTCATGCAGAATGTGTGAAAAGATCTGTACAATTTCATTAGGAAGTGAGAGGCTTTAAAAACCACACACAGTAGTGTTGGTTTGATTGTTTGGATGCTTGGTTGATTTTCCTGGAAGATTTGTCTCCGTGGTGTTTCTTTTTGCAGACAGGAATGTCAAAGTTTACTCACAGTCTGTTGCCGCCATTTCGTTTGTGTGATTGCAGCACCACTTGAAGAGAATATACAAACAGTACGAGGATTCCTCGTGAGCTGCCCGGCTCATCTGGGAACAAACTTTTTAGGCCCGCTACCTTTTCACTCAGCTACCACACTGACTCTTTCCAAACCTTTTTTTAATAAATTGGTACCAGAACAGATCATCTTGGATTTATTAAGTAATTTTCATTAAGCATTAAATTTGAGACTAGCCCTTTGGTTTCCTGTCTTCAGATATGACTTAATCTAAAACAGAGATTTTTCCGTCTGACGTAATTGCAAGGGTGTGTAACATCTGCAGTGCGTTGGCTGTTTCGTATTAAGTCACTTCCATTGTGCTCTCGTGTGCTAAGATAGTGTGACAGAAAACTATCAGTCACAAGGCCACATCCCCCTCCACATGCCAATGCACAATCAACTGATAGACAAGACTTTACCCTTTTAATGCCAGTTTTTCTCTCCAAAGCATAGTGTTGTTTCGGTGAAAGAAAACTGTGGATGCCTAAATCTGCAGTTATAGAGTTTTAAACTTTTCTTTTCCTCGGGGCAGTTTTGACCGTAACCATGAATGGATTTTGATTCAAGATGCAGATTCTGTGTGCTGAGGCTGCACTCTTATTTGCTAATCTCGCCAATGAATTTGTCAAAAACAAGCAATTCTGCAGGAGTGAGATTAAGGAGAAAATGCAGTAATTACTTTCTTTTCATTTATATGTTCTTAAGTGGATAGGTTAAACCCTTTATTAGGCTTAAAACCCTATAAATGTTGTCTACAATCAGTAATTAGAGATAAAACAATAGGTTGGTTTGTTTCGAGGTAACGGGTAAGGTCAAAATGTTTATTTTTGGCTGTTTGAACATTCCTACTGTATCTTTCTTTTCTGTCTGTGTTTTATAACTTAAGTAGAGGATAAAGGCTTGTGCTTTGGCTTCAATTCGCTCATGCTCGCTCCCATTTACTAAATGTGTGCGTGTCATTTTTTTTATTCAAAGACCTTGCCATTATTCAGTCTGTTCTTTTTAGGTTCAGGCCTGTCCTCAAATTCCCTTTGACTCCAGTTTTTCTATTTTTTTTTTCTTTTTTATCAGAGTAGGTTTTCTAATACTTCTTGTCTCAGTTCACTGTCACATCAGCCTGTGCCTGCTACGTTTGACCTCACAACAATAACGAACACAAAAAATGAGCGGCGGGGGAAGTTTAAAGTCAAACATCCGAAGTGGGACATTTCCTCCCTGTCATTTTAGGCTTTAGGTGCACATACGGATGAATGTGTTCTTTTTTTTTCATGCCTGTTTCTAATTAAAAAGACTGTGGTAAACATGGTGTGTAATTGGAGCAGTGAGCTGTCTCGCATCAAGTTCGCCGTGCTCGTCCACAACATTCAGTAGGACTGTTTTCTTTGGAGTGTCACAACATAAAGAGGCCCGGGATCACGAGCCAGTGAAATGGGGTTGTGGGTGGAATATAATTTGGACGCTGAATAACGGAGGGGAAATGTTTATCTTTTGGTTGGGGTTGAAATAGAGACTGAAAAAGTGACGGATGGCGGGTGTTGAGGCTGAAAGGGCTGTTTTGAACGGTGCAGAAGTAGCTATTACTGCACGCCTGATTTCTATACGGGCTGCAGATTTGGACACCAGAGAACAGTGTGGACCTCTGTCTAGTACTCCCGCCCCCATACCCTTCCAAGTATAAACCCAAATTATAATAATGACTTTATTTGGGCCTCTAAGCCAGCTGCAATCAGTGAACTTTGCAAGTCGGCGCGATTGCAACTCGCTTGCCGTGTAAGTGAATGAATCGACGTGATAAGTACCCATGCTTCCCTAATTCAGCAGCTACACACACACACACACACACACACACACACACACACACACACACACACACACACACACACACACACACACACACACACACACACACACACACACACACACACACACACACACACACACATTCACCACATTGACGGAACAAACTCTTGATGATGTTGGCCTCATTATTTGCTTGCAACCGTGTCAGGAAGTTGACAGCGAGTCCTCCAAGGGTCGCTTGGTGCAAGATGCGGCCTGACAAAACAAAGAAAAATCTGGCTCAGGCCCCTGTAATTGTCCCGAGTCACTATCAATATTCTGCCGTCTTCCTCCCTCACATAGACGTGAACACATGTACGGACTCATCCTCTGTTACGTCTCATCATAGCACACTTGGACTGCTCTCTCTTCTTTTCTGGATAGAAGCTGATTGAAAAAGATCACTGTGACCTGGTGCCCACCAGTATCCAGCCGGTCTGATTGGAAGTGACATAAGCCTGTCCCTGGAGAGCAGACCTCTATGTTTTCATAAACCCCGTCACAGGTTGCAGGCTTTGTTTTGGATGGGACTTCCCCAGGTGTGATCTCTGCATGACTACACCTTACCGGACAATCTATTTTTGTCTGGGGTTTTTTTTTTGTACACAGGTCATGTCTGAGAGCAGGATCTAGTCACTGGGTGTAATTGAGCCAAACTCTCTTTAATCAGATAAATTGAGAGGAGGCCTGTGCTCCAGAAGGGAACCAGCCTTTTTACAGAACAGTCTCCCCTTTCTCCCGCCCCAGCTCAGGCACTCTCAAATCAGTCCCAGATGAAGGCTTTCCTGTGGGGATTAGGTGCAGCTGCAGCACTGCTAACCAGAGCAGACCCCCCCCCCAAGAAAAGAAAAGAAGAAAAAAAAAAACACTCAGTGTTTGAACGATAGTTTGACCTTGCTCTTTTCGACGAGTTCATGTTCTAAGGGAAAATAGAGCTCTGTTGTTTGTATCCAGCTCTGGAACTAGTGTTGAAGGTGGAGGGCAAGGCAACAGCTCCGATGTTCAGGTGATCCTCAGGGTCATGTCGGCAATTCAGACGTTGCACCTCGTCATCGGGAAGACTGTGGGGGATGGTATGGAGCAACGATGTGACCGCACACGCTCCGTCAAAGGACCTGAACTCAACGCTCTTGACAGTTGAAACGTGATGTCTGGAATCTGTTAGTAATTTGGGGTTTCAGCCTGTGATTCAGTGGAGGAGTTTGACCAGAAGATGTGGATGAAAAGTAGAGAAGGAGGGAGCACTGAAATCCACTCATATTTTTAAAAGCCATCACCGCCTGGGGAACTTTATTGGGGTTTTGAGGAAGATCGTATGGATATCTCAACCTTCCTTTACTCTATAACACCTCTTAGGATAGATTGTCTGTTCTCCTTTCATGCCTGGTCATTAACAAAAGAAACAAATGACCTATTACTCCTTGGCTTACTATCGTGTCAGACTACAGCTGTCCTGCTTCAATGAATCCTCTCCTAAGCTTCACCCGACCACCTCAGAGACCTTTAGTCTTTTCTTATTTGTTCCTCTCACATCCCTGTTTATTGCTTTCCTCCCGACCTTACACAGATGAAATGGGAACGCCAGGGTTTTCAAGGTGCTGGTGTCTGGGATTCTAATTGAGTGTTTTCATTTTTTTTTTTTTGTAAAACTAATGGAGCTGTTCAGAACTGGTAAAAGCAGATGGAAGTATGTGGAGTGTTTGGCAGGGGATACTTAATATAATTCACAGAGGGTTTTGATTTCATCCCGCAGGTATGCGCTCTGCACTCCAGGGATCAGAAGGACCCTTTTGTGTGAACTCGTCACAGAAGGAAAAATAAAAAGTCTCTCGCCTCCAGCTCCCTTCCTTCCTCTTTTTCCATTCACCTTCACTTGTTTTTTGATTTTTGCTTACAGGTGCTTACATATAACTTTTTGCAGACCAGGCAGAAGGTCACTGGTCAGTGGAAGTTGTCTGGCATTTTGTGCCATTGAAAATGTTCTTTGAATTACACAAATGACTCGAGGCAGGTCCTGGAACCACACTTTGGAGTTTGAGACTTCTTTCCATCCTCACAAAACCAGCAGCAGAGTCACACTTGCCCCCAACATCTGGAAAAATTATTCAGATTTTTTTTCTTTTATCAAAAATGCGCACACAATAACTTTGCGGATCTTCACCCTTCCAAATGCGGTTCACACTACTTCAAGTCATTTCTGTACTGCCCCCCCCCCCCCCCCCCCCAGCACTTCTGTGGTGTTAGTCAGCCAGTATCCAGAGACAGAGGTGGTTGGAAGGTGTGCTTGGCCAGCGATGGAGTGATAGTGAAATCCCCGTTAATTCTAAGAGATTGTCTTGGTTGAAGTGGAGCCTTAGAAGTAACCATACATCAGTAACCACAAGATTGCTCTGATATGGTTTTCCTGGCTTTCTAGTATCTGCATTTCATCAGTTCGCTTTCCTGTACGCCTTTGTTAAATCTGTCTACCATGCCTTTAATAGTCTGTGCTCTAATTTAATTCCCTCTGTTTCCCCATCTCAATTGTTTTTCAACGCATGCTTGCATTTTATAAGACTCATGATTGTCCCCTTCCACAAGGATCAAGAACCGTAGCGAGGACACAGGGCTCCTGTTTTTCACTCATGCTTTGCTTCTGGACGCCAGTTACCTCCTGGATGCCAGCCACCTCCTTCTGCTGTGGCAGCAAGAACGATCCGAGCACTGTAGAGACGTGTGTTTCTCATTAGTACGTGGTTTCCTTCGCCTTGTGCCCCGCTCACGCCCACCCTGCAGCCAACTCTCCACCAAACCTTCTGGGACTGCTGCAGATTGGCAACATGTTCCTAAGCACCATATAATCTTGAAAAGAATAATAGATGCACAGAGGCGTCTGTGAGGCACAGAAAAGGCGGGTGAACAAAGATATGCAGGAGTTGCACATATAGTTCTTTAGTTACAGGCACACATGTGAGAGAATTCAAATAAATGAACCTTCTCTCTTAAATCTTTAATATATATATATATATATATATATATATATATCAGATAATATCAGATAATTGAAATTGCACTTTCTCTTTAGACCTTTGGAGTAATAAAATAAGATCATAAAATACATTCCCCTAGTAATAAAAGCTAAAATACAAGCCGAATGACAGAGACAAGACAAGGGCATGTTTTTTCTCTACAATGTCTTAAAAAAAAGAGTTTGTTTAATGGAACGAGTCTCTATATTTACATTTTCAAGTTTAATTCATGACACTTAAGTCATATAAGGGATGAGGAAATTGGAACATTTTTTCTGCTTTACAATTTATGCTTAACTTTCAATAGGCCAAACACAAATCCAAGCTTCATAAATGTCCTCTCATTACTTCCCAATGAGTTTGGATGGTCGTGTTCATTTAAACAAAAGTTACCACATTTGTTAACCTCTTATCTGTAGGATATTTTGTTTCTGTAAAATGAAATTCTTCTTGGGCTGTTACACAGTTACACATCAGGCTGAGTGGACTCTGGATGTTCTGTATTGGTGTTTATGGATTTTCTCCATATATTCTAGTTTTCTGTGCGTGTGTTGCCTCTGTGATTTTTTTTTTTCTAGCACAAGCCATCATCCAACCATTTGCTTAATTACTCAACAGCTGTCTGAAGTTATTGCTGCTGGCACCTCAGGGAGTGTTTTTCATGTTTTACTGAGCTATCATAGGTTTTTTTTTCTTCACTTTTCTACTTTTCAACACAATGAGAGCGACACTTTGAAGCATGTTGCTTGAAAAACATTCCACATTTAAATGATCAAACTTGACCCTTGTACATTCTTATCTTTGGATCACTGATTTTCGATTTTGGTCCAAAACTAAATCAACAATAAAAAACAAAAAAACAAACGACCACTGGAAAGTTTCTGCCAGTTTTGACTGCCAATGGTGTTACCACAGCTGAAGTCATAATATCTCAACCGGTGTCTTTTCCCACATGTAAATGATCTGTGTAATATCTGTGCAGCACTCATCCACATCTGGCACTCCAGTGAATCTGGCCCAACTTTCCTCCTTTCTTCTTTTTACATTGGTCTGAGTGAGCACACTTTTCCTATAGTTTAATAGAGAGAGCAGGCAGGGTAGGTGGATTGTCTGCTTATTGTATTCTCTTTTATGATCGTGTTTCCATGATAGAAACCAGCGACCTGCAGCCCCTCACTGGCAGGTCTTCTCTCTGAAAAGGAAACTCAAGCAAACAGAAGGGAATTCTTTATTAAAGAGGCCCTAGGATTGGTTGGTGGCAGGTGGGCCGCATGTGCTCCTGGCTGATGTCCCTTCTCATGTGGACCTTATTTGTCTGCACCCGCTGTGGAAACATGTCCGCATCAGTCAGGCAGCAGTAATGTGCCACGCTTAGTTTAATGGGAAAAGTGCTGAGGCAAGCTGCCGTTCTCCTCGTGCACGTGTATCCCGGCTCTTTATTGTGTGTAAATTTAGAGCCTCGCATAGTCTCGTGTATACATAAATGATGGGCGTTTGTCTTTATGTGTGCTATACAAGCATGCAAGTTGCTCAGTAGAAGGTGGACAGCAATAAGAATATAGCAAGGCGGAAGAATTCAAATGGCGTCACTGTCTGTCAAACCTCACTTGTTTCTATGGAAATGTTAAGACAGCAAAAGCAGCTCTGCACCTGTGCGGCCCCTCTGTTTTTGTGCTCGGGTGTGTGTGTGCCTGTGCGCTTGGATGAAGCAGATTAAAAAAAAAAAAAAAAATCATCAGACTGTAATAGGGAGAGTTGAGGTGGTGGCCAGAAAATAACTTCACTATTGTGCACAGTAAGTTAGAGAGGGAGAGAAAAGATGGAGGAGCATTGGCGGGGGGGACCAGTCGGTCTTTGGTCTGTACTCTTGAAGAAACCACTGCAGACTTTCCTGCCCTCACATCGACTGAAAGCCCTCTGTTTGAAGCCAGCTAACATTATTTCAGCGGGGTCAATTAGTCAGCCAGCTATTGTGTGGTTTCTTTGTGTTCAGCTGCAGGGCCAGAAGTCTGAAGAGCTCGGCACAAGTGGGTGGTAGACTTTTGTTCGGTCCAGGAGTGTAGGTCCTCCACTGAGCCTTTGCTCTCTTTTGTCCAAACTTTTTTTCCTCCTCACAACAAAAGATGAAAAAAGATCGCTCGCTCGATTGTGTTTGTTGGGTTTGGGAAGTTGTTTGACATATTGGAGATGCTAAGTTTAAACATTCAATTTAGTGCATTAGTCTGCTGATTCATTGTTGGTGGTTTTTAAAAAATTTGTGAAAATCAATCTGCCAGTATTGCTGCAATGTATCGACACGGGGGATCGGTACAACATGACAACATCCTTTGTTATTGCTCAAATAGACTTGT
This sequence comes from Blennius ocellaris, assembly GCF_963422515.1. Lineage (NCBI taxonomy): Eukaryota > Metazoa > Chordata > Actinopteri > Blenniiformes > Blenniidae > Blennius > Blennius ocellaris. Next base: position 6,455,805 of record NC_137665.1, read on the forward strand.
CATCCATGGCATCTTTTCAGTCATGTTTCTGTCGACAACAAGGCACTCTTTCAGTGCAACACCTCCTAATTGTGCGTTGCACAGATGTCTCTTGCAGGCAGCATTATTGGAGGAGCTGCATTCCTCCCAGTAACCAGGGACTGGTCAGTCATTCAGTACATACTCGCACCTGTGTAGATCGTCACACACTGAGCTGCACCGTCGCGCATACAAACATGCCTGGACGAATCTGCCTTTTCTTGTTTTTTTTCCGCACACGCAGACCATCACTAAACAGTATTCATCATCTCTCAGCAGGATTAGACAGTTGGGATGACGCGTGCGCAACCAACCATGTCTTTCTTTAGCCATGCAATCACGCGGTGCAAAGGCAATACTTTCAATAAGATTGTATCCTTCAAAACAACAGTATGAACTTTACTCTTTTTGTTTTTGTTCTTTCCGTTTTGATTTCAATGATTGTGTTATTTTTTACTGCAATTCAAATCAGTTAAGCCACTGACTGTAGTGAAGTAACATGTGAAGCCATTGAATGAGCCATTGAAAACCAAATGTGCCTACTGTGTGCTGTGTCCAAATGTTTACTGTATCCTGCAGTCTTTCCTTTCCAGTGGTTTTCTTTGTGTGCCAGCTGTGTGCATTGGGCATCGGAGTGAGGGGTGAAACGGCAGAACGTTCACAAAGCACCTTAGATAAACATGTTTGGCGAGGCCAACTTGGGGGGGGGGGGGACCGACCTATTTGGAATGAAAAGTTTGAGGGACCACTTGTTCCTCACAGCCCAATGGGACAAAGCTGGTGAGCTGCTGGGTTTTTCACTGACTTACACAGGTGGTGTTCTCGAGGAACAGCCCTTTCAATAGCACAGGACTGGAAAAAAAAACCCCACATGGGTTGATGGACAAATGATGAAAGAAAGACAGCACCCCTCCCTCACCGACCCACCCACCCCCACCCCACCCAACACGCACACACTTTAGTGGAGTGACTTGTATTATTCTAATGGTTCTGCACACATCCTGGCCATCATGGTCCATCCACGGTCCACTGCTGCTGTGAAGCTTCGGAGACCCACAGCTGTGAGCTCACATGTTGTGCATTGTCTCCTCGGTCCGCCACGAGCCAGCCACTGCACAAACCCAACACCCAGGCGCAGACGCATACAGTACTAAGCTGTGCACAACACCAATTTATAGTTTTGGCTGACTTTGAAGTGAGAAGCACTCAGCAGTATTAGAAAGATACTGTCAAACTCAGTCAAATGTTTTCAGTTATTTATGCAAACCGTTTAAATTATCTACAGTATCTCTGAGTATGGCAAGTTCCATGTAGTTTCCAATTTGTGTTGGTATGATGTTTCACAATGTGGCAACTGCTGCAGGATGTTTTGTTTTTATTCCCTCGTGCACGCGGTGCATGAACATAGAGAGAAAACTCACATCTGGCTTTTCTAAAGTCATTTTATGCTCCAATTTGACATTGCACTGCTCATGTATCCTACCACTTTCTGCGTGACTGGTATGTTAACTGGCTGTACAATATTATCTTAGATTAATTTCTGTAAGTTATTATCTGAGAAGTCCAAAAGTTTGTAAATATAGTTTGCTGTGTTTGCACGGAGGCATCGGTCTTTTCACATGATCATCTGCTAAAATACACCTTGAAATCATCAAAACTTTTTGTTGGCATTTGTTGGAGAATGGATGGGAGACATTTCAGTGGGTGTGTGACTCCACCGCCCTCCAACAGTGAAACAAAGAACCCAAGACTGCTGAAAGACATATCGCTTTTAAATTACAGGCATGCACTGTCATAAACTTCTGCCAACCTCGAATCACCAGTCATTGGTATAAATCCTGTAATAATCAATGGAATGGACAAGACACTTTAGAGACCTAGAGAGAAAAGACGGAGGGGAAAAACATGCTGGCTGCTCAGAGGCTCAGTTAGGGTTGGCACAGCTTGCCTCGCTCTCGACCTTTAGTGGGTTTGTGTAAATTACATCCCTCACGAGGGAAAATATGTGGTGGTTGAACTGGAGACCCCCTGCTCCCCCCCAAAATAAAAAAAAATTGCAGTGCCCTATCCATCATCAAGACTCCTTCAATGTCTTTTTGTCTTTTTCTTCATGACGTCTTCCTTCTTTTTTAATATATTCCTTTGTTTTCCAAACCCTTTTCTCCCTTCAGTCGTACTGTAATGACTCCTGTCCAGATTTTTGCATTCTTCATGTCTCACTACTCCATCTCAACCCTCTTCTTAATGTCTTTATATCAGCCCCTCACCCATCCCCCCGCAACCCCCTTTCTTTCCCCACAGTTCTGCTATTTTCTACTGTGCATGGAGGATACATTTAGCCTGCGGTTGCTCGGGAAGTAATGACTACCTCAGTAGGGGGGGTCTGGTGAATCGCTACCTTCTCAAAGCCGCAGCGGGCTCTGTGCGGGCTGATGCAGACTTTCCACTGGGGTGAACCCGTCGACTCGGGGTGCCTACCAAGGCGTTCGGCCGCCATGCCCTTACCCCCAGGCCACAGCCTGGGCTGGCAGGCACCCACGCAGGCACGCGGCGTCAGCCTGCCTAGCGGGTGTCCATGTTTATGTTTGTCTTGTGCAGCGGTGAGTTTTTTACTGCCCTGTTGTGACCCATTTCAGGCCCTTTGGTCTCCAAGTGGCCATTGGCTAGACCGTGATTTGCTGTGGCCGCTGGCCTGCATACTGAGGCAGGGAAGAGATTGTATTTGTCAGATGATCCTGGTGGTTTTTTGTGTTTTTGTTTTTTGCACTTGAAAATTGTGTGTTCTTTTAAATTACTACCCATCATTTACCAAACTATAACCTGAATCCTTAACTTTGCTTTAGTCCAGCAACAAAATTATCTTGAAAGCCTTTTTAATACATTGCCTATTTCACTTAACACTTCGTCTTTTCTATGAAATCCTCTTTATAAATGCATATCTTTTTTTCTGTTTTTATAATACTTTGTGGTTTTGCTTCGAGGGCCATGTCTGTATTGCATTGTTATTCGGAGGTGTCATAGAAATGAAGTTGTCTTACCTTAAATGTTGACTGTGTGGAAAAAAGATCTCAGACATTTCAAAGGATAAACATACTGAATAAGTTTAGCCGTCTTGGCATTCTGCAGTAGAACAAACCAAAATAAATCCAGCATTTCAAAATGTAAGGTTTATGTAATAAGTTTTGCTTACTTCATCTGCTTGAATCCACTCATGAAAAGCAAACAATTGCCAGTTCTTGCAAATTTGTCTCATACATGTTTACATATGGCTACTAAAACAAACCAAACTAAAAGCATTATACACAAACTGCCAAAAATGTTATTTGTAGCCTCCATTTCAACCATACTCATAGAAAAGGAGCATATTCCATGTAAAATGTAACCATCATTATTTTCCAAGTGTATTTGAATGTAGTTATGTTATATTCATCTTCAAGGTCAAAACCGACTTAGCCTTTTACATTTTCTATGGTGGAGTTCAAGTGGAGGGGTTGAATAAATTAATTCCTGCTTAAAATGGCTTTGTATTGCTATTTATTTTAGAGCTATTAAAGGTAAAAAAAAAAGTGTTTGTGTTTAACCTCGACTGATATAAACAAGCAATCTGATTACAGCCTGATCCCAGTCCGCTCCCCATTCACCATGTCGCTCCTAATCACTGCCATGACACCTGTGACTGTCCAGACCCTCCCTGCAGACAGGATTAGCGGATCAACCCTTTTTTTTTTTTTCCTCCCCCGTGTGTGTGTGTTGGAGTGTAATGACTCACGAGGAAACATGTTGCACACCCACCCCCCCCTTCCCCTCTGATTGTTATTATTGGGCAGAAACAAACAGATATTTGTAGACCGGAGCAGAAAGGTCAGAGGTCAGGATCCCCCAGCCCTGTGACAGCAGGGTGATGTTTGAGATGTCCATTATGGTGCTCCCGTGAACTGACTGCATGTGGACGTGCGTTTTGTGTGTGGAGGAAGTAGAATTAGTCTGACTGATGTGGATTACTGAAGTCAACCTGCCAGAAGCCATTAGGACGACACACTCCACATGCAAAGTTTACATACATACGCCGACCGTTTACGTTTCGACCACTGAGCACATTTATCCTCCTGAACATCATTCTTACAAACAATGTGCCCGGCAGATTTATGAACGCTGCTCATAAAGGCTTACAAGAAGGACTTGAGACATTTAATCCACCTACACGTGTGGGGAGGAGTTTCCATCCTCTGATCGATGTATGTAAATCATTCTGTCTGCCACCAGGACGCCGTGAGTGCTCAGTGTGATGAAAAGGATTACAGACACATAATCTGTGCCTGTCACCACCCTCCACTCTCCACACACAGACACAAACATGCTGAAGAAATATTTGAAAAGCAATTTGTATCACGGTTTCAACTCCTTAGTACCAAACGGCACACTTTCTAAGATCAGGATCATCCTTTTTACAAATCAGGAATATCCATAAATATCCTTGCTTTTCCTTTCTTAAGCTACTAAATTAAATTTTTACTAAATGCTTTCTTCTACGAGTGATATGCCCACCCACATTTCAGCGCAGCTCGGCTCTCTTTGAGCTTAAACAGGAGCTCCAGCCACAAACACTGAAATCTGAAGATGTGTATACATAGTGTGGCTGTGTTGCTAGTACAGTTTAAAACTTGTGCAGGATGTGTACACAACAGTGTTTCGATGAATGTCTGCTGGTGTCTTCAGGGACGCATTGAGTGAGGCCTGAGTGCTTGACCCCCCGGCTCAGGAGAGCTTGAGCCGTGTCAGTGTTGCTACTTTAAAGTTATGGACATCACAATCTGCTGTTGATATTTGATGGTGCAGTTCATGTTTTTGTATGTCTGGGAAAAAGAAGGAAACACCAGATCATAATTGAAAATGGAAGAAAGTGAAGTAAACACTTTCACAATCAAAACAGCAATAACTTTGTTTATCTCACTCCGATTGCTGAAAGAATAAATGAGAGAGAGAGAGAGTTGGTGCTTTCTTAATTGACTTGTTGATCTGGGGGATTTTTTCGATAATTTTGTTCATTTCACATCAAACAGTCCTAAGATCACTTCCATACATGCAACAGATGTTTGGCTCATATGAGGCCTATTAAATATTTTGATGATGATTTCGATCATTTCCACTGTACTTTTTATGATCAACTTTTTATCCCGACATTTTGCCATCTAAGCTTAGTTTTATAGCAACAAGGTTACATTCTTGTAAAACAAGACCTTAATAGCCGCTTACCTGAACTGAACCTCGTTTTCAATGGGATATAACAAACAAGCCGGCGTCTCCTCTCTGACCTCGAGTGATATGAAGATCTCTGTGTGAGCCATGTGTTTTTCCTCTGCCGGGTCAGCAGGAGTTCTGCTGATCTGGTGAGATGCAGCAAAGTGCAGAGTGATATTGTTTCAATTAGCACCGGGGACTCTGCCGAGCTTTCCCTGCTGTGACCCCTTCCAGAGTCTAATGAGAGTGACTTCATACTCCTTTCAATTTGTTAGTGTGCCCAGTCATGGGAGCTTAAATAAAAAGAAGAGAAAAAAACCCCAAATGTTTGGCTCAAAGTAAATAAAGATGTTGTAAAGCCAGAGCTGATTTTTAATCTCTTCTAAGACTGTTTTATGCAAACAGTCAGTTTTATAACAAATATTATACAATAGGAGGAGAAGTTTCGGGCAACTCTGAATCGATGACTGCTCCCACTTAGTGTCACTTGCCTTGTTTCTAGTTTCCTTGGTCAAATGATTTTGGACGGAAATGTTGAGGTTTTGGGATCCCAACAAACAAGAAAGCATTGTACAAGGCTTGTTTGAGGTTTTCCAGACACCAGTGTGGCAACTGTAACAATTCACCACTGAAAATTGTGTTCCATGCTTGAGTTCCTCTTGTGACGTTCCATCCCCCGTCTTGCCCCGTCCATGTCTTGCAGTGTCTTTGTGCAACTCTCCGAACGCCTGTTTCTTTCAGTGGAACCTGAGCACCTTGCATGATGATATGTGAGTGTGTGAATGGGTGAAGGTGATGTAAAGTTGATTGAGGGAAAATGCCTCATATACATAAGTAAAGTCCATTTATCATATTTGTAAACTTTGTAAGTTTTCTAAAGTTAAAACTGCTGCATTTACAGCCTCATCTGTGCATTTGCATGGAGTTGTGAGAGGAAGTACTGAGCACTCATTCCCAACAGCTATTGATTTTCTAAATGTTGAGCACAATCAAGTTTCATAAAGAAGACTGAAAAAAGTGTTGGCTCCCATGAACTTTATCATAGAACGACTGGCTGTAATTAGTTTAAACGTTAGCTATGGTTGAGCCATTAGATCCATCTGATGAGCTCTTGGATTGGATTGAACTCTTTTGGCATAGCAGCGCGATGCACTCATTTTTATTTCAAAACCTCATGCCTTTAACCTTCCATGACTGCCTCTCCATCTTCAACCTCCACTCCTCCTCATTAAGACCACATTGCTCATTTGCTTAAGTTCTTCTCAATAAACCAACCCCCCCCCTACCCCCCCCCACCCGCTGTCCCTCCATTCCTTTGAAATGAGAAGCACACATGGGTTCCTTTCCAACGATGACACACGGTTCAGTTTAGGTGCTTTCTTTTAATTTTTTTTATTACCACTGCTTTACAGACACGCGCATTCACTTGCAACACCTCCACAAATGCCCCTCAACACCTCCTATCACTACATTCCCAAAGACATATGCATTTTTTACTGCCTGTATCCAGACACCCCCACACTTCAGTCCCCTCACATTTCATCATCACACCTCCTCAATTAACAGACCATTCTTTACTTTAAATTTTTACAGCATTCATTATATCATCAGTCATCATTTCTTACTTATTTGAACTCTTTCAAGTCCATTTTATTATTATTGTTATGCATCTGGTTACATCTTGCTCATTTGTATGATTTATATTTGGTGGAATAAACCAGGAACAGCAGGACATTTTTATGTTACTTTGGTGTTCGGTAGATGATGCACATTAATTTTGGCATTATTAATGTTCAATGAAGTTCAGCTGATTAAATTAATTAAAAGAAGAGGTTCTCATATTCTAGAGATTGTAAACCTCCTTGAAACAGTTTCATGATTAAACCACCCATGTGACTCACTTGACAAAGCTTAATCCAAGATGTGATACTGAATCAAACAATGGCCAGTGATAATCTGAAGTGAATGTGGCTCAGTTGGTTTAACAGCTCATCTTCCAATCTGTAGGCTATTGGCTTGTTTATAGGTGCAATAACAGTTGTGATCTTTTGGAAAGGATTTAGTTATACTGCAAAATGAATGACTGATTTATATTCATGGTAAGAACTAATAATCTTCTGTCGGAGCCATGCTTTTCTACAAGTATTTGAAGTAAGAAGAATCATTGCTGCAGAATCACCGCCAAATATTTATATTTAATATGAAGAAGAGCTCATTCTCCCACTCGTTGAACAGCCCTGCTCTGATATGGATGTGATCCCAACTTGAAATGTTTTCTTTATTTGCATGCCAGTCATGCATGTACATTTAATTTCACTACCTCGATACATTTAATTTGGACATCATGTCTCTGTCAGTTTGCCTCGTCCATAAGTTGAAAGAATCCATGTGTATTCTATTGTGGGACGAGATGATAACTGAAAAAGACATTGATGACAAGCCTGGCATGGCAGAAAGTATCCGCTCTGAGGAAACCACAGTGCCATTTATTTTTACATCTAATAACGTACAGAGCAGCATGTGAAATGAATTGCATGTGTTCCTGCCATGTTGCCAAAAACTAACCAGAGTCAAATTCTTCTTTTGCTTTCTTTTCCCATTTCCCTTATTTCTCTCTTTCTCATTCCCCTCACTTCTTCTCGTCTTTCTTTCCTTTACTGCTTTTTTTTCTTTTTTTTTTGCATTTTATTTTACCAGAACATTATCCCGGCCATCTGCTGGTACAGACTGGCAGCTCGTATGGCAATGAGAGGAACCGGTGGCACACCACCCTTCATCTGTTATTAGAACTTCAGAAAGATTTAGAGGGAGGGATGGAGGAATGTGGGGCAGGAGAGCCTGACTGAGTGCTGCAGGGAAATGAGCAGAGGTCCAGAAACTGGAGCCAAAAAAACCAGGTTCCAAAAACAAAGTGGTGGTGTGTTTTCTCTACTCAGCGCTTCTTTTTCCCCATCTACTTTTTAACTTTCCTTTGCCGCAAATCTTTTTTTTTTTTTTTTTTTTAAGCATATAGCAACCTCCCATATGCTAAAGACTTTAGTTCTAAGCATTTTTTTTCTTCCTCAAACTATTGAAGATACCAATTATATTTGCAGACATGTTAATGAAGATAGATGCTGCTTGTATTCTGGAAACAGTAATTTAGTCAATTGTGCATGTGTATACGTTTTTTTTTGTAGGTTGTAGATGAGCTGAAGTCTTCATCTCGTGACTTTAATGGGATAATATGATGCCCCCAACTGCTTACTGCAAATAATGTTGACTGAGGTTGGAGAGATGGTTTGAGGTTAGTGGGAGGTCAGCTGCGCTGTGTAGGCAGCAGGGCTGATTGGGGGGGAAAAAAGGAGCAGAAAGAAACCGAGGAAAAAAGATTAAGAAGTGCAGTGAATAATACAAATGCTGCTTGCAGCCTCGTGACCCCGGGTTTTGACATATTGTCCTTGGCTGTCTTGCTTTAGCACCGCATTTGGAAACGTATTAGAAACAAAAAATGGCAACAGAGAAAGGAGAGGGGAAAAAGCAAGAGAGAAAAGGAAGAGAAAGTGCTTGGAAAAAAACATATTTTTGTAATTCCATCTGGACTTTTGTGGTTAATAATTGTGAAAAAGGTCCTTGAAACTACAGTAGGGGCCATTGAGCGGCGCAGGCCCAGTGTGAGCGTCAAAGTTGGCTGTTCTCCAGGGACCAGGTTACTCTTAAAGCCAGGGGGAGAAAAGAAGACGTGTTCTATGGAAGGAAAGGAGAGAAGTAGGCAGACACGCACACACGAGCTCCTCTGTACTTCTTGCTTGCGTGCATGAGCATTTGCAGCTGTCTTGCCGTAGAGAAGGATGGAAACATGCCTTCCTTCATTTCAGCTGTCAGACATCAGCCATCTTGTCTTCTTACCTGGAGCCACAACACTATCCACATTTAATACAGCAATCATGCATCTGTCCGTCACATGCTTAGAATCTCATCTATTGAATTTAGATTCTATTGACTCTCCGGAGGGTGCCTATTTTTTGTGTTGTTATTTCTTTAGGAATTTGGTTTCTTGGAGGAAATTGACATAATAAGGACAGGAGTAGTGCTGTTTTATATGCTTATGTTGTTAGCAAGGAGCCCTGAACAAGCGCTTCCAGCTATGGTCCAAGACATGCTTATTTTTGTTTGCGGGTGTGAGAGTTTGTGAGAGTGTGTTTGTGTGTGCGTGCATCTTGCATCAATTCCCTACCAGCATTCTACCTATAAAACACATGGGTGGTCAGCCTGTTTATTGTGTGGGTTTGCAAACAGCACTCTCGAGTTTGACTTAGACCAGTGAGATGTTCACAATTGTTGCATCTACTTACGACCTTAATCTGAGTGTTTTCGATCAAAATCTTTGTTTCCATTTTGCCCCTGGCTCGCTGCTGGGTAGGAACAATTCCTCGACCCCCCCTCCCCCACAGAAAGTGAACATTAAACAGTCTTTAAAATGTTTGTATTGGGTGGTGATACTCTGTA